>NC_089842.1:190524879-190875862 GCF_035609145.1 Eleutherodactylus coqui
CTCCACCAGCGGACAGCAGCGATACCTAAGCAATACGTAGGCTGCACCCGCGGATGGAAGCATCGTTCTCTATCACCATCAAAAACGGGGACATTTTTGCTTCATCAATCTGTGTATAATACTCATCCTCCTCCTCCTGCTCCTCCTCCTGAAACCTCACATAATCACGCCGAACGGGCAATTTTTCTTAGGCCCACAAGACTCAGTCATATAATTTTTGTAAACAATTTTTATACGTTTCAATGCTCATTAAAGCGTTGAAACTTGCACCTGAACCAATTTTTATTTTAACTGGGCTGCCTCCAGGCCTAGTTACAAATTAAGCCACATTAACCAAAGCGATTAATGGGTTTCACCTGCCCTCTTGGTTGGGCATGGGCAATTTTTCTGAGGTACATTAGTACTGTTGGTACACCAATTTTTGGGGGCCCTCGCCTACAGTGTAATCCAATTAATTTTTTGCCCACCTGCATTAAAGCTGACGTTACCTCAGCTGTGCTGGGCACTGCAATGGGATATATTTATGTACCGCCGGTGGGTTCCAGGGAGCCACCCATGCTGTCGGTCCACACGGAGTTGTAACTGCATGTGTCCACTTCTAAAGAACCCCAGTCTGACTGGGGCATGCAGTGTGGGCCGAAGCCCATCTGCATTAAACATGACATTACCTCAGCTGTGATGGGCAATGCAATGGGATATATTTATGTGCCGCCGGTGGCTTCCTGGCACCCACCCATGCTGTCGGTCCACAGGGACTTCACAATAGGGAGTTGTACCTGCCTGTGTCTATGAATTAAAAACCCCGGTCAGGTTGGGGCATGCAGTGTGGGCCGAAGCCCACCTGCATTTAATCTGACGTTAGCTCTGCTGTCCAGGGCACTGTAATGGGATACATTTATGTACAGCCGGTGGGTTCCAGGGAGCCACCCATGCTGTGGGTGCACACGGAATTCCCATTGCGGAGTTGTACCTGCCTGTGACTATTTATAAAAAAACGCGGTCTGACTGGGGCATGCAGACACCTTGACAGAATGAATAGTGTGTGGCACATAGGTTCCCCATTGCTATGCCCACGTGTGCAGCTCCTGATGGCGGTGGCACAGGATTATATTTCTCACTGCTTCTGTACAGCATTATGGGCTATCGTCCTGCCCCTTTTAAAGAGGGTCGCTGCCTAGCCGTGCCAACCCTCTGCAGTGTGTGCCTGCGGTTCCTCCTCATGGCAGATGCAGTTATAAATAGACATGAGGATGGCGTGGCATGAGGGCAGCTGAAGGCTGCGCAGGGACACTTTGGTGTGTGCTGTGGACACTGGGTCGTGAGGGGGGGGGGGGGGGTTGGGCAGCATGTAACCCAGGAGAAGTGGCAGCGGAGTGTCATGCAGGCAGTGATTGTGCTTTGTTGGAGGTTGTGTGGTGCTTAGCTAAGGTATGCATTGCTAATGAGGGCTTTTCAGAAGTAAAAATTGTTGGGAGGGGGGGGGGCACTCTTGCCGCTATTGTGGCTTAATAGTGGGATCTGGGAACTTGAGATGCAGCCCAACTTGTAGCCCTTCGCCTGCCCTATCCGTTTCTGTGTCGTTCCCATCACTTTCTTGAATTGCCCAGATTTTCACAAATGGAAACCTCAACGAGCATCGGCGATATACAAAAATGCTCGGGTCGCCCATTGACTTCAATGGGGTTCGTTATTCGAAACGAACCCTCGAGCATCGCGAAATTTTCGTCCCGAGTAACGAGCACCCGAGCATTTTGGTGCTCGCTCATCTCTAGTCATCAACAGTTAAATTGGCTGGGGACCGTCGCTCGGGATCCTAACCAATCAGCTGAATGGACGCATGCTGTCAGTCCCGCAAATATACAGAGGTCGGAGTGGATGCAGACGTCGTCTCTGCGCCGACTTCTCTGTAGTGGCCGACACTTGTAACTGCAGGCACAGAATTTAAAAATCATGGAAGCATCAGGGTTGCAAAAATAGAAAAAGATTGTATTCTCCCATGACAGACACAAAGCAGCGATGTTTCGACCTGTTGGTCTTTATCAAGCTGACACAATGAAGTCCAAGGATCCTTTAAATAGTTTAAACACTGATTACAGCTCCTATCCAGTCACAGGCTAACACCCCTTATCCATTACATCAGGTGAAAGGGATTAAATTATAGCACATACATTACATACATATACATACAAATATCATAAAAACATGTAAAAATACACCGTGATCTCACTCTGATCCATCCATGTTCTTGTGCCTTCTGCCGGCGTGGGATCACGGCATATTTTTACATGTTTTATGATATTTGTATGTATATGTATGTAAAGTATGTGCTATATTTAATCACTTTCACCTGATGTAATGGATAAGGGGTGTTCGCCTGTGACTGAATAGGAGCTGTAATCAGTGTTTAGATTACTTAAAGGATGCTTGGACTTCATTGCGTCAGCTTGATAAAGACCAACAGGTCGAAATGTTGCTACTTTGTGTCTGTCATGAGAGAATAAAATCTTTTTCTCTGTACAATTATGGAGCTGTCAGCAGGTGCACAATCAGCTGATCGGTTGCGGTCTGAAGCGATGGACCCCAGCCGATCAGCTATTGATGGCCTATCCTGAGGACAGGCCATCAGAAGTATTCTCACTCAGTAGTTTCACAGTCTGCATAATGCTGTTACATGTACATACCACAGAAACTGTCCACAGGCGGACACAGATTTTACTTCTTCCCCCTAAGTTGCTGCTTGCTGGGCTCTGTGCAGCAGTGAGGTAAATGTATGTTCTTCACTCAGTAAGAGCTGGGGAAACACCTGAAACAAGCTATTACTAACAGCCTGTGGTTTGGGTGCCGCAAACAGGCCCTGATTGGTTCAGGTCTCAATGATGTAATCAAAGTGACAGCCAATAATAATGTTGGCCAGGAAATTTTGCGATGGTAACAAACGTTTCTGGCATCTCAGCGCTGTAAAAACCTCTTTCTCCCCCTCTTTCCTGCCAGTGTGAGAATGGAAGGAAGAGAAGTTGAATGATGGTAAAATACTACACATTAACCCCTTCTATTATAATCAGCTATACTAGTTAGATAATATAGGTGATTGTATAGTGTAGGGTTTTACGTAGAAAGAAAATACATATTTACATGTAGTAGATTTTGATTTGGCTCTACATCAAAATCCACATCAAGAAATGAAAAAAAGGTAACTCCAGCAGCACTCCTGCCGACAACCTCCACAAGGGGTAGATCAGATGCCCATCACTGGATGGACCGGGACCACGATCCACAAATCTTCAAAGTACAAAAATGCAGGTACCAGGCAGCATCAGAAAGCGGTGCAGGTTAAAACTCAACCATATCTGGAAGAGTTACGTTATTGTATGCAACTTCAGCATAATCAAGCAGCAATGTTTCGACCCACAACAACAACTGGGTCTTTGTCAAGCCCACATTAAAATGCACATAATTTTTTGATGCATATCCACAGTTGATTTCACCCTTTCAAGTTAAGGGTTGAAGTCTGTTGATCAGTGTCAAAATCCGTACCAATGGTGTAATGCAGAAGTTGACACGGAATTTCCTCTGTGGAAAATCCACACAAATTCTGCTATGTGTGAATATACCACTTAACTAATTGATGCAACAAAATAATTACATGAATTTATACATTAATACCGTTTATATAAAATAAAAACAATATTTCCAAATTTTAAAAAAATATTACATTAGTCTCCTAAATTGCTCAGAAACATTCAAAATTTTTCACAATGTTCTTCCAAAATAAAGTAAACAAATGGAAATATAGATCTGATAAAAAATTAGTTGAAAATTATATTTAAAAAATGTAAATAAAACAGGATCAGCGCCTACTCACTCGTAATGAATTTCAAGGTTTAAACGTGAATACTGGAAGCAGTCACCTGGTGCTCGGTGAGATCCCCTGCCTAGAGGATCCATCGGCACCTATATCCTCGTTCGCTTGTACTATTAACCTGGGACTTCCTATCCGGTGTTCACCGGAGAGCGATCATCGGGGAGACAGCCCAAATCCGGCTGTTTGCATACACACGTTTCCAAAGCCAAAAAGAAAACCCCAGCGCTCGCGGATTCCCAGGATATTAACGGACCCAAATGTCCATGGAATATAAATTATATTTTTATTATAATAGACGTTAGCTACGCGTTTCAGCGGACTGGACCGCCCTCTTCAAGCATAACATAAACACTTAACACACATACATTTATACAGTTTACACTCACATGAACCCGCGGACTCCGTTTGTCGGGGCCATCTTGCGGTCACGTGGTACAATACGTAGTAATCACATGTTCAATACGTCACCTCCAATATCCTCCCATTCTTACTATAGCGTTCATTCATAAAAAACGGCATTTGTTTGTTATAAACCATTCCTTATAAGTTAATATATTCTTTTACCTATTCATTCTAAAAAGCATTTGCATGACATTAACTGATTATTATAATATTATACATAGAAAAAGATATATATATATACATATATTCATTTATCCCTCATTAGGTCTATTTATAAAAAACTATATTCATTAACGGTCCAATATTAATATTCATAAAATTTTATCATAAGCATTCGTCAAATAAGTAATACCATGTTAAAAATTATACACTATAAAAATGTATCATATAAAATTATCTAATTTCTAATATCATATAATTTAACACTATTTTCACTTAAAATTATCATAAATATAATATCATAAATAAATGTATTGCTCATATCTAGAGATGAGCGAACGTACTCGTCCGAGCTTGATACTCGTTCGAGTATTAGCGTGTTCGAGATGCTCGTTACTCGTAACGAGTACCACGCGATGTTCGGGTTACTTTCACTTTCATCTCTGAGACATTAGCGCGCTTTTCTGGCCAATTGAAAGACAGGGAAGGCATTACAACTTCCCCCTGCGACGTTCAAGCCCTATACCACCCCCCTGCAGTGAGTGGCTGGCGAGATCAGGTGTCACCCGAGTATAAAAATCGGCCCCTCCCGCGGCTCGCCACACATGCATTCTGACATAGTTCAGGGAAAGTGCTATCTTGTTGGAGCTGCTATAGGGAGAGTGTTAGGAGTATTTTAGGCTTCAAGAACCCCAACGGTCCTTCTTAGGGCCACATCTAACCGTGTGCAGTGCCGTGGAGGCTGCTTTTTGCAGTGTTGCACATTTTTTTTTTTGGTATATCGGCCGTGCAGAGCATTGCGCCCTGCAGTAATACTCCAGGGCCAGAAGCGCTTAGGCAGGGACAGAAGACATATTGATTGAATATAGGCAGTGGGCCTTTGCAAAAAAATTTGTGGGAAAAAATCTATTTGGGCTGCCTGTGAGTGTCCTCAGTGTTCTGGGTCTGTGCTGGGTGTAGTAGTTCTCCAAATTCATACGCAGCCAGCTAATTGTTACAGCAGGCTTGCGCAAAATTATTTCCTGGCGTTCCGTAAGCGAAGTCAGCCTCCAACCACAGGCCAATAAGCGGCACATTTAATTACAGCGTTCTGTTTCTGCATTACTGGTAATACAGCATGCTGAGGGGTAGGGGTAGGCCTAGAGGACGTGGATGCGGCCGAGGACGCGGAGGCCCAAGTCAGGGTGTGGGCACAGGCCGAGCTCCTGATCCAGGTGTATTGCAGCTGACTGCTGCGGGATTAGGAGAGAGGCACGTTTCTGGCGTCCCCACATTCATCGCACAATTAATGGGTCCACGCGGTAGACCTTTATTAGAAAATGAGCAGTGTGAGCAGGTCCTGTCGTGGATGGCAGAAAGTGCTTCCAGCAATCTATCGTCCACCCACAGTTCTGCGCCGTCCACTGCTGCAACTCAGAATCCTCTGGCTGCTGCTCCTCCTTCCTCCCAGCCTCCTCACTCCATTACAATGAGACATTCTGAGGAGCGGGCAGACTCCCAGGAACTGTTATCGGGCCCCTGCTCAGATTGGGCAGCAGTGGTTCCTCTCCCACCAGAGGAGTTTATCGTGACTGATGCCCAACCATTGGAAAGTTCCCAGGGTCCGGGGGATGAGTCTGGGGACTTCCGGCAACTGTCTCAAGACCTTTCAGTGGGTGAGGAGGACGATGACGTTGAGACACAGTTGTCTATCAGTGAGGTAGTAGTAAGGGCAGTAAGTCCAAGGGAGGAGCGCACAGAGGATTCGGAGGAAGAGCAGCAGGACAATGAGGTGACTGACTCCACCTGGTTTGCTACACCTACTGAGGACAGGTCTTCAGAGGGGGAGGCAAGGGCAGCAGCAGGGCAGGTTGCAAGAGGCAGTGCGGTGGCCAGGGGTAGAGGCAGGGCCAGACCGAATAATCCACCAACTGTTTCCCAAAGCGCCCCCTCGCGCCATTCCACCCTGCAGAGGCCGAGGTGCTCAAAGGTCTGGCAGTTTTTCACTGAGAGTGCAGACAACCGACGAACAGTGGTGTGCAACCTTTGTCGCGCCAAGATCAGACGAGGAGCCACCACCACCAGCCTCACCACCACCAGCATGCGCAGACATATGATGGCCAAGCACCCTACAAGGTGGGACGAAGGCCATTCACTGCCTCTGGTTTGCTGCCTCTCCCCCTGTGCCTCAACCTGCCACTGAGATCCAACCACGCTCTGAGGTCACAGGCACTACCGTCTCCTGGCCTGCACCCACACCCTCACCTCCGCTGTCCTCGGCCCCATCCACCAATGTCTCTCAGCGCACCGTCCAGCCGTCGCTAGCGCAAGTGTTTGAGCGCAAGCGCAAGTACGCCGCCACACACACGCACGCTCAAGCGTTAAACGTGCACATAGCCAAATTTATCAGCCTGAAGATGCTGCCGTATAGGGTTGTGAAAACGGAGTCCTTCAAAAGTATGATGGCGGCGGCGGCCCCGCGCTACTCAGTTCCCAGTCGCCACTACTTTTCCCGATGTGCCGTCCCAGCCCTGCACGACCACGTCTCCCGCAACATTGCACGCGCCCACACCAACGCGGTTACTGCCAAGGTCCACTTAACAACGGACACGTGGACAAGCACAGGCGGGCAGGGCCACTATATCTCCCTGACGGCACATTGGGTGAATTTAGTGGAGGCTGGGACTGAGTCAGAGCCTGGGACCGCTCACGTCCTACCCACCCCCAGAATTGCGGGCCCCAGCTCGGTGCTGGTATCTGCGGCGGTGTATGCTTCCTCCACTAAAGCACCCTCCTCCTCCTCCTCCAACGCAACCTCTGTCTCGCAATCAAGATGTGTCAGCAGCAGCAGCACGTCGCCAGCAGTCGGTGTCGCGCGGCGTGGCAGCACAGCGGTGGGCAAGCGTCAGCAGGCCGTGCTGAAACTACTCAGCTTAGGAGATGAGAGGCACACGGCCCACGAACTGCTGCAGGGTCTGACAGAGCAGACTGACCGCTGGCTTGCGCCGCTGAGCCTCCAACCGGGCATGGTCGTGTGTGACAACGGCCGTAACCTGGTGGCGGCTCTGCAGCTCGGCAGCCTCACGCACGTGCCATGCCTGGCCCACGTCTTTAATTTGGTGGTTCAGCGCTTTCTGAAAAGCTACCCACGCTTGTCAGACCTGCTCGGAAAGGTGCGCCGGCTCTGCGCACATTTCCGCAAGTCCCACACGGACGCTGCCACCCTGCGCACCCTGCAACATCGGTTTAATCTGCCAGTGCACCGACTGCTGTGCGACGTGCCCACACGGTGGAACTCTACTCTCCACATGTTGGCCAGGCTCTATGAGCAGCGTAGTGCTATAGTGGAATACCAACTCCAACATGGGCGGCGCAGTGGGAGTCAGCCTCCTCAATTCTTTTCAGAAGAGTGGGCCTGGTTGGCAGACATCTGCCAGGTCCTTGGAAAGTTTGAGGAGTCTACCCAGGTGGTGAGCGGCGATGCTGCAATCATTAGCGTCACCATTCCTCTACTATGCCTCTTGAGAAGTTCCCTGCAAACCATAAAGGCAGACGCTTTGCGCTCGGAAACAGAGCCGGGGGAAGACAGTATGTCACTGGATAGTCAGAGCACCCTCCTGTCTATATCTCAGCGCGGTGAGGAGGAGGAGGAGGAAGAGACAGCTTGGCCCACTGCTGAGGGTACACATGCTGCTTGCCTGTCATCCTTTCAGCGTGTATGGCCGGAGGAGGAGGAGAAGGAGGAGGGGGATCCTGAAAGTGATCTTCCTAGTGAGGACAGCCATGTGTTGCGTACAGGTACCCTGGCACACATGGCTGACTTCATGTTAGGATGCCTTTCTCGTGACCCTCGCGTTACACGCATTCTGGCCACTACGGATTACTGGGTGTACACACTCCTTGACCCACGGTATAAGGAGAACCTTTCCACTCTCATACCCGAAGAGGAAAGGGGTTCGAGAGTGATGCTATACCACAGGACCCTGGCGGACAAACTGATGGTAAAATTCCCATCCGACAGCGCTAGTGGCCGAAGGCGCAGTTCCGAGGGCCAGGTAGCAGGGGAGGCGCGGAGATCAGGCAGCATGTACAGCACAGGCAGGGCAACACTCTCTAAGGCCCTTGACAGCTTTATGGCTCCCCAGCAAGACTGTGTCACCGCTCCCCAGTCAAGGCTGAGTCGGCGGGAGCACTGTAAAAGGATGGTGAGGGAGTACGTAGCCGATCGCACGACCGTCCTCCGTGACGCCTCTGCCCCCTACAACTACTGGGTGTCGAAGCTGGACACGTGGCCTGAACTCGCGCTGTATGCCCTGGAGGTGCTTGCTTGTCCTGCGGCTAGCGTCTTGTCAGAGAGGGTGTTTAGTGCGGCTGGGGGAATCATCACAGATAAGCGTACCCGCCTGTCAACCGACAGTGCCGACAGGCTTACACTCATCAAGATGAACAAAGCCTGGATTTCCCCAGACTTCTCTTCTCCACCAGCGGACAGCAGCGATACCTAAGCAATACGTAGGCTGCACCCGCGAATGGAAGCATCGTTCTCTATCCCCATCAAAAACGGGGACCTTTTTGCTTCATCAATCTGTGTATAATATTCCTCCTCCTCCTCCTCCTGCTCCTCCTCCTGAAACCTCACATAATCACGCCGAACGGGCAATTTTTCTTAGGCCCACAAGGCTCAGTCATATAATTTTTCTAAACAATTTTTAGACGTTTCAATGCTCAGTAAAGCGTTGAAACTTTCACCTCAACCAATTTTTTTTTTTTAACTGGGCTGCCTCCAGGCCTAGTTACCAATTAAGCCACATTAACCAAAGCGATTAATGGGTTTCACCTGCCCTCTTGATTGGGCATGGGCAATTTTTCTCAGGTACATTAGTACTGTTGGTACACCAATTTTTGGGGGCCCTCGCCTACAGTGTAATCAAATTAATTTTTAGCCCACCTGCATTACAGCTGACGTTACATCAGCTGTGTTGGGCACTGCAATGGGATGTATTTATGTACCGCCGGTGGGTTCCAGGGAGCCACCCATGCTGTGGGTCCACAAGGAGTTGTAACTGCATGTGTCCACTTCTAAAGAACCCCAGTCTGACTGGGGCATGCAGTGTGGGCCGAAGCCCACCTGCATTAAACATAACATTACCTCAGCTGTGATGGGCAATGCAATGGGATATATTTATGTACCGCCGGTGGGTTCCAGGGAGCAACCAATGCTGTCGGTCCACACGGAGTTGTAACTGCATGTGTCCACTTCTAAAGAACCCGTCTGACTGGGGCATGCAGTGTGGGCCGAAGCCCACCTGCATTAAACATGACATTACCTCAGCTGTGATGGGCAATGCAATGGGATATATTTATGTACCGCCGGTGGCTTCCTGGCACCCACCCATGCTGTGGGTCCACAGGGAGTTGTAATTGCATGTGTCCACTTCTAAAGAACCCCAGTCTGACTGGGGCATGCAGTGTGGGCCGAAGCCCACCTGCATTAAACATGACATTACCTCAGCTGTGATGGGCAATGCAATGGGATATATTTATGTACCGCCGGTGGCTTCCTGGCACCCACCCATGCTGTGGGTCCACAGGGAGTTGTAACTGCATGTGTCCACTTCTAAAGAACCCCAGTCTGACTGGGGCATGCAGTGTGGGCCGAAGCCCACCTGCATTAAACATGACATTACCTCAGCTGTGATGGGCAATGCAATGGGATATATTTATGTACCGCCGGTGGCTTCCTGGCACCCACCCATGCTGTGGGTCCACAGGGAGTTGTAATTGCATGTGTCCACTTCTAAAGAACCCCAGTCTGACTGGGGCATGCAGTGTGGGCCGAAGCCCACCTGCATTAAACATGACATTACCTCAGCTGTGATGGGCAATGCAATGGGATATATTTATGTACCGCCGGTGGGTTCCAGGGAGCCACCCATGCTGTGGGTCCACAGAGAGTTGTAACTGCATGTGTCCACTTCTAAAGAACCCCAGTCTGACTGGGGCATGCAGTGTGGGCCGAAGCCCACCTGCATTAAACATGACATTACCTCAGCTGTGATGGGCAATGCAATGGGATATATTTATGTACCGCCGGTGGGTTCCAGGGAGCCACCCATGCTGTGGGTCCACAGGGAGTTGTAACTGCATGTGTCCACTTCTAAAGAACCCCAGTCTGACTGGGGCATGCAGTGTGGGCCGAAGCCCACCTGCATTAAACATGACATTACCTCAGCTGTGATGGGCAATGCAATGGGATATATTTATGTACCGCCGGTGGCTTCCTGGCACCCACCCATGCTGTCGGTCCACAGGGACTTCACAATAGGGAGTTGTACCTGCCTGTGTCTATGAATTAAAAACCCCGGTCAGGTTGGGGCATGCATTGTGGGCCGAAGCCCACCTGCATTTAATCTGACATTAGCTCTGCTGTCCAGGGCACTGCAATGGGATACATTTATGTACAGCTGGTGGGTTCCAGGGAGCAACCCATGCTGTGGGTGCACACGGAATTCCCATTGCGGAGTTGTACCTGCCTGTGACTATTTATAAAAAAACGCGGTCTGACTGGGGCATGCAGACACCTTGACAGAATGAATAGTGTGTGGCACATAGGTTCCCCATTGCTATGCCCACGTGTGCAGCTCCAGATGGAGGTGGCACAGGATTGGATTTCTCATTGCTTCTGTACAGCATTGTGGACTATCGCCCCGCCCCTTTTAAAGAGGGTCGCTGCCTAGCCGTGCCAACCCTCTGCAGTGTGTGCCTGCTTTTCCTCTGGCAGACGCACTTATAAATAGACATGAGGGTGGCGTGGCATGAGGGCAGCTGAAGGCTGGGCAGGGACAGTTTGGTGTGCGCTGTGGACACTGGGTCGTGAGGGGGGGGGGGGGTTGGTCAGCATGTAACCCAGGAGAAGTGGCAGCGGAATGTCATGCAGGCAGTGATTGTGCTTTGTTGGAGGTAGTGTGGTGCTTAGCTAAGGTATGCATTGCTAATGAGGGCTTTTCAGAAGTAAAAGTTGTTGGGGGGGGGGGGAGGCACTCTTGCCGCTATTGTGGCTTAATAGTGGGACATGGGAACTTGAGATGCAGCCCAACATGTAGCCCCTCGCCTGCCCTATCCGTTGCTGTGTCGTTCCCATCACTTTCTTGAATTGCCCAGATTTTCACAAACGAAAACCTTAGCGAGCATCGGCGATATACAAAAATGCTCCGGTCGCCCATTGACTTCAATGGGGTTCGTTACTCGTAACGAACCCTCGAGCATCGCGAAAAGTTCGTCTCAAGTAACGAGCACCCGAGCATTTTGGTGCTCGCTCATCTCTACTCATATCCTATCATTACACTACATATTTCTATCTATTTCCTATCATATAATTTATACCATATATTCTAATACTCAAATAATCAAATGTTATCATAAATAGATTACTCTTATCCGATCATTGCACTACATACTTAATTTATCATGTAATTATTCACTATATATTATTTTATATGCGGATTATCAGAAAACTAAATAAATAGATAAAAAAGATTAAATTTTTTCTAAAACTTCATTAAGTCCCAATGGTTGTAGTGTTTGCAATATATAAATCCAGAACATTTCTTTTCGTTTTAATTCTTTTATTGATTTACTATATATCTGTTCTATTGGTGTAATTTTTAGGGATCTAGATTGGCATCCGTGTTGTTCTGAAAAGCGTCTAGACACACTATGTTTATTATATCCTCTTTTTATATTACATTTATGATTAGCTAAACGGGCTCTAACTGCATTTTTTGTCCTACCGACGTATTTTAAGCCGCATTCACATTCAAGAAGATAGATTACATGTGTGCTATCGTAATCAATTTTATTATTATAGTGTATTGTGATATCCTTTCCCTCTATATTTATTACAAGTGCGTTTTTCTGCTGCTGAATGTGAGCACAGCATTTACATCTAATCTTCCGGCATTTAAAAACTCCTATTTCAGATTTTTTTGTTATTATTGAATTAATAGAAGTCTTCTTATTTTTTAATTCGGCTTTGGATGGTGCTATTAACCCTTGAAGTGTCTTATTTTTTCTAAAAACTAATCTCGGATGTGTCTCTAAAACAGGTTTTAAAACCGGATCGCTTTGTAATACTGACCAATGTTTTTTCAGAATGTTCCTAATTTTGCTAGCTTGATTGTTATATTTTGTAATAAAGGCGGTTTGTTTAAAAATTTCTTTTTTATTTTTATTTTTAGTTTCCTTCTCTAAATCTTCTTTATTAATCTCTATCGGGGTTTTTTGTGCACATTCTCTCTCTTTTAACACTGTACTATGGGCCGCATTGATTAGGGTTTTTGGATAATTTTTTTCTAAATCCGCGAGCGCTGGGGTTTTCTTTTTGGCTTTGGAAACATATTTAAAAAATGGCAATTTAAAAAAAACTTCCCTCAATTTTGGTGCTCTTTATTAAATATATGCAAATTATATCGGTGTCCTTTTACCACCTAAATAAAGTACAATATGTGCTAAAAAAAGATATCAGAATTACTTGGACATGTAAAACATTTACACAATTATTCTCTGTTAAAGCGACACATACCAGGTTTCCAAAATCTGGCTTTGTCATTAAGGCACAAACAGGTGCCTTACAGGGGTTAAAATGTTTAACTTAAAAAAATGATTTACACAACAGGTCATTTTTGGATGATACATTTCTTTTACAAAAAAAAGGGCTAAAAAAATCATATATAAACAGGTGGGACAGAAGTGTTCAGCAAGTCATGTCTCAAGCACAAATACATAGTAACATAATATGTTAGGCTGAATAAAGACAATGCCCATCTAGTTCAGCCTGTTTGAACCTCCTTGTTGATCCAGAGGAAGGCAAAAAAAAACCCAAGAGGCAGAAGCCAATTAGACCTTTTGGGGGAAAAATTCCTTCTCAACTCCATAATGGCAATCAGACTAATCCCTTGATCAACCTCTGATAGTTCCTACCTGTCTGTATACCCGGATCAACAACCCGCTGGTCACCTAATATCTATATCCTGTAATATCATAGCGCTCTAGAAAGATGTCTAGTCCCCTCTTAAACTCCTCTATGGATTTTGCCACGTCCTCAGGCATAGAGTTCCACAGTTTCACTGCTCTTACAATAAATAACCCTCTTCTATGTTGATGATGAAACCTGTCTTCCCTTAACTCGAGATATCCCAAAATTTGTTTTGTGAGATATAAAAAGAGGGAAAACCATGTGTGACATGGTTACCATGCTAAATATATATATATATATATATATATATATATATATATATATATATATATATATATATATATATATATATATATATATATATATATATATATACACACACACACACATATTTAATGTATGGATTCTTTTACTGAATGTCACAGAATTGTTTCAACTTTGTATCCTTAAAAGTGGTATTTTTAACAAGATTTTAAAAAAAGTTAAATGTGGTCACATCTATATATTATGTAGTGTGCATAGGGAGTATAATTTGGCTCTCTAAGAAAATTCTTTCAACTGTTAGAGATGAGCGAACGTACTCGTCCGAGCTTGATGCTCGTTCGAGTATTAGGGTGTTCGAGATGCTCGTTACTCGAGATGAGCACCACGCGATGTTCGAATTACTTTCACTTTCATCTCTGAGACATTAGCGCGCTTTTCTGGCCAATAGAAAGACAGGGAAGGCATTACAACTTCCTCCTGTGATGTTCCAGCCCTATACCACCCCCCTGCAGTGAGTGGCTGGGGAGATCAGGTGTCACCCGAGTATCTAAATCTGCCCCGCCCGCGGCTCGCCACAGATGCATTCTGACAGAGATCAGGGACAGTGCTGCTGCTGATGCTGCTGCTGCTATAGGGAGAGCGTTAGGAGTTATTTTAGGCTTGAAGAACCCCAACGGTCCTTCTTAGGGCCACATTTGACCGTGTGCAGTACTGTTAAGGCTGCTGTGAGCAGTTTTGCACATTTTTTATTTTTTGTATATCGGGCGTGCAGAGCATTGCATCCTCAGTCTGCAGTAATTTTACATAGTATAGGGCCAGTAGTGGTGAGGCAGGGACAGTGGGAAAGGTGAAAGAGATACACTGTCTATATAGGCAGTGGGCTTTTTCAAACAAATTTGGGAAAAATACTATCTTTGGGCTGCCTGTGACCGTCTTGAGTGTACTGCGTCTCTGCTGGGGGTAGTAGTCCTAATTAATACGCAGCTAAGTGTTACAGCAGGCTTGCGCAAAATTGTTTCCTGGCTCTGCGTTGCCCGTTACATCACCGCCGTCATCCCGTCCAGAGGGAAACAGTCTGCAGTAATTTTACATAGTATAGGGCCAGTAGTGGTGAGGCAGGGACAGTGGGAAAGGTGAAAGATATACTGTCTATATAGGCAGTGGGCTTTTTCAAAAAAATTTGGGAAAAATACTATCTTTGGGCTGCCTGTGACCGTCTTGAGTGTACTGCGTCTCTGCTGGGGGTAGTAGTCCTAATTAATACGCAGCTAAGTGTTACAGCAGGCTTGCGCAATAATTGTTTCCTGGCTCTGCATTGCCCGTTACATCACCGCCGTCATCCCGTCCAGAGGGAAACAGTCTGCAGTAATTTTACATAGTATAGGGCCAGTAGTGGTGAGGCAGGGACAGTGGGAAAGGTGAAAGAGATATACTGTCTATATAGGCAGTGGGCTTTTTCAAACAAATTTGGGAAAAATACTATCTTTGGGCTGCCTGTGACCGTCTTGAGTGTACTGCGTCTCTTCTGGGGGTAGTAGTCCTAATTAATACGCAGCTAAGTGTTACAGCAGGCTTGTGCAAAATTGTTTCCTGGCTCTGCGTTGCCCGTTACATCACCGCCGTCATCCCGTCCAGAGGGAAACAGTCTGCAGTAATTTTACATAGTATAGGGCCAGTAGTGATGAGGCAGGGACAGTGGGAAAGGTGAAAGAGATATACTGTCTATATAGGCAGTGGGCTTTTTCAAACAAATTTGGGAAAAATACTATCTTTGGGCTGCATGTGACCATCTTGAGTGTACTGCGTCTCTGCTGGGGGTAGTAGTCCTAATTAATACGCAGCTAAGTGTTGCAGCAGGCTTGCGCAAAATTATTTCCTGGCTCTGCGTTGCCCGTTACATCACCGCCCTCATCCCGTCCAGAGGGAAACAGTCTGCAGTAATTTTACATAGTATAGGGCCAGTAGTAGTGAGGCAAGGACAGTGGGAAAGGTGAAAGAGTTACACTGTCTATATAGGCAGTGGGCTTTTTCAAACAAATTTGGGAAAAATACTATCTTTGGGCTGCCTGTGACCGTCTTGAGTGTACTGCGTCTCTGCTGGGGGTAGTAGTCCTAATTAATATGCAGCTAAGTGTTACAGCAGGCTTGCGCATAATTGTTTCCTGGCTCTGCGTTGCCCGTTACATCACCGCCATCATCCCGTCCAGAGGGAAACAGTCTGCAGTAATTTTACATAGTATAGGGCCAGTAGTGGTGAGGCAGGGACAGTGGGAAAGGTGAAAGAGATATACTGTCTATATAGGCAGTGGGCTTTTTCAAACAAATTTGGGAAAAATACTATCTTTGGGCTGCCTGTGACCGTCTTGAGTGTACTGCGTCTCTGCTGGGGGTAGTAGTCCTAATTAATACGCAGCTAAGTGTTACAGCAGGCTTGCGAAAAATTGTTTCCTGGCTCTGCGTTGCCCGTTACATCACCGCCGTCATCCCGTCCAGAGGGAAACAGTCTGCAGTAATTTTACATAGTATAGGGCCAGTAGTGGTGAGGCAGGGACAGTGGGAAAGGTGAAAGAGATATACTGTCTATATAGGCAGTGGGCTTTTTCAAACAAATTTGGGAAAAATACTATCTTTGGGCTGCCTGTGACCGTCTTGAGTGTACTGCGTCTCTGCTGGGGGTAGTAGTCCTAATTAATACGCAGCTAAGTGTTACAGCAGGCTTGCGCAAAATTGTTTCCTGGCTCTGTGTTGCCCGTTACATCACCGCCGTCATCCCGTCCAGAGGGAAACAGTCTGCAGTAATTTTACATAGTATAGGGCCAGTAGTGGTGAGGCAGGGACAGTGGGAAAGGTGAAAGAGATATACTGTCTATATAGGCAGTGGGCTTTTTCAAACAAATTTGGGAAAAATACTATCTTTGGGCTGCCTGTGACCGTCTTGAGTGTACTGCGTCTCTGCTGGGGGTAGTAGTCCTAATTAATACGCAGCTAAGTGTTACAGCAGGCTTGTGAAAAATTGTTTCCTGGCTCTGCGTTGCCCGTTACATCACCACCGTCATCCCGTCCAGAGGGAAACAGTCTGCAGTAATTTTACATAGTATAGGGCCAGTAGTGGTGAGGCAGGGACAGTGGGAAAGGTGAAAGAGATATACTGTCTATATAGGCAGTGGGCTTTTTCAAACAAATTTGGGAAAAATACTATCTTTGGGCTGCCTGTGACCATCTTGAGTGTACTGCGTCTCTGCTGGGGGTAGTAGTCCTAATTAATACGCAGCTAAGTCTTGCAGCAGGCTTGCGCAAAATTATTTCCTGGCTCTGCGTTGCCCGTTACATCACCGCCGTCATCCCGTCCAGAGGGAAACAGTATACATATATACGCTGCCTACAGTATCTGTCTGCTGTCTCAGCTCAGCCTTTAAAAAAATAGAAGCAAAATACTTAAGGCCTACCACTGCCCTTTGGCCACTTGACTGCTTCTGAGCTGTGAATTCCACTAGCTCAGTGATACGCACCTACGTCTCACTACAGGCTTGCGCAAAATTATTTCCTGGCTCTGCTGTGCGTTCCGTAAGCGAAGTCAGCCTCCAACCACAGGCCAATAAGCGGCACATTTAATTACAGCGTTCTGTTTCTGCTCTACTCATAATACACCATGCTGACGGGTAGGGGTAGGCCTAGAGGACGTGGACGCGGGCGAGGACGCGGAGGCCCAAGTCAGGGTGTGGGCACAGGCCGAGCTCCTGATCCAGGTGTATCGCAGCCGACTGCTGCGGGATTAGGAGAGAGGCACGTTTCTGGCGTCCCCAGATTAATCTCACAATTATTGGGTCCATGAGGTAGACCTTTATTGGAAAATGAGCAATGTGAGCAGGTCCTGTCATGGATAGCAGAAAGTGCATCCAGCAATCTATCGACCACCCAGAGTTCTACGCCGTCCACTGCTGCAACTCTGAATCCTCTGGCTGCTGCTCCTCCTTCCTCCCAGCCTCCTCACTCCATTACAATGACACATTCTGAGGAGCAGGTAGACTCCCAGGAACTGTTCTCGGGCCCCTGCCCAGAATGGGCAGCAATGGTTCCTCTCCCACCGGAGGAGTTTGTCGTGACTGATGCCCAACCTTTGGAAAGTTCCCGGGGTCCGGGGGATGAGGCTGGGGACTTCCGGCAACTGTCTCAAGAGCTTTCAGTGGGTGAGGAGGACGATGACGACGAGACGCAGTTGTCTATCAGTGAGGTAGTAGTAAGGGCAGTAAGTCCGAGGGAGGAGCACACAGAGGATTCGGAGGAAGAGCAGATGGACGATGAGGTGACTGACTCCACCTGGTTTGCTAAGCCTACTGAGAACAGGTCTTCAGAGGGGGAGGCAAGTGCAGCAGCAGGGCAGGTTGGAAGAGCAGTGCGGTGGCCAGGGGTAGAGGCAGGGCCAGACCAAATAATCCACCAACTGTTTCCCAAAGCGCACCCTCGCGCCATGCTACCCTGCAGAGGCCGAGGTGCTCAAAGGTGTGGCAGTTTTTTACTGAGAGTGCAGACGACCGACGAACAGTGGTGTGCAAGGTTTGTCGCGCCAAGATCAGCCGTGGAGCCACCACCACCAGCCTCACCACCACCAGCATGCGCAGGCATATGATGGCCAAGCACCCCACAAGGTGGGACGAAGGCCGTTCGCCGCCTCCGGTTTGCACCACTGCCTCTCCCCCTGTGCCCCAACCTGCGACTGAGATCCAACCCCCCTCTCAGGACACAGGCACGACCGTCTCCCGGACTGCACCCACACCCTCACCTCCGCTGTCCTCGGCCCCATCCAGCAATGACTCTCAGCGCACCGTCCAGCCGTCGTAAGTGTTTGAGCGCAAGTGTTTGAGCGCAAGCGCAAGTACGCTGCCACGCACCCGCACGCTCAAGCGTTAAACGTGCACATAGCCAAATTTATCAGCCTGGAGATGCTGCCGTATAGGCTTATGGAAACGGAGGGTTTCAAAAACATGATGGCGGCGGCGGCCCCACGATACTCGGTTCCCAGTCGCCACTAGTTTTCCCGATGTGCTGTCCCAGCCCTGCACAACCACGTCTCCTGCAACATTGTACGCGCCCTCACCAACGCGGTTACTGGCAAGGTCCACTTAACAACGGACACGTGGACAAGCACAGGCGGGCAGGGCCACTATATCTCCCTGACGGCACATTGGGTGAAGTTAGTGGAGGCTGGGACAGAGTCAGAGCCTGGGACCGCTCACGTCCTACCCACCCCCAGAATTGCGGGCCCCAGCTCGGTGCTGGTATCTGCGGCGGTGTATGCTTCCTCCACTAAAGCACCCTCCTCCTCCTCCTACGCAACCTCTGTCTCGCAATCAAGATGTGTCAGCAGCAGCACGTCGCCAGCAGTTGGTGTCGCGCGGCATGGCAGCACAGCGGTGGGCAAGCGTCAGCAGGCCGTGCTGAAACTACTTAGCTTAGGAGAGAAGAGGCACACGGCCCACGAACTGCTGCAGGGTCTGACAGAGCAGACTGACCGCTGGCTTTCGCCGCTCAGCCTCCAACCGGGCATGGTCGTGTGTGACAACGGCCGTAACCTGGTGGCGGCTCTGCAGCTCGGCAGCCTCACGCACGTGTCATGCCTGGCCCACGTCTTTAATTCGGTGGTTCAGCGCTTTTTGAAAAGCTACCCACGCTTGTCAGACCTGCTCGGAAAGGTGCGCCGGCTCAGCGCACATTTCCGCAAGTCCAAGACGGACACTGCCACCCTGCGCACCCTGCAACATCGGTTTAATCTGCCAGTGCACCGACTGCTGTGCGACGTGCCCACATGGTGGAACTCTACGCTCCACATGTTGGCCAGGCTCTATGAGCAGCGTAGAGCTATAGTGCAATACCAACTCCAACATGGGCGGCGTAGTGGGAGTCAGCCTCCTCAATTCTTTACAGAAGAGTGGGCCTGGTTGGCAGACATCTGCCAGGTCCTTGGAAACTTTGAGGAGTCTACCCAGATGGTGAGCGGCGATGCTGCAATCATTAGCGTCACCATTCCTCTGCTATGCCTCTTGAGAAGTTCCCTGCAAAGCATAAAGGCAGACGCTTTGCGCTCGGAAACGGAGGCGGGGGAAGACAGTATGTCGCTGGATAGTCAGAGCACCCTCATGTCTGTATCTCAGCGCGTTAAGGAGGAGGAAGAGGAGGGGGAGGAGCATGAGGAGCAGGGGGAAGATACAGCTTGGCCCACTGCTGAGGGTATCCATGCTGCTTGCCTGTCACCCTTTCAGCGCGTATGGCCTGAGGAGGAGGAGGAGGATCCTGAAAGTGATCTTCAGAGTGAGGACAGCCATGTGTTGCGTACAGGTACCCTGGCACACATGGCTGACTTCATGTTAGGATGCCTTTCTCGTGACCCTCGCGTTACACGCATTCTGGCCACTACGGATTACTGGGTGTACACACTGCTCGACCCACGGTATAAGGAGAACCTTTCTACTCTCATACCCGAAGAGGAAAGGGGTTCGAGAGTGATGCTATACCACAGGACCCTGGCGGACAAACTGATGGTAAAATTCCCATCCGACAGCGCTAGTCGCAGAAGGCGCAGTTCCGAGGGCCAGGTAGCAGGGGAGGCGCGGAGATCAGGCAGCATGTACAGCACAGGCACGGGAACACTGTCCAAGGCCTTTGACAGCTTTATGGCTCCCCAGCAAGACTGTGTCACCGCTCCCCAGTCAAGGCTGAGTCGGCGGGAGCACTGTAAAAGGATGGTGAGGGAGTACGTAGCCGATCGCACGACCGTCCTCCGTGACGCCTCTGCCCCCTACAACTACTGGGTGTCGAAGCTGGACACGTGGCCTGAACTCGCACTGTATGCTCTGAAGGTGCTTGCTTGTCCTGCGGCTAGCGTCTTGTCAGAGAGGGTGTTTAGTGCGGCTGGGAGAATCATCACGGATAAGCGTACCCGCCTGTCAACCGACAGTGCCGACAGGCTTACAATCATAAAGATGAACAAAGCCTGGATTTCCCCAGAGTTCTCTTCTCCACCAGCGGACAGCAGCGATACCTAAACAATACGTAGGCTGCACCCGCGGATGGAAGCAACGTTCTCTATCACCATCAAAAACGGGGACCTTTTAGCTTCATCAGTCTGTGTATTATATTCATCCTCCTCCTCCTGAAACCTCACGTAATCACGCCGAACGGGCAATTTTTCTTAGGCCCACAAGGCTCAGTCATATAACTTTTATAAACAATGTTTATACGTTTCAATTCTCAATTCAATAAAGCGTTGAAACTTGCACCTGAACCAATTTTTATTTTAACTGGGCTGCCTACAGGCCTTGTTACAAATTAAGCAAGATTAACCAAAGCGATTAATGGGATTCACCTGCCCTCAAGGTTGGGCATCGGCAATTTTTCTGAGGTACATTAGTACTGTTGGTACACCAATTTTTTGGGCCCTCACCTACAGTGTAATCCTAGTAATTTTTAGCCCACCTGCATTAAAGCTGACGTTACCTCAGCTGTACTGGGCACTGCAATGGGATATATTTATGTACCGCCGGTGGGTTCCAGGGAGCCACCCATGCTGTCGGTCCACAGGGAGTTGTAACTGCATGTGTCTACTTCTAAAGAACCCCAGTCTGACCGGGGCATGCAGTGTGGGCCGAAGCCCACCTGCATTAAACCTGACGTTACCTCAGCTGTGATGGGCACTGCAATGGGATATATTTATGTACCGCCGGTGGGTTCCAGGGAGCCACCCATGCTGTGGGTCTACAGGGACTTCACATTAGGGATTTGTACCTGCCAGTGTCTATGTATTAAAAACCCCGGTCAGACTGGGGCATGCAGTGTGGGCCGAAGCCCACCTGCATTAAACCTGACGTTACCTCAGCTGTGCTGGGCACTGCAATGGGATACATTTATGTACAGCCGGTGGGTTCCAGGGAGCCACCCATGCTGTGGGTGCACACGGAATTCCCATTGCGGAGTTGTACCTGCCTGTGACTATTTATAAAAAAACGCGGTCTGACTGGGGCATGCAGACACCTTGACAGAATGAATAGTGTGTGGCACATGGGTTCCCCATTGCTATGGCCACGTTTGCAGCTCCTGATGGAGGTGGCACAGGATTGGATTTCTCATTGCTTCTGTACAGCATTATGGACTATCGCCCCGCCCCTTTTAAAGAGGGTCGCTGCCTGGCCGTGCCAACCCTCTGCAGTGTGTGCCTGCGGTTCCTCCTCATGGCAGACGCACTTATAAATAGACATGAGGGTGGTGTGGCTATGAGGCCAGCGTGTGGCATGAGGGCAGCTGAAGGCTGCGCAGGGACACTTTGGTGTGCGCTGTGGACACTGGGTCGTTCGGAGGGGTTGGGCAGCATGTAACCCAGGAGAAGTGGCAGTGGAGTTTCATGCAGGCAGTGATTGTGCTTTGTTGGAGGTAGTGTGGTGCTTAGATAAGGTATGCCTTGCTAATGAGGGTTTTTCAGAAGTAAAAATTGTTGGGAGGGGGGGGGGCACTCTTGCCGCTATTGTGGCTTAATAGTGGGACCTGGGAACTTGAGATGCAGCCCAACATGTAGCCCCTCGCCTGCCCTATCCGTTGCTGTGTCGTTCCCATCATTTTCTTGAATTGCCCAGATTTTCACAAATGAAAACCTTAGCGAGCATCGGCTATATACAAAAATGCTCGAGTCGCCCATTGACTTCAATGGGGTTCGTTACTCGAAACGAACCCTCGAGCATCGCGAAAATTTCGTCTCGAGTAACGAGCACCCGAGCATTTTGGTGCTCGCTCATCTCTATCAACTATCTTTTTCTGTTTATACTGTATGTGTAAGCCATTTTTTTGCAAGGGAAGAGGAGGTTGGGGGGTGGGTGATACCAGGAACTAAGTGCCTCCGAGTGCCCATCATCCTGTTGCTATAAGAGAGATTAGACTGAGCAGAGAAATAATTGTCCATTTCTGATGGAATACAGTATATGATTTATGGAAAAAGGAAACAAAGCCTGTGTTGCTTGACACATGAATCACACGCTGTGATATATTAGTGGAGATTTAATGACTAGTCAGATCAGACATGCAGATCTTTTTCCCATTACATATCAACCCCAGCTTACATAATTACCAACTGTCTCCGCTCTGAGTTATTGAATAGAACTGAATTACCATCATCATCATGTTGTGTGGCCGCTGTTGTAGTGAAAATGTTGGCCGCATTTCTGATGAATTAGACCATAAAAATGTCAATACATTTGTATTCCCCTGAATTGTGTCAAATTTTCAAGGCTGTCTGTGCCTAAGGCAGACAAACTATAATATTGCTGTCACTCTGAAAAGTGACAGATATCGTGACCCATACATGTCACTTTGGCCTTTTTCTGCCCTAAAGGAAGTGACTTGTTTTGTAATAAGTTACAATAATATCGGATTCATCTATAACCAATTGTACATAAGTCACGTGCACCATCCTTTGACATATGTCAATATTACAGTCCAAAAGGGGAGCAATTAAATTGATCGCAGCAGAAAATGCCTACATGAAAGTCACAATTGTCATATACGTAAATGGTGCGTGCATCAAAAGGCAATCACTAGACAACCAAGCCTACGCGGAAATTAATGCTAGAAAGCAAGTAGGCAACAAAGGCTGCCAACTAAAGTGTGTTTAGCCACACACTACTTCTTTTACACCCGTTGTGCATTGTTAAAGAACAGGATTAGAATGAACCAAGGCTTTCCTAAGTTTGTTGCGGTACAATTGTATCTTGTCTCCACCACAAGTATGGGTAGAGACCTAGTAAGGAGCTGCATCCACCCAGTGTATGACCACCAGCTATTAATTGGCTGCCTGGAGCAAGATTCTAGCAGCGTGGGGAGTGAGTTTTGCCTTGGATGGAGGGTTAGGGTTTGTTTCAGTGTTAGGCTTACATTATTACCTGTAAATGCTTCCATTTGAGAGTGGGGCCACATTAACATGGAAGCATTTACAGCAAATAATGTAAGCCTAACACATAAGGTAACCCCAACCCTCCATCCCAGCCAAAACGGATTCCCCACACTGCTAGAAGCTTGCCGCCCATATAACATCTCACTTCCAGCATCCAGCCCCCCCCCCCCCCGCTGCCAAGCTGTTACTGGGGCCACATCCCTCCGTCCAACCATGGAGAGAGCGTTCCCCGTTTCATGGACGCAGTAGAAGGACAGAAGCATCTATAGGCAGTGCAGGACAAGCGAGCTGTGAGCGGAGAAGGGAGACCGGGGAAGTGAGTGGCAGGACTCGAGAGGCCGAGGACAGGAGTGAGCCGTGCAGCCAATCAGGGTCTGGGGGCGTCACCTGGCTGTCAAGCAGCCTTACCCTTGTCTCTACCCATACTTGTGGTGGAGACAAGATACAATAGTACCGTATGTTACATGTTACTATTTCTCTAATGCATATCACTCTGCTTTTCTGGTGCATGCCATCTGATACATGTCCCCCATTCTATGCATTCCTGTAGGAGGCAAAAGTTTTCTGTACTCTAAATCCAGTAGTATTATTGAGTATCTCTGCCTGCTTTAAAGTGTGTTTCCAAGTTTAACTAATGAAAAATTCTCATCACAAAATGTCATGTAGATCTCAAATTAACACTATCACATTTAATAATGCAAAGCTATGCAACTTTAAAAAGTAAAAAAAACCAAAAACATTTAAACCACTAAACAGCATATAAGGTAACCGCAAACCAAATCTAGTGTCAATCAGCTGAAGTAAAGCCTTTTCACATAGAAAATCATAAAAGCATGCCCTATTAAGCTGTCACCAATGTCATTTCTCTATAGAACCTATAACACACAGCATAATACCCAATAATTCATACACGCGAACCATAATCAGAAACCCAAGAGCACAAAAATACTGAATTAGAACTATAAAATATCAGCTATTATTCAATCTTCCCACATATGTAATGATACAAATATTCCGCCCAAAAGAGATTAGACTATTGGCCATCATTAGGGACATTTATGCTAGCAATCTTGTTTTTCTGTGGTACCGTATACAGAACAGTAGTAACCAATGAATGAGGTAGTAAAAGGTTTTCTGCAGTTTTGTGTGAAAATTATTGGTTCTATAAAATAAAATCTATGTGTAAAAGGGAACTCGCTGTGAACCAGCATCAAATCCTCAGCTAGCTGTTATGGCCTGAATATGAGAGATAATGTACTGCTTAAACAGTTGCAATTTTTGCAAAATGTGAAGCATTCTTAACCCTAGTAACCAATTATTGCTAAATTAATCTGTTAATCCTATTTCCACCTTTTTTTCACCCTGGAAAGACTTAATTTACGGCAGAACAAAAGAATCCGCTATGCTGAATTCTAACATGTTTGGTCCTCATTTCCATCAACGCTTTGGCAACAGGGCATTGCTCGTATGATTCTCTAACACTAAGACTCCACTGGCATTAATCTAAAATCTATGGACAGCCTAAAACAAAGAGTTTAAAGGCTATGGAAACCTTTGTTCATGAAAAATATACCAAT
The DNA here is from genome assembly GCF_035609145.1 of Eleutherodactylus coqui. Classification (NCBI taxonomy): domain Eukaryota; kingdom Metazoa; phylum Chordata; class Amphibia; order Anura; family Eleutherodactylidae; genus Eleutherodactylus; species Eleutherodactylus coqui. The sequence continues at coordinate 190,550,028 of NC_089842.1, forward strand.
GAAGTTGCCCTGCAGAAAAAAATGATGCACATATCTGTTTTTGCATTGAGTTGTCCTTCTCATGCATTTATAAAGCCTCATAATTTGTTTGCAGGCTCTCCTACATTCCAGTTTCTGGCTCTGGAGTGTTCTGAGCAATGATTAGCTGGTCTCTCACATGAATGCACACAAGTTCATATCCCCCTCCCCTCTCCTCTTTCCTACCCTGTGTAGCATAACCATGCCCACTCACAGCTCAGCTCCTCTCATCCTCTGAGTAGCTGCTTGTCCCTTCTCCCTAACTGCTGATAAGAACTGAAAATCCACCGGAGTGAATTACAGCCCTCTGTAATAGTAGCTTTCTCTATAAGTTACTTGCCAATTTGTACTAATCTGAGTAGCCACATGTGCATCTCTATAGGAGTGACAGACAAAAGATGGGGAGCTAGGGAGAGAAGTGAGAGCAGGAAAGAGCTGGTATTTACTGGAATGCAGATGGCAGACCAGTAAATTCAGCTTTATACCAACCAGAAAGGCTCACTAGCTTCCATCATTTTTGTTCCATCGGGTTTCTGTCCGAAACTAGGAAAACCTGAAGGAACCACTAAAAGTCAATGGAGACAACAACAAAAAACCCCAGATCCATCAAATGAAACTATCATACCTCTGATGGATCATGACACCACTAGTGCCAGCATAGCCTTAAGGTGGCCATAAACACAGATGAATGGCGGGGAATATAACAGTAAGTCATGTCTGGCATGTCTGATCCTTTTCTTCCCAAGGTTAGAGAAGCTGCCACCAGAAGTATCTTGCAGTGGTGTATTCCCCTGTACCTAATGAGAACACCAACACGCTTTACCGAACCTGCATGTATATGGGAGGGTCTTGATGAATAGCTATAAGAGTTATGCAGATAGCTACCGTATCTAATCTGTTGGCCACCGTTTAGAGCCTGTGTTTGTTTTATTGCTATAAATGTTGCAAATTCAACATTAAAAAAGTCACAATGTACACCAATGTGACCGTATTAACGCCCAAAGCTTTTTCTTCTCCTTACCTAATATTTACTATTATATACATCCATTTATCGGTGTTTAACAATTGCACCTATATTTGTGTGCACAACTCATTAAGCCTAATAATCATAGCTTTATTATGGATCAGAGTTAGGCTGTATGTCAATGGGCCATGATCCGCTGGTGATAAATCGCCGGTGGATCACGCTGTGTGAAGCTTTTCATAGCATTGCTATGGAAAGCGCAGTCTCGGCGTCCACAAGCAGAGAATCATAGCGATTCTCTGCTCATGGGATCTAAATCGTGAGACCTGTCAGTGCTCCCCTCTCGTCTCCCGCGGTGGAAATATCGCTGGCGATATTCCACCTCAGCCGTGGACATGCAGCCTTAAGCGAAACTGTAACATGACTTCCCCTTATGCATGATTTTGATGCTGTAATGTTATAGATCAGTGAGATTTGATGTGTTTTTAAAATTACCATAGAATCAAACATGAACAGTTCCGACGTACTGGATACAACTAGCACAAGAAGGCCTAACTTGAATTTTAAGTGACTGACATTACAACTATAGCATCAGGTCCTATAATTACATAAAATCCGCCCTGTCTAAGCATTAATTGCTGCCTTTATCACACACAAAATGAGCATCACAGTTCCACATCAGATAAGTACTCAATGCTATTATAATTATACTGTGTGACCTTGGCCTAATTCCATAATGCTTGTTGCTTGTAATAGCCAGTAAATTGCCTGTTTGATAATGTTCCCCCAAAGCTGAAATGTTAATTAATAAATAGAAAGCAGGGTCTGAATCCCCTGGCCTATACAGACATATGTCCTGTTGGATATAACAATGTATCTTGTTCCCATCTCTCCCTGTGCCATTCGGAATATACAGTAGCATGTCTCATGAAAACGCTCATGTTACTGTTAAACGTCACATCAAAAATGTGGCTATTGAAATTAAAATAGACATTAACCGTTGCCTTCAGGCAGCACAACAGAGCATCTGCCAACTAACATGCATAACTAACTAGCAAGGCTTGCTTCATTAATTCTTGTAGACAATGAGGGAGGAACGACTGCCAGCTCGAACTTCAAGGCAATATCCAAGATGCTTCTGAAAAGGCACAAAAACTGTTGTGCTCTAGGAATGCTGCGTTCCTAAACATGTATATTCTTCCTTTGATAATGTACCAAGGGAACAAGAACAGGAACAAGTAGAAGATGCTTTAATGAGAGCAATAAAGGGTTTACTGACATATCCGCTCATGATAAAATCTTTAGAAGTGAAGTAAAAGTCCCAATAAACTTTGTAGAAAGTGCTAAAAGTGGCCATACGCCATTCCTCTAGATCTCCCCATATACATGCATGTTCCGTTTAGCCAAGTGTACATGTGTTCTCAGTAGGGAGTGAGAAGTAAGTTGTTGTAAGACACTCCTGAAGGGGCTTATCACGCTTGAGAAAAAAAGTATGGGGCATGTTAAGTTCTACATGCTGGACCCTTCTTTCCCCCAATGTCTACCAAATGAACTTTGAGAGAAAGAAGGGTCTCATACTTATTAGATGCTCAGCTGGTTCTACCAACAGCTTGAATAAACAATCCATACTATTCCATGGTTTCCTAGACTGCAGTGATGTGCTGACGTGATAGAGTAATAGAGATGAGCGAGCACCAAAATGCTCGGGTGCTCGTTACTCGAGACGAACTTTTCGCGATGCTCGAGGGTTCGTTTCCGCTAACGAACCCCATTTAAGTCAATGGGCGACCCGAGCATTTTTGTATATCGCCGATGCTCGCTAAGGTTTTCATTTGTGAAAATCTGAGCAATCCAAGAAAGTGATGGGAACGACACAGCAACGGATAGGGCAGGCGAGGGGCTACATGTTGGGCTGCATTTCAGGTTCCCAGGTCCCACTATTAAGCCACAATAGCGGCAAGAGTGCCCCCCCTCCCCAACAATTTTTACTTCTGAAAAACCCTCATTAGCAAGGCATACCTTAGCTAAGCACCACACTACCTCCAACAAAGCACAATCACTGCCTGCATGACACTCCGCTGCCACTTCTCCTGGGTTACATGCTGTCCAACCCCCCCCCCCCCGCACGACCCAGTGTCCACAGCGCACACCAAAGTGTCCCTGCGCAGCCTTCAGCTGCCCTCATGCCACATCACCCTCATGTCTATTTATAAGTGCGTCTGCCATGAGGAGAAACCGCAGGCACACACTGCAGAGGGTTGGCACGGCCAGGCAGCGACCCTCTTTAAAAGGGGCGGGGCGATAGCCCATAATGCTGTACAGAAGCAATGAGAAATCCAATCCTGTGCCACCTCCATCAGGAGCTGCAAACGTGGCCATAGCAATGGGGAACCTATGTGCCACACACTATTCATTCTGTCAAGGTGTCTGCATGCCCCAGTCAGACCGCGTTTTTTTATAAATAGTCACAGGCAGGTACAACTCCGCAATGGGAATTCCGTGTGCACCCACAGCATGGGTGGCTCCCTGGAACCCACCGGCTGTACATAAATGTATCCCATTGCAGTGCCCAGCACAGCTGAGGTAACGTCAGGCTTAATGCAGGTGGGCTTCGGCCCACACTGCATGCCCCAGTCTGACCGGGGTTTTTAGTACATAGACACTGGCAGGTACAAATCCCTAATGTGAAGTCCCTGTGGACCCACAGCATGGGTAGTTCCCAGAAACCCACCGGCGGTATATAAATATATCCCATTGCATTGCCCATCACAGCTGAGGTAACGTCAGATTTGATGCAGGTGGGCTTCGGCCCACACTGCATGCCCCAGTCAGACTGGGGTTCTTTAGAAGTGGACACATGCAGTTACAACTCTGTGCGGTTCGACAGCATGGGTGGCTCCCTGGAACCCACCGGCGGTACATAAATATATCCAATTGCATTGCCCATCACAGCTGAGGTAACGTCAGGTTTGATGCAGGTGAGCGTCGGCCCACACTGCATGCCCCAGTCAGACTGGGGTTCTTTAGAAGTGGACACATGCAATTACAACTCCGTGTGGACGGACAGCATAGGTGGGTCCCAGGAAGCCACCGGCGGTACATAAATAAATCCCATTGCATTGCCCATCACAGCTGAGGTAACGTCAGGTTTGATGCAGGTTGGCTTCGGCCCACACTGCATGCCCCAGTCAGACTGGGGTTCTTTAGAAGTGGACACATGCAGTTACAATTCCGTGTGGACCGACAGCATGGGTGGCTCCCTGGAACCCACCGGCGGTACATAAATATATCCCATTGCAGTGCCCAGCACAGCTGAGCTAACGTCAGCTTTAATGCAGGTGGGCTAAAAATTACTAGGATTACAATATAGGCGAGGGCCCCAAAAAATTGGTGTACCAAGAGTGCAAATGTACCTCAGAAAAATTGCCCATGCCCCACCAAGAGGGCAGGTGAAAGCCATTAATCGCTTTGGTTAATGTGGCTTAATTTGTAACTAGGCCTGTAGGCAGCCCAGTTTAAATAAAAATTGGTTCAGGTGCAAGTTTCAACGCTTTATTGAATTGAGAATTGAAACGTATAAACATTGTTTATAAAAGTTATATGACTGAGCCTTGTGGGCCTAAGAAAAATTGCCCGTTCGGCGTGATTACGTCAGGTTTCAGGAGGAGGAGCAGGAGGAGGAGGATGAATATACTACACAGATTGATGAAGCTAAAAGGTCCCCTTTTTTGATGGTGATAGAGAACGATGCTTCCATCCGCGGGTGCAGCCTACGCATTGTTTAGGTATCGCTGCTGTCCGCTGGTGGAGAAGAGAACTCTGGGGAAATCCAGGCTTTGTTCATCTTTATGATTGTAAGCCTGTCGGCACTGTCGGTTGACAGGCGGGTACGCTTATCCGTGATGATTCCCCCAGCCGCACTAAACACCCTCTCTGACAAGACGCTAGCCGCAGGACAAGCAAGCACCTCCAGGGCATACAGCGCAAGTTCAGGCCACGTGTCCAGCTTCGACACCCAGTAGTTGTAGGGGGCAGAGGCGTCACGGAGGACGGTCGTGCGATCGGCTACGTACTCCCTCACCATCCTTTTACAGTGCTCCCGCCGACTCAGCCTTGACTGGGGAGTGGTGACACAGTCTGGCTGGGGAGCCATAAAGCAGGCAAAGGCCTAGGATAGTGTTCCCCTGCCTGTGCTGTACATGCTGCCTGATCTCCGCGCCTCCCCTGCTACCTGGCCCTCGGAACTGCGCCTTCTGCCACTAGCGCTGTCGGATGGGAATTTTTCCATCAGTTTATCCGCCAGGGTCCTGTGGTATAGTATCACTCTCGAACCCCTTTCCTCTTTGGGTATGAGAGTGGAAAGGTTCTCCTTATACCGTGGGTCGAGCAGTGTGTACACCCAGTAATCCATAGTGGCCAGAATGCGTGTAACGCGAGGGTCACGAGAAAGGCATCCTAACATGAAGTCCACCATGTGTGCCAGGGTACCTGTACGCAACACATGGCTATCCTCACTAGGAAGATCACTTTCAGGATCCTCCTCATCCTCCTCCTGCTCAGGCCATACACGCTGAAAGGATGACAGGCAAGCAGCATGGGTACCCTCAGCAGTGGGCCAAGCTGTCTCTTCCTCCTCCTCCTCATGCTTCTCCCCCTCCCCCTCCTCAACGCGCTGAGATATAGACATGAGGGTGCTCTGACTATCCAGCGACATACTGTCTTCCCCCGCCTCCGTTTCCGAGCGCAAAGCGTCTGCCTTTATGCTTTGCAGGGAACTTCTCAAGAGGCATAGCAGAGGAATGGTGACGCTAATGATTGCAGCATCGCCGCTCACCATCTGGGTACACTCCTCAAAGTTTCCAAGGACCTGCGCATGCTGGTGGTGGTGAGGCTGGTGGTGGTGGCTCCATGGCTGATCTTGCCGCGACAAACCTTGCACACCACTGTTCGTCGATCGTCTGCACTCTCAGTGAAAAACTGCCAGACCTTTGAGCTCCTCGGCCTCTGCAGGGTGGCATGGCGCGAGGGGGCGCTTTGGGAAACAGTTGGTGGATTATTCGGTCTGGCCCTGCCTCTACCCCTGGCCACCGCACTGCTTCTTCCAACCTGCCCTGCTGCTGCACTTGCTCCCCCTCTGAAGACCTGTTTTCAGTAGGCTTATCAAACCAGGTGGAGTCAGTCACCTCATCGTCCATCTGCTCTTCCTCCGAATCCTCTGTGCGCTCCTCCCTCGGACTTACTGCCCTTACTACTACCTCACTGATAGACAACTGTGTCTCATCGTCATCATCCTCCTCACCCACTGAAAGCTCTTGAGACAGTTTCCGGAAGTCCCCAGCCTCATCCCCCGGACCCCGGGAACTTTCCAAAGGTTGGGTATCGGTCACGACAAACTCCTCCGGTGGGAGAGGAACCATTGCTGCCCATTCTGGGCAGGGGGCCGAGAACAGTTCCTGGGAGTCTGCCTGCTCCTCAGAATGTGTCATTGTAATGGAGTGAGGAGGCTGGGAGGAAGGAGGAGCAGCAGCCAGAGGATTCAGAGTTGCAGCAGTGGACGGCGTAGAAGTCTGGGTGGTCGATAGATTGCTGGATGCACTTTCTGCCATCCACGACAGGACTTGCTCGCACTGCTCATTTTCTAATAAAGGTCTACCGCGTGGACCCATTAATTGTGAGATGAATGTGGGGATGCCAGAAACGTGCCTCTCTCCTAATCTCGCCGCAGTCGGCTGCGATACACCTGGATCAGGAGCTCGGCCTGTGCCCACACCCTGACTTGGGCCTCCGCGTCCTTGCCCGCGTCCACGTCCTCTAGGCCTACCCCTACCCCATCAGTATGGTGTATTACGAGTAGAGCAGAAACAGAACGCTGTAATTAAATGTGCCGCTTATTGGCCTGTGGTTGGAGGCTGACTTGGCTTATGAAACGCACAGCAGAGCCAGGAAACAATTTTGCGCACGCCTGTAGTGAGACGTAGGTGCGTATCACTGAGCTAGTAGAATTCACAGCTCAAAAGCAGTCAAGTGGCCAAAGGCCAGTAGTAGGCCTTAAGTATTTTGCTTCTATTTTTTTAAAATGCTGAGCTGATACAGCAGACAGATACTGTAGGCAGCGTATAATATTATGTATACTGATTCCCTCTGCCGGGATGACGGCGGTGATGTAACGGAGACAGCAGAGGCAGGAAACAATTTTGTGCAAGGCTGCTGTAACGCTTAGCTGCGTATTAATTAGGACTACTACCCCCAGCAGACAGATACTGTAGGCAGCGTATAATATTATATATACTGTTTCCCTCTGCCGGGATGACGGCGGTGATGTAACGGAGACAGCAGAGGCAGGAAACAATTTTTGCGCAAGGCTGCTGTAACGCTTAGCTGCGTATTAATTAGGACTACTACCCCCAGCAGACAGATACTGTAGGCAGCGTATAATATTATATATACTGTTTCCCTCTGCCGGGATGACGGCGGTGATGTAACGGAGACAGCAGAGGCAGGAAACAATTTTGCACAAGCCTGCTGTAACGCTTAGCTACGTATTAATTAGGACTTCTACCCCCAGCAGACAGATACTGTAGGCAGCGTATAATATTATGTATACTGATTCCCTCTGCCGGGATGACGGCGGTGATGTAACGGAGACAGCAGAGGCAGGAAACAATTTTGCGCAAGGCTGCTGTAATGCTTAGCTGAGTATTAATTAGGACTACTACCCCCAGCAGACAGATACTGTAGGCAGCGTATAATATTATATATACTGTTTCCCTCTGCCGAGATGACGGCGGTGATGTAACGGAGACAGCAGAGGCAGGAAACAATTTTGCGCAAGCCTGCTGTAACGCTTAGCTGCGTATTAATTAGGACTACTACCGCCAGCAGACACGCAGTAAACTGAAGACGGTCACAGGCAGCCCAAAGATAGTATTTTTCCCAAATTTTTTTGAAAAAGCCCCCTGCCTATATAGCCTGTATATCTCTTTCCCTGCCTCACCAGTACTGGCCCTATACTCTGTGCAATGACTGCAGACTGAGGACGCAATGCTCTGCACGCCCGATATACAAAAAAAAAAAAATTGTGCAACACTGCTAAAAACAGCCTCAACAGTACTGAACACGGTCAGATGTGGCCCTAAGAAGGACCGTTGGGGTTCTTCAAGCCTAATATAACTCCTAACGCTCTCCCTATAGTAGCAGCAGCACTGTCACCTGATCTCCCTAGCTACTCACTGCAGAGGGGTGGTATAGGGCTGGAACATCACAGGAGGAAGTTGTAATGCCTTCCATGTCTTTCTATTGGCCTGAAAAGCGTGCTAATGTCTCAGAGATGAAAGTGAAAGTAACACGAACATCTCGTGGTGCTCGTCTCGAGTAACGAGCATCTCGAACACCCTAATACTCAAACGAGCATCAAGCTCGGACGAGTACGCTCGCTCATCTCTATAGAGTAACCATTAAAGTCAATGGGGCACATATATTAATCCTATTTAATGTTCAGATAGCGTAAACTTAGACTAGACAATATAGAAGTGCACCAAGTTTATCATAATGGCTCATGCTATATGATATATTTTGTACATCTGTAGACACTTTTCTCCAACTTTCCACCACCTAATGGCTGGTTTAGTTTACATTAATATCAGTTGACACAATTTTGGAGTACATTGTCACATTTTTAGCCACACACCTTTTCTGCTAAGCCATGCCCTTTTTTCTAAGCTACACCTTTATGATGACTGAGGCACAAAGTGCCTAAAACACATAATAAATCTGGTGTAAGGCAAGTTTGCCAATTTTTGCAACAAGTTGAACCACAATTTGGCACATTTAGCTTAGTAAGTCTTCCCCAATGTGTGTCAGTGGCTTGAGGAGACACTTGGAGTCTTCCACTGCTCAGAAGACACTGATCTATTAGGTACATGTAGACCAGCAGGGAATATAAGGAAGGAAAATTGCATTGTATGAAAACAATGTAATGTTCAATTTTCAGTGTGCTGTTGTTATTATTTTTTAACACTTTATGTACATGATTAAATAGATTACCTAAAGTGATGTATGCATGGCAGTAATACAGGGAAATAATCAGTAGACTAAAAGTTAGCCAACACAATATGACAACAGGAAAATATGAAGCTACTTACAACAGCTTTTCTCTTCTTATGTACAGCACTCTCCAAACTGGTTGTATTCTCTGCGCGTACCATATCTGTAAAATCACCAAGACCAATTTCTGGGCCATGCTTAGATCCTTCTTTTTTAGTGTGCATGCCAAAAATATCAGGCATATCCATATCTCCCTTGTCTCCTTTAACAAGATGTGCAAGCTCTCCAGATGAGGTGTGTTCAGGTGAGTCTGCCTTTTCAGCTTCCAGTACATCATCGTGGATTCCAAATTGTGTGGGATCCGGCATGTCTCCTAATATTTTAGTTACTTTAATGTTTTTGGCCCCTTCAACTAAGCCACCTCCAAACACTGTGCTCCAAAGAATCTGGAATATTCCCCATACTATCGTAAACACAAATTGGAACAAACCAACAAACAGCGTCCAAAAGAAAGAGAAGAAGACTTTGACTAATTCCTTGATAGTCATCTTTTTCACTTTACGAAACTGCTTACTAATGTTCTTCAAGGTTAACATTTTGAGGAAACTGGACATATTTTTCCTAAGTGCTGTGCACGCAACAATAAAAGCAGAAGATGATTCTATAGACTGCTCCTCCTCGTCCTCTTCGCCAACTTCGATCATATGGTGAGGTTCCTCTTCTTCCTCTTCTTCAGGTCTTTCAGCTGCATCTGACTCTGAGATCTGAGATGCCAACTGCATCTCGAAAATTGTATCCTCACAGAAGTTAACAAACAGTTCCATCTTTTCCTGTTCTCCACCTTCATTGACCACATCAAATATAAATTGTCTTTTGGACTCCTTGACTTGCGGCTTCTCCCACTGTGTTCGGCTTGATTCACTGATCTCAAAATACACTCTTTCTATTCTTTTTGCTCCACCCATTATCTCAATACGTCCCAAGTATGGAGAAAAGTAGTTCAGAACGCTGTTTGCAGGATCTAACAAACACTGGAGCCGAGAGTCATTTGGCATGTGTTCTGAAAGATTGGTCAACAAAACCGCCACATTAAAACCAATGTCTTTGGCTGGTTCATGGAATCGGTCTACAAATTCTACATAGTTAAACATATCATTTTCATCCGCTTCTGCACAAGACAGAAGAAATTCAATTTCAGATTGAGCGTATTGTTTTTGACCCTCCATTGCTTTTTGGAATTCTTTTTTTGAAATAATACCCTTTCCTTCTGGGTCATATTCCTTAAATGCATCAGAGCTGGTTAGATCTTTCAATTTCAGGAACATATCAAAGAATTTCAGTATCATTTCAACATTGCTAGATGACTCCACAAGAGTATCAACCATTTGTTTTCCAATAGTCCCGTTTACTACGTTGCCTGCAAGATAAAATAAAATCCAATGTAGTTAAAATAATAGTTAAAGTAGACTCCATTTTATTACATTAATGGGGTTGTAGAGTTTTGACCATGCCTTTTTTGCTACAAGGTTTCACAAATAAAAGCTGCTTAGAGGATGCCTTTCTTTTGGCCCCAAGAACTCAATTCCTCTGCAGCGCCACCACAAGGCAAACAAAGTAATAAATAATTTCCGCCAAAATTATGGATGTGCCAAGTTCTCCAGGGTAAGAGAGAAACTCTTTGTAGCATCTTTACATTCTGGCTAGCAGATTAGAGTCCAAATGGGGTATATCACTCTTGAAAGATACACTATAACAATGGAATAGTCAACAGCCTTCAATCACTTAAAGGCTCATCAAATATTTGCTTGAAGTTATGTGAAGTATTTTCGATTGATTTACTTTTTGAATTGTAGGGTGAACCTACAGTCACTACAGATAGACTAACATTTCACATTATATGGCACCATCTATCTTATGCTTCAGAAACCATAAATGTCCTCCAAATCAGTTTCTTTTATATTTATGCTTAATTTCTTTTTTTCTCTGCTTGTATTTTTTTTCAGAGGGAAGAAGAAATTAAAATGCAAAGCATATGCAAATATAGTTAGTATAATGCTAATAAGGAAGGATTTTATGCATCATCCACAGAAGAGACAGCTGGCCTTAAATCCATAATTTGGTGTTCAGCGTCTTATGTATTATTGGATATGATGGAATTGAGTAATGACAAGTGATTTTCAGCAATAAGGGCCTTACGAAGAATATAAAACAGAACCACAATGGAAGATCCCAGTGTGCACAATTTAGCACCGATAGCCTGAAGTTTCTTACATTACTTAACTTTTGAGAAAAGCAAACAGTAGTGTTCAATCATGGTTTATAGGTAAAGGAGGTACCTGGAAGACACGAACACCAGTTATAGCTTTAAGTGTAACCTGACTTCAAACGTATGTATTCCCTCCTGAATTGGCAAACAGGTTTCTACCCTGCATCACATCCATTATAAAACATATACAGCAGTCTTGATTCAAAATACCAGCCGCCCCTAAATTAAACCATTTGTGTATCTAGTCAGCACCAAGATTAAACCTTTTGTTAGACAAAAACAAAGCCATGTGTGTATGCCAAATTGGCAGTCATTAATAAAAGCAGGGGCAAGAGCATGAAGAGATCTTGCTAACCTGTACCTAATTTGTACGACTCTTCCTCCCACTGTTGAGTCACTGACAAAATATGTAATTTACTGACAAAACACCAAGGCTTGCCCGTCCATTTTATAGAACGGTCGACGAATACTTCTACGGCCAACAGCTGTCTTGCTTGACATCACCACACACGCACGCTTAGCTCCGCTGAGCATGCACGTGCTCTGCATGTTTATAGGGAAGAAAAGCCGCTGCGAGAGGCTTATCTCCTGAAAACTATAGGATCAGGCAGTTGAAATCCAATTGCCTGATCCTTAAGTTCCCTAACATTTGCCATCAGGGGAGAGTTGGGAGGCTCCCCATATACACTAGATGATCAACTGATCCCGTAGATATTGGCTGGTTTGACTGATCTACATTGAAATGGCCACTCACAGCCTCCAATTAAGGCCCATTTACCCACAATGATTACCGCTCAAAATTCGTTTAAACGAGCGAAAGTGAGCGATAATCTTTATGTGTAAACGTGAAGCCATTGTGCACTATTCATTTACTTATCATTGATCTATGAGTTTTGACCTGCATAAAAATAGTCGTTCGTTCGCTCGCTTGTGGTTGGTTTAAACGTCAATAGTTCAGACTTTCAAACAATTTAAGGAGAGAGGTGATTGTTTGCCCAGCTCAACAAAATGACTCTCCCCGCAGTACACAATGGTTTTTTCTTCACACTAATTTGAAACCTCCCGCCTAGAGATTCTTCACATAAACATGCGCCCACTTGAGAAAACAACATATACACATAGAGCCTCGTGTGGCGCAGAGTATAAGCTCTCTTTTCACGACCTGAAGGTTGCAAGTTCAATCCCTTCATGTTTCAGGTAGCCGGCTCAAGGTTGACCCAGCCTTCCATCCTTCCGAGGTCGGTAAAATAAGTACCCAGCTTGGTGGGGGGTAATAAATAAAAATTACCTAAAAGCGCTGCGGAATAAGTTGGCGCTATACAAATACCAAGATTTATTTATTATTTTACATATAAACACTACCAAACCACCCAGCTAACTAGGGAAATGGTGAGGATTTCAAAGGATTATCTTTACATGTAAACACTCATCATTTGAAAGCAAAAAAATCGTTCAGCTGTTCATTCGTTCAAATCATTGCGTGTAAATGGGCCTTTTTTCTGTCCCTCAAATCTATTTAAACTTCCAGTGTGCTTTATCGCCACAGATAGATAAATAAGTATTCCCGGAAACAATTTGGTAGTAGTAGCAATTTAGTAATATGTACACTACCGTTCAAAAGTTTGGGGTCACATTGAAATGTCCTTATTTTTGAAGGAAAAGCACTGTACTTTTCAATGAAGACAACTTTAAACTAGTCCTAACTTTAAACAAATGCACTCTATACATTGCTAATGTGGTAAATGACTATTCTAGCTGCAAATGCCTGTTTTTTTGTGCAATATCTACAAAGGTGAATAGAGGCCCATTTCCAGCAACTATCACTCCAGTGTTCTAATGGTACAATGTGTTTGCTCATTGGCTCAGAAGGCTAATTGATGATTAGAAAACCCTTGTGCAATCATGTTCACACATCTGAAAACAGTCTAGCTCGTTACAGAAGCTACAAAACTGACCTTCCTGTGAGCAGATTGAGTTTCTGGAGCATCACATTTGTGGGGTCAATTAAACGCTCAAAATGGCCAGAAAAAGAGAACTTTCATCTGAAACTCGACAGTCTATTCTTGTTCTTAGAAATGAAGGCTATTCCATGCGAGAAATTGCTAAGAAATTGAAGATTTCCTACAACGGTGTGTACTACTCCCTTCAGAGGACAGCACAAACAGGCTCTAACCAGAGTAGAAAAAGAAGTGGGAGGCCGCGTTGCACAACTAAGCAAGAAGATAAGCACATTAGAGTCTCTAGTTTGAGAAACAGACGCCTCACAGGTACCCAACTGGCATCTTCATTAAATAGTACCCGCAAAACACCAGTGTCAACATCTACAGTGAAGAGGCGGCTGCGGGATTTTGGGCTTCAGGGCAGAGTGGCAAAGAAAAAGCCATATCTGAGACTGGCCAATAAAAGAAAAAGATTAAGATGGGCAAAAGAACACAGACATTGGACAGAGGAAGACTGGAAAAAAGTGTTGTGGATGGATGAATCCAAGTTTGAGGTGTTTGGATCACAAAGAAGAACGTTTGTGAGACGCAGAACAAATGAAAAGATGCTGGAAGAATGCCTGACGCCATCTGTTAAGCATGGTGGAGGTAATGTGATGGTCTGGGGTTGCTTTGGTGCTGGTAAGGTGGGAGATTTGTACAGGGTAAAAGGGATTCTGAATAAGGAAGGCTATCACTCCATTTTGCAACGCCATGCCATACCCAGTGGACAGCGCTTGATTGGAACCAATTTCATCCTACAACAGGACAATGACCCTAAACACACCTCCAAATTGTGCAAGAACTATTTACAGCAGAAGCAGGCAGCTGGTATTCTATCGGTAATGGAGTGGCCAGGGCAGTCACCAGATCTGAACCCCATTGAGCTGTTGTGGGAGCAGCTTGACCGTATGGTACGCCAGAAGTGCCCATCCAACCAATCCAACTTGTGGGAGATGCTTCTAGAAGCGTGGGGTGCAATTTCACAAGCTTACCTCAACAAATTAACAGCTAGAATGTCAAAGGTGTGCAATGCTGTAATTGCTGCAAAAGGAGGATTTTTTGACGAAAGCAAAGTTTGATGTAAAAACAATGTTATTTCAAATACAAATAATTATTTCTAACCTTGTCAATGTCTTGACTCTATTTTCTATTCATTTCACAACGCATGGTGGTGAATAAGTGTGACTTTTCATGGAAAACACAAAATTGTTTGGGTGACCCCAAACTTTTGAACGGTAGTGTACCTTAAAAAGGTCTTCTGTCAATCATAAGAGGCTCTAGGGTGCTGTAAAATAAATGTTAAGCCAGGGTGTACTGAACATAACTTGTGTACCAAAGTGTTGCTGGTATATGAAGAGGGCATTAAAGGAGTTTTCTGGGAAAACATGCTGATTGCCCATCATTAGGTGGGGTGATGATCCAATTCCTGGGACCTTGACCAATCAGCAAGATGATACAGCCACAGCAGTCTTCCTCCTTGAGTATTTATCAAGCACAGCTGCTCATCCGTACATGCAGCTGTGCCTAGTACTGCAATTCATCCCCATTACCTTCATTCTGTTAACATTTATGTACAATATAATACAACCCTACCTTCTAGAAGGGAAAGCAACATCACAACCATGTCTTGAAGGAGATCTAGAAGTTCTTTAAGGAGTTCAATCTGGCTGGAATCCTTGATGAGAAATGAAGACAGTTTATGATAAACATAATATGAAAGTTAGTATTGGCTTTAAATACTCTGTATCCTGCACTGTTTATATAGCAAATAGTTTGGGTCATGGATAGACATAATGGTAAGTCAAATTATCAGCCCTATACATATATTTGACAGCAAACTTTGAGAACACAGTATGTTCTTGACAAATTTTGCCTGTCATTACAGAAGTGCATTTACTTGTCAGCTTAACAGGTTTTATGTCAATCAAAATCCAGAAGCATACCAAAGAATTGAATAAACATGACAGGACAATACAGGGAATCTAAAGCCCCATGGGAAACTCTAGTAGATGAGCTGTAATCTACTACGGTCACTAAGGGTTTTGCAAAAGACTTGAACCCAAGAGCTGTTTTCTCCTGCACTGCAATTATTCAACAAGTCACATATACAGATTCCAATTAACAAATTCTTCCATGACTCACTAAGAAGTCCCTCTCCAGTGTGAGGAAACCTTAAAACTCATCATATTTGCTGATTAGCTGAAGAAAAATACATCCCAAAGTTCTGAGTTTCAGTACTTTATGTATGTCTGATTTCAGTTAGCACTTCAAGCTTGAATGATGACAAAATCTTCTAAGGTGTATCATCTAGAGAGGGATCTGAGATGGGCAACTAAAGCAATTAAATAGGATGTCAACACTGTAACCCTTGCCCATCACTAGAATGTAATAGCGGCAGCACTAGGAAAACTCGGTGCCACTTGTTTCCAGTCGGCTCTAAACAATGGCTGACCATGTAGCCTCCGAAAAGCAGATGAGTGGATCCAACTGGAAAAAAAAGTGGCTTACGGCACCTAGTGCCATTGCTGTTTTGTTCTAGCTGCCTTCCAGGAGTTGCGGAGGCTCAACTCCCACCAAGTAGCATTGATAGCAAATCCTAGAGGTGGAATGCTACAACTACAAAGAATAACATCTGAAGTTATATAATTTGGAGATGACTTGGCTATGATCTATAAATATACCAAGGTTTAATGCAGATATCTGTCTAATTATCTAGTCATACTTCGACAGGAGGGCATCCCTTATATCTAGAGGTAAAGGTGTATTTTTTTTTTACTACAAGAGCAATAATGGAACTTTATTGTAATGGACAGTTTGTAACTAGAGATGAGCGAACGTACTCGTCCGAGCTTGATACTCGTTCGAGTATTAGCGTGTTCGAGATGCTCATTGCCCGTGACGAGTACCGCGCGATGTTCGAGTTACTTTCACTTTCATCTCTGAGACGTTAGCGCGCTTTTCTGGCCAATAGAAAGACAGGGAAGGCATTACAACTTCCCCCTGCGACGTTCAAGCCCTATACCACCCCCCTGCAGTGAGTGGCTGGCGAGATCAGGTGTCACCCGAGTATAAAAATCGGCCCCTCCCGCGGCTCGCCACAGATTTGTTCTGACATAGAGGAGGGAAAGTGCTGTTGGTGCCAGAGCTGCCATAGGGAGAGTGTTAGGAGTATTTTTGGCTTCAAGAACCCCAACGGTCCTTCTTAGGGCCACATCTAACCGTGTGCAGTAGTGTGGAGGCTGCTTTTTGCAGTGTTGCACTTTTTTTTTTTTTTGTATATCGGCCGTGCAGAGCATTGCGCCCTGCAGTAATTATACATACTCCAGGGCCAGTAGTGGTGGTGAGGCAGGGACAGAAGACATATATTGTGAGGCAGGGACAGAAGACATATATTGTGAGGCAGGGACAGAAGACATATTGTGAGGCAGGGACAGAAGACATATATTCAGAGGCAGGGACAGAAGACATATATTTATTGAATATCGGCAGTGGGCCTTTCCAAAAACATTTGGGAAAAAAAATCTATTTGGGCTGCCTGTGACTGTCCTCAGTGTACTGGGTCTGTGCTGGGTGTAGTTGTCCTCCTAATTCATACGCAGCCAGCTAAGTGTTACAGCAGGCTTACGCAAAATTATTTCCTGGCTCTGTGTTGGCTGTTAAATCACCGCTGTATTCCAGTCCACAGTGCAACAGTCTGCAGTTATTTTACATACTCCAGGGCCAGTAGTGGTGACGCAGGGACAGAAGACATATACAGTGTATATAGGCAGTGGGCCTTTCCAAAAACATTTGGGGAAAAAATCTATTTAGGCTGCCTGTGACTGTCCTCAGTGTACTGGGTCTGTGCTGGGTGTAGTTGTCCTCCTAATTCATACGCAGCCAGCTAAGTGTTACAGCAGGCTTGCGCAAAATTATTTCCTGGCTCTGTGTTGGCTGTTACATCACATTCCAGTCCACAGTGCAACAGTCTGCAGTTATTTTACATACTCCAGGGCCAGTAGTGGTGACGCAGGGACAGAAGACATATACAATGTATATAGGCAGTGGGCCTTTCCAAAAACATTTGGGGAAAAAATCTATTTAGGCTGCCTGTGACTGTCCTCAGTGTTCTGGGTCTGTGCTGGGTGTAGTTGTCCTCCTAATTCATACACAGCCAGCTAAGTGTTACAGCAGGCTTGCGCAAAATTATTTCCTGGCGTTCCGTAAGCGAAGTCAGCCTCCAACCACAGGCCAATAAGCGTCACATTTAATTACAGCGTTCTGTTTCTGCACTACTGGTAATACACCATGCTGAGGGGTAGGGGTAGGCCTAGAGGACGTGGACGAGAACGCGGAGGCCCAAGTCAGGGTGTGGGCACAGGCCGAGCTCCTGATCCAGGTGTATCGCAGCCGACTGCGGCGGGATTAGGAGAGAGGCACGTTTCTGGCATCCCCACATTCATCTCACAATTAATGGGTCCACGCGGGAGACCTTTATTAGAAAATGAGCAGTGTGAGCAGGTCCTGTCGTGGATGGCAGAAAGTGCATCCAGCAATCTATCGTCCACCCAGAGTTCTGCGCCGTCCACTGCTGCAACTCTGAATCTTCTGGCTACTGCTCCTCCTTCCTCCCAGCCTCCTCACTCCATTACAATGACACATTCTGAGGAGCGGGCAGACTCCCAGGAACTGTTCTCGGCCCCTGCTCAGATTGGGCAGCAATGGTTCCTCTCCCACCAGAGGAGTTTATTGTGACTGATGCCCAACCTTTGGAAAGTTCCCGGGGTCCGGGGGATGAGGCTGGGGACTTCCGGCAACTGTCATAAGACCTTTCAGTGGGTGAGGAGGACGATGACGATGAGACACAGTTGTCTATCAGTGAGGTAGTAGTAAGGGCAGTAAGTCCGAGGGAGGAGCGCACAGAGGATTCGGAGGAAGAGCAGCAGGACAATGAGGTGACTGACCCCACCTGGTGTGCAACGCCTACTCAGGACAGGTCTTCAGAGGGGGAGGCAAGGGCAGCAGCAGGGCAGGTTGCAAGAGGCAGTGCGGTGGCCAGGGGTAGAGGCAGGGCCAGACCGAATAATCCACCAACTGTTTCCCAAAGCGCCCCCTCGCGCCATGCCACCCTGCAGAGGCCGAGGTGCTCAAAGGTCTGGCAGTTTTTCACTGAGAGTGCAGACGACCGACGAACAGTGGTGTGCAACCTTTGTCGCGCCAAAATCAGCCGAGGAGCAACCACCACCAGCCTCACCACCACCAGCATGCGCAGACATATGATGGCCAAGCACCCCACAAGGTGGGACGAAGGCCGTTCACCGCCTCCGGTTTGCACCGCTGCCTCTCCCTCTGTGCCCCAACCTGCCACTGAGATCCAACCCCCCTCTCAGGGACAGGCACTACCGTCTCCTGGCCTGCACCCACACCCTCACCTCCGCTGTCCTCGGCCCCATCCACCAATGTCTCTCAGCGCACCGTCCAGCCGTCGCTAGCGCAAGTGTTGGAGCGCAAGCGCAAGTACGCCGCCACGCACCCGCACGCTCAAGCGTTAAACGTGCACATAGCCAAATTTATCAGCCTGGAGATGCTGCCGTATAGGGTTGTGGAAACGGAGTCTTTCAAAAGTATGATGGCGGCGGCGGCCCCGCGCTACTCAGTTCCCAGTTGCCACTACTTTTCCTGTTGTGCTGTCCCAGGCCTGCACGACCACGTCTCCTGCAACATTGTACGCGCCCTCACCAACGCGGTTACTGGCAAGGTCCACTTGACAACGGACACGTGGACAAGCACAGGCGGGCAGGGCCACTATATCTCCCTGACGGCACATTGGGTGAATTTAGTGGAGGCTGGGACAGAGTCAGAGCCAGGGACCGCTCACGTCCTACCCACCCCCAGAATTGCGGGCCCTGGCTCGGTGGTGGTATCTGCGGCGGTGTATGCTTCCTCCACTAAACCACGCTCCTCCTCCTCCTCCTACGCAACCTCTGTCTCGCAATCAAGATGTGTCAGCAGCAGCACGTCGGCAGCAGTCGGTGTCGCGCGGCATGGCAGCACAGCGGTGGGCAAGCGTCAGCAGGCCGTGCTGAAACTACTCAGCTTAGGAGATAAGAGGCACAGAGCCCACGAACTGCTGCAGGGTCTGACAGAGCAGACCGACCGCTGGCTTGCGCCGCTGAGCCTCCAACCGGGCATGGTCGTGTGTGACAACGGCCGTAACCTGGTGGCGGCTCTGCAGCTCGGCAGCCTCACGCACGTGCCATGCCTGGCTCACGTCTTTAATTTGGTGGTTCAGCGCTTTCTGAAAAGCTACCCACGCTTGTCAGACCTGCTCGGAAAGGTGCGCCGGCTCTGCGCACATTTCCGCAAGTCCCACACGGACGCTGCCACCCTGCGCACCCTGCAACATCGGTTTCATCTGCAAGTGCACCGACTGCTGTGCGACGTGCCCACATGGTGGAGCTCTACGCTCCACATGTTGGCCAGGCTCTATGAGCAGTGTAGAGCTATAGTGGAATACCAACTCCAACATGGGCGGCGCAGTGGGAGTCAGCCTCCTCAATTCTTTACAGAAGAGTGGGCCTGGTTGGCAGACATCTGCCAGGTCCTTGGAAACTTTTTAGAGTGTACCCAGATGGTGAGCGGCGATGCTGCAATCATTAGCGTCACCATTCCTCTGCTATGCCTCTTGAGAAGTTCCCTGCAAAGCATAAAGGCAGACGCTTTGCGCTCGGAAACAGGCGGGGGAAGACAGTATGTCGCTGGATAGTCAGAGCACCCTCCTGTCTATATCTCAGCGCGTTGAGGAGGAGGAGGAGGAGCATGAGGAGGATGAGGAGGAGGGGGAAGAGACAGCTCGGCCCACTGCTGAGGGTACCCATGCTGCTTGCCTGTCATCCTTTCAGCGTGTATGGCCTGAGGAGGAGGAGGAGGATCCTGAAAGTGATCTTCCTAGTGAGGACAGCCATGTGTTGCGTACAGGTACCCTGGCACACATGGCTGACTTCATGTTAGGATGCCTTTCTCGTGACCCTCGCATTACACGCATTCTGGCCACTACGGATTACTGGGTGTACACACTGCTCGACCCACGGTATAAGGAGAACCTTTCCACTCTCATACCCGAAGAGGAAAGGGGTTCGAGAGTGATGCTATACCACAGGACCCTGGCGGACAAACTGATGGTAAAATTCCCATCCGACAGCGCTAGTGGCCGAAGGCGCAGTTCCGAGGGCCAGGTAGCAGGGGAGGCGCAGAGATCAGGCAGCATGTACAGCACAGGCAGGGGAACACTCTCTAAGGCCTTTGACAGCTTTCTGGCTCCCCAGCAAGACTGTGTCACCGCTCCCCAGTCAAGGCTGAGTCGGCGGGAGCACTGTAAAAGGATGGTGACGGAGTACGTAGCCGATCGCACGACCGTCCTCCGTGACGCCTCTGCCCCCTACAACTACTGGGTGTCGAAGCTGGACACGTGGCCTGAACTCGCGCGGTATGCCCTGGAGGTGCTTGCTTGTCCTGCGGCTAGCGTCTTGTCAGAGAGGGTGTTTAATGCGGCTGGGGGAATCATCACAGATAAGCGTACCCGCCTGTCAACCGACAGTGCCGACAGGCTTACACTCATCAAGATGAACAAAGCCTGGATTTCCCCAGACTTCTCTTCTCCACCAGCGGACAGCAGCGATACCTAAACAATACGTAGGCTGCACCCACGGATGGAAGCATTGTTCTCTATCACCATCAAAAACGTGGACCTTTTAGCTTCATTAATCTGTGTATAATATTTATCCTCCTCCTCCTGCTCCTACTCCTGAAACCTGACGTAATCACGCCGAACGGGCAATTTTTCTTAGGCCCACAAGGCTCAGTCATATAATTTTTGTAAACAATTTTTATACGTTTCAATGCTCATTAAAGCGTTGAAACTTTCACCTGAACCAATTTTTATTTAAACTGGGCTGCCTCCAGGCCTAGTTACAAATTAAGCCACATTAACCAAATCGATTAATGGGTTTCACCTGCCCTCTTGGTTGGGCATGGGCAATTTTTCTGACGTAAATTAGTACTATTGGTACACCAATTTTTTGGGGCCCTCGCCTACAGTGTAATCCAATTAATTTTTTGCCCACCTGCATTAAAGCTGACGTTACATCAGCTGTGTTGGGCACTGCAATGGGATATATTTATGTACCGCCGGTGGGTTCCAGGGAGCCACCCATGCTGTGGGTCCACAGGGAGTTGTAACTGCATGTGTCTACTTCTAAAGAACCCCAGTCTGACTGGGGCATGCAGTGTGGGCCGAAGACCACCTGCATTTAATCGGACGTTACCTCAGCTGTGATGGGCACTGCAATGGGATACATTTATGTACAGCCGGTGGGTTCCAGGGAGCCACCCATGCTGTGGGTGCACACGGAATTCCCATTGCGGAGTTGTACCTGTCTGTGACTATTTATAAAAAAACGCGGTCTGACTGGGGCATGCAGACACCTTGACAGAATGAATAGTGTGTGGCACATAGGTTCCCCATTGCTATGCCCACGTGTGCAGCTCCTGATGGAGGTGGCACAGGATTGGATTTCTCATTGCTTCTGTACAGCATTGTGGGCTATCGTCCCGCCCCTTTTAAAGAGGGTCGCTGCCTAGCCGTGCCAACCCTCTGCAGTGTGTGCCTGCGGTTCCTCCTCATGGCAGACGCACTTATAAATAGACATGAGTGTGGTATGGCATGAGGGCAGCTGAAGGCTGCGCAGGGACAGTTTGGTGTGCGCTGTGGACACTGGGTCGTGCGGGTGGGGGGGGGGGGGTTGGGCAGCATGTAACCCAGGAGAAGTGGCAGCGGAGTGTCATGCAGGCAGTGATTGTGCTTTGTTGGAGGTAGTGTGGTGCTTAGCTAAGGTATGCATTGCGAATGAGGGCTTTTCAGAAGTAAAAGTTGTTGGGAGGGGGGGGGGGCCACTCTTTCCAGTATTGTGGCTTAATAGTGGGACCTGGGAACTTGAGATGCAGCCCAACATGTAGCCCCTCGCCTGCCCTATCCGTTGCTGTGTCGTTCCCATCACTTTCTTGAATTGCCCAGATTTTCACAAATGAAAACCTTAGTGAGCTTCGGCGATATACAAAAATGCTCGGGTCGCCCATTGTCTTCAATGGGGTTCGTTACTCAAAACGAACCCTCGAGCATCGCGATAATTTCGTCCCGAGTAACGAGCACCCGAGCATTTTGGTGCTCGCTCATCTCTATTTGGAACAATAATGTAGAAGGGCTTTTGATGTTATTGTTGAAAAACCTTAACCTTGCAAAGTTACCAAATAACTAAGTAATCTGTACTAAATTCATTGCTCATGGTATGGGTGCTTTTAGACGTAACGTTATCGTTAAAGAAATCGTTCAAACGAGTGAAAGTGAATGAGAATCTTTCAGTCTAATTGCAGCCAACAACTGACCGACGAATGAGAATCATTTACTTTGCGTTCTTCATTCTTTTCACGCAGGCATTAAACCATTGTTGGCTCGTTTGCATATCGGTCGATTTAAATAGCAATTTTTCAGTCCTTCTCATTCACTTATACAGTGATTGAACCATTTCAAACAACCCAATGATGCATTTGCCTTTCTAAATAGGCCGCACAAGTGCGAACGAGTTAGCAGTGATGTCATTCGCTCGTCAAACGAGAATATGCTCATCTACAAAGAACCTAACTGATCCAGAGTTGATCCCACTTGCCATACGTATAATCAGGTTTTTTTTGTCCCCTGGGGACAATTGATCACCACTTCATTTTGTATTTCCATTCCTTTGGATCAACAACATGTTCTACTAGGTGGACTACATTTTCTGGAATATACAGGAAAAACTAAACAACAGTCAGTGTGCATTCTGTTTCTGTTTGCTGTGCTACTACCCGTTAATTTCAGACACTAGAATTGGCTGTTTTCAAACTGAATTTTGTGGCAAGCAAAATGTTGAGAAAAATAAATGTTAAACAAGCAAAACATTAGTAATTACTGCAAACAATAGCTTTACCTGTGACAGCTTCATCTGCATATTCGCAAAAACATGGAGGAAACCGACCACTGCATCCCACAGCCTGCTGTGTGCCAAACTCTGCTGGTTACCTATGCACGGACCCTGAATACAAAGCAGAAGAAATTGGATGAAAGAGGGAATAACAACAATGCATTTGTGCTGTGCTCCAACATACCTGGTTGACTCTTTCTAATCCTCGTCTGTGCACACAGGGTAAAGTAAATCGATTGCTATTTAAAGTGGTATGACTTTTTTTTTTTAACCAAGACATCTAGGAAACATAAAGGAAGCCACAATACCCCATCTTCATCACCACCACCTAGTTATGGCCATTTTAGGCATGTAAACAAAAACGGTAACGGTATGGAAAAAGGGTAGGTATGTTTTTTAGTTTGCCTATTCAATCATTTCTCTCTTATGCCCCTCATCTTGTCTGCCACCAAATAGTTGTAGCATCGAATTGCTATGTGGCATGAGAAAGGAGTAACTGTAAGTACTTCCTAGGACATCTCTCGTATCGTCATGTGTGTCTCTAAAGTAGCAGTACCACTTATACTCCCTTTAATTTGCTGCCTGTCACTCAAATAAAGACGCTCTACAAAGAAGATCAGCGACAGATTTCCCTATAGGTGTGGAAGTTTTATTTATGTCTGTGTAAAAATATTTGATATGCTATACAAGAGTGAAGTGCAATAAAAGCTTCTCTTTCAAAGCAGCCCTCTGTACAAATTACTGTATATCTATTGAAGTAAGCAGAACTTGGGCTCCAAGTTTAAGCTGATGTTCATACAGCAAAATCCGCAGCTAACATCGGACGTGGGTTTAAATTGAAATGTGCAGCAGAAATCTGCATATTAAGGGGGTTCCTGCACACTGTCAGGGCCGGCGGCTGTCCCTGGATTCCGCAGCAAATACCGCTAATGACCTTCTATGGATAACCGCTGCTTCCTGTACATGAGCGGAAATTTCTGGTTGTGGCAGGAAAAACAGAGCATGCCCCATTCTGTGTGTTTTTCTGTCCCGCAGACCTCCTGCAGTGAACACTGCAGAAGGGTAAGCAGGATCCGTGTCATCGCCTAGCGACGGTGTGACTTTCTCTGTACTGCGCATGCCCGATGGCCGAAGAAAGAAGAACCCGGACAAAATAAGCGTGGTCATCAACCGGGCACAGGATCCGACCCTGTTGTGTGCAGGAGACCGTAATGCAGATGTCTACTGTGACTTTGGATTACAATTGCCATGCATCCACATGCTAGATCCACGTGCGCATTTGTGTACCCCCCATTGACTTCCATAGGGACCTTTAGGCCGCCTGCAGACGAGCGGGTCGGATCCGGCAGCGAGAATTCTCGCCGCGCGATCCGACCCGAGCGCCTGCAGGGACGAGCGCGTACTCACCCGCGCCTGGCGGCCCAGGCTCTTTCATGTGCCGGCTGCCGCGCAGCCGGCGCATGCGCAGACCGGAGCCGGCGGCCGGGTGAGTGCGTGCCCCGCAGAAAATTAGGACATGCTGCGGTTTGTTTGCCGCGCGAGATTTCGCGCGGCCAAACCGCGGCCGTCTGCATAGGAGTGCGTATTTTAATGCACTCCTATGCAAACTTTCAGCGGCGGAAATCCCGCGAGAAATCCCGCGGCGGGATTTCCGCTCGTGTGCAGGCGGCCTTAGTGTGCAAATGTGCAGAAAAGTGGAGCATGTTACATTTTTTTTTGTGCGAACAAAAGTCATTGAAATCAATGGATTCTATGCTCTGTTATTGAGCAGATAAATTTTATTTGCACAAGTGTGTCCGTGTTAATCTTGCCTAGCAGTAAAATAGATCATGTCTTATTAACATGTGCCGTGTTCTATAGCATGCTTACATAAGATGCAGACCCTTGGAGGTGTCCGCCATAATATTTTTGTTTGTTTTGCTTAACATGCCTTGTTTCAAAGAACTTACAGTCTTTACACGTAGTATCATTGTTGGTTGTCATACTGGTAGGCTATCGGTTCATGACTTTACGTTATCACAAGGTGGAAGAAAGAGGGATGTACTATGCCTAAATCAATAACAGGGCAACCCAAAATATTATCCAAAAGGGACAAACAACAGCTGGGAGGGACTGTTTGCAGTGTGTGTTTTTCCAATGTCTGGGAGCATACTGAGAATCTGCAAGCGAGTGGAAACCAAGTCAGTGTCAGCACTGTATGACTGGAACTGCACACTATTGGTTATACGGGTTATACAGCTGCACACAAGCCGTCCACCACAAAGCCATCATAACTCCTACTCCGGTGTCTAAACACTTTTGTGTAAATATCTAAATAGGTTGAACATTTTTTAACACTGGCTCACCTCTATCTTGGTTGCATGTGTGTATTAAGTTATTAAGTCAGGCAGCAGACTGCATAATGTCTCCATTCCAAGAATGATAAATTTCCTTTACATAAGCCACAGAAATGTGACTTTTTAATTGTAAAATATGGGCCTTTATTCCATACAGCTTCTGCTTAAAATATACTTAGCAAAAGTAATATAGTCATAATGTGTAGTCTAATATGTATCTCTTCAATCAGAATATTTGTATGAAAAAACTTCCTTGGCAGTATAATATACTCTGATTTCTCCAGCCTGTCTTATCTGCAAAAAAAAGTGAGACTCAGCAATCTAAGAAAGGCTTTGTGGCGGTGCAGAAAAGAGGTGCCGCTGTGATGTGCAATGAGCGGTGGTTAACTTGCAGCACAGCATAAACAAGTGCGCTGCTGCTCCTATGCAGATTGCAGACATCAAGGAAAGATCTGTTTGAGAATTCCATGAAAGCAAATTTCTGTCAGGCAAAACTATACTCTGTGTAAGTGTATGTGCCAGGTCTCCTGGCTGAGGAGGGGAAGCAGAGCAGATGTCTTCACCCACAAGGTCAGCTGTCAAACCCATTCATGAATTTCTTAATCTTCATTGTGGTATTAAAGTGAAGGGAGGAGCTGAATATTCACCAGATTTATATTATGTTCTCCATAGCACGAAGCCAAAATGATTCAGAAGATCAAAAGTGATCATGTCTATCTATACTGAGCTGCCCATACATATAATGTAAATGGTGGGACCTGCTAACAGTCTAATGTATATGGAGGTCTCCTGACAGCAGCCTAAATGAAGATATATAGATAAGAAGGATTAGGCATGTTGTGTGTCAATACAACTAATCCCTTGTTCTGAGAAGTGTCTGGCAGTGGCTTAGTCTACCTCTCAACGATTGCTTAACCCAGTGAAGGAGCAGGCATTTTTGGCCTTTTCGTTTTTTCAGCCCTTCATCAATAACCATAACTGTATTAGATTTCCATCGAAAACTACATGAGAGTTTTGTAGGACGAGATATATATTTTTTTATTGGTACCATTTAATGCACTATATAATGAAAACTTGAAACAAATTTAAGTGAGGTTGAATGGAACCCTCCCCCCCCCCATTGTTTTTGGGGTTTTGTTTTTACGGTATTCAAAAAGACATTTTCACTTTATTCTGCGGGTTAGTACGATTGCAGCGATACCAAATTTATGTCACTGGCAGGGCTTAATAGGATCCAATACACGGCAGACCTAGAGGCCTTCACTGGGCCAAAGCCTGTCATGAAAACACCTCAGAATCTTGCAATTACGTCGCAGGTGGGGGGCAATGGCACGACAGAGGGAGCACCGTCTGTCTAACAGCCTATACTCTGGGCAGGATAAAGAACTAAGCCTCATCACCCGGCACCGCACTCTTATGAAAGCTGTCTTTGTTTCCCATAGCAACCAATCGCAGCACGCCTTTCAATTTACCTCAGCAGTAGAAGAAATGAAAGCTGTGCTTGGTTGCTATGGGAAACAGACAGATTTTCTTTTAGACAGCTTTCGTAAGAGTGAAATGCAGGGCTACTTTTCTGTGGCCCACCCTGTATTTGCTCTTGTATCAATGTACCACGTACAATAATGAACAAACTATTGTCTATACCAAACACTACGTGGAAAATGTAATGATAACTTGCATCATTGTTTGTCACTAGTGTTCACTCCAGACGCATCCTCTTTCTCAATAGTTACACACTTTGTCCTGCAAACACACACAAAAAGTTCAACTAAATCAGCTGATTTTTCTGGCGGAAGGATATATGCGAGTGACGCGGCTTAGTTCTTTATCCTGTACAGATTATATGGATACCATGGTCAGCATTCTCTGTAGCATCTAATTGGTTAGACAACTATGATCAGAGTAATCTCTTATCGCGGCCGTGCGAGAGGGTGTAAGCCGTTAATCACAGCTGGTACCTGCTGGGTATGAAGCAGGCTCAGCTTTCAAGCCCTTTTCATCTACCCAACAACCTATGACATGGTATATATACTTCATACAGTTGTAATTGGACATGTTTATAGAGAGGTCGGGGAAATTGTTGTAATTGTGCTATCTTATATGTTTGGTCACATGCCATTACAGAAATAGATGCAGTTATAGGTGTGATCGTAAGATCACCTTAAGGGTGTCATGATGCCCAGGCAATGGCTTCCAAATGCGCCCCCATCCTTGGTACCTAAAGTTCAGCAAGATATCACTGTGGGCTGAATGACTGCTAAGTCCTGATTCACTCAGTAACATACACATTACTATCTGCTGAACATGTGCAGTATGCTATGTATGTATGATGTAAGTATTATATAGAATTACCACCCAATTATTGTCTGAATGGGTATACAAACTGCACCCCAGTGGTAACCCTACCCTTCATCTCAAACCTGTAGGATGTGATTTACCAAATATAAAACCACATTTTGGTACTGTACCCACCCCATGCTCATACAGTATATGCTAAATATATTTGTAATGTGTACCTCAGTGGCACCTATGGCCCATTTTGTGAGGCTTTCTCAACAACTACTAATGATCAAACACACCAAACTTTACTTTATACATAATGGTGGTGAATATTGTGCTTTTATAGGTAAACAATGATGTATTTGGGCTCATATATAAAAGATGACATCTTTCGTGGTATGGCTGTCATTCTCTATTGATTCCCTCACTGCCAGACTCCCAGTTCTCTTGAATAATGTTAGATTCCTTCTTTAAAGAGCACAAAACTTGACAGATTTTCTCTCAAATAAGTAACTGGAAAATACTAAAATGTCATCCAAGCATAATGAACCCTTAGGAGAGTTGAATAAATGGAATAAAACGGTTAATAAATGGGCTATGGTCAATTTTTTTATCCGCGTAATACGCAGTGCTAATAAGGGAGATGGAATAACACCTCCACAGTGCCACCATTCAATACGCAGTGCTGAAACCCCATCGATTTGAATTGGGTTATTCAACCATATGTTTTTCACGCACATGAAAAAAATTGCAGCATGTCGTATTTTGGTGTGTATAAATGCATAATAAGCCCATTCTAGTCTATGGGTGCAAAAAATACACAGCAAATACATGTTATATGCGTATTCATTGCGCATTTTACGCAGGTACTAGGAGACATGAGAGGGACAGTTACAATATTCTTGAGCCTCTTTTTTTTACGCAGAACATATGCATGCAATGTGCACGTTAAAAAAAAATTCATAAGCGTTCAGTTTGCGGCAAATACGTATGTCCATGTGCAGTAAAAACGCTGTGTATTTTGGGCAACAAATACGCTTGTGGGAGTGAGCCCTAAGGGTTTAGGATGCTGGGATCTGGGCTGCTGTATGCTGGAGCATCACACTGTAAAGTAAATGTACTGTACAGTGAGTACAGTAATGGCTCTTCGGGGTCTAAGGAGCCATTTTGCTTATCCTCCAGAATTACTGTTTAGTAGGCCAATGTATGACCAATGCAGCTGACCAATGTCTTCTCTCTATGTCAGTTGTGTAGTCTGAAGGGCTTGCAGTAGAGTGCCAGAGATTTCACTGCACATCTGCACTAAGCCTCCCTGGTGTCAATAATACACACAACGTATCACTCTACTGCATAGTGTCTTATATATTTCCTGTTGCTTATAAAGTGCTAACATATAAGTAAAAATAATAAATCTTGTTATTTGTATAGCGCCGACTTATTCTGCAGCGCTTTCAGGTTGGGTACTCATTTTACCAACCTCGGAAGGATGGAAGGCTAAGTTGACCTTGAGCCAGCTACCTTAACCTCATGGGGATTGAATTCGCAATCTTCAGGTCACGAGCGACAGCTGAGGAATACACTTCTGCTGCCTTAACACTTGGTGCCACACAAGGCTCTATCTGCAATGCTGTTTACACACTGTCCTGATTCAGACCAGTCCCGGTCTCCAATGAGACTCACTACCTATCTGAGACACATTAGGGACGATTTCATAGGAAGCCCATTAATAGTACTTGTGGGTTATTTGTCACCACTTTTTTAAGGTTCTATCATTATCTACACTATCTTGCAGGCTATTGCCACATTTATATCACCTGAAGAATATTATAAATATTTATGTTTTGAAGAAATAAAAAAGAGTTTAAGAAATAAATAGCGTTTTTTTAACGCATATGTATTGGTGAAATATTTGCGCTATTAATTAAAAAAGTGGGACTGATAACTCACCAGTACCCCATTAACATAACAGTATGCTTTTGCTGTGTGTGTGGTAGGGGGGAAAATGTGATTGTTCTCAGCAAGAGAAACCAAGTAATCTTGTAGATATGATACCTTTAATGGCTAAGAAAAAAACATGTTACAGCAAGCTTTCCAACCTACTCAGGGTTCTTCCTCAGGCTGTGGTGCGGGATGGCACACGACATCTGGGACAATATAGACAATATGTTGAAGACCTCTAGTCTAATCGAGAGACCATTTAGATTACCAGTGTACAATAACAAACGCATTCTAGTGATTGATGTAAAACGAAAAAAAGTTTGGTACGGCTTTAGCTAGTAGAGAAAAATGTGATTGTGCTCAGTAAGAGAAACCAAGTAATCTTGTAGATATGGCATTAGCACATTTCTCATGCAGTGGTAAGAATGGGGTACTACATTGTCTCGAGAAAAGCTTTATGTAGCAGTTATCTGCCCTTGCCAATAGTGTGGGTCCCAAACAGACACCACATAAGTCTGATCGCAGGCCACCACTGATTTCCAGAATAACGAGGCTCTACAGAGGAGCTTTACACCCCTTTGCCATTGCTGAAAGATTTTCTTAATTGGATAGATAAAGTTTTGAAGTTTTCACTTCCAGACATGGAAGCATTCTGGAAATCAGTGACATGCCTAGATCACAGCTTTCACCATTGTGACACACATCATACATTTTGAAGACCATTTGACAGTATTTCCTATCGTAGTTAAAAAGGGCTGCAAGAAACATGCAGTACTTAAAGGGGTTGTCTAGTTACTGGACAACATGCCCCCTTTAGTGCCCCCTGTGCTAAAATATGAAGAAGAGCAGTACTTACCTGTTCCGTGCGGCTACAATCCAGCACTACAGCCCCGCTGTGGTCCCGATGTTTATTGTGCAGAATGTAAGCACTGATGACTGGGAGAATGAGCGGTCCATATAGTTACAATCACAACAGCACCTTCAAAATCAACTCCCAATAAAACTCCTTCGCTTGTACGGGGGGATCTGCTGGTGTGTACACTTTGTTCTGGGAGAATGAGCGGTGACACTGCAGCCTCCGATTGGCTTCATGGTTTCCGGCGACATCATCCGACACAACAAACGCCAGGACCACTGCCGGGCTGCAGTGCTGGCTGGCAGAGGCAGGGAACAGGTAAGTACTAAATTTCTTCTTATTTTAGTACAGGAAGCACTAAAGGGGGGGTGTTGTCCAATAACCCGACAACACATTTTAACTAGTTTTCCTAGAAAGTACTACTACAGTAGCCTGCTGTACAAGCCACAAAAGACACATAGCAAGATCCTTCTCTTCACATGTCTAATAATAGGATGAGACTTCCTGCTTTGTATAGATAACTTTTCAGCAGTCACCTAATTCTTGTCACAGGCAGGATTACAATAGATCGTAGCACCTATTATATAGATGACTAGCTGATATACCCGACTTCGCCCGAGTTAATTTGGTACTGATATTTATCTGGTGTTCACACGGAAAATCTTATGAAGTCGTGGTTACTTTAGAGATACTGAGGAAAAACATATGTTCACCATTTTGCATAGTTCTCTGCGTTACCCAGGAAACACCACGGGGAGGTAACCGTGCGACGTTTCCTTTATATAAAATGACATCAGGAAGTGAGAGAATTTGATTACGTACATAAAATTTGGACACTAATTCTTTTGCACTTAGAATTGAATAATCGAGTTGGGACCCATTAGCTTTTCCTATTTATGACATAATCAATGCTCGTGCCAAATTTCCCGTTTCTATGACACCGGAAAGTGAGAAAATTAGATTCCGTACGTAAAATTTGGACGCTGATTCTTTTGCGCATAGAATTGAATAATCAAGTTGGAACCCATTAGCTTTTAATATTTATGACATAATCAATGCTCGTGCCAAATTTCCCGTTTCTATGACATCGGAAAGTGAAGAAATTACATTCCACATGTAAAATTTCGACGCTAATTCTTTTGCGCATAGAATTGAATAATGGAGTTGGGACCCATTAGCTTTTCCTACTTATGACATAATCAATGCTCCTGCCAAATTTCCTGTTTCTATGACACCAGAAAGTGAAAAAATTACATTCCGCACGAAAAATTTTGATGCCAATTCATTTGCGCTAGAATTGAATAATCGAGTTGGGACCTATTAACTTTTCCTATTTATGACATAATCAATGCTCGTGCCAAATTTCATGTTTCTATCACATTGGGAAGTGAGAGATTTAGATTATGTACGTAAAATCTGGACGCTAATTCTTTTGCGCATAGAATTGAATAATGGAGTTGGGACCCATTAGCTTTTCCTATTTATGACATAATCAATGCTTGTGCCAAATTTCCTGTTTCTATGACACCGGAAAGTGAGAAAATTACATTCCGCACGTAAAATTTGGACGCTAATTCTTTTGCGCATAGAATTGAATAATCGAGTTGGGACCTATTAGCGTTTCCTATTTATGACATAATCAATGCTCGTGCCAAATTTCCCGTTTCTATGACACCGGAAAGTGAGAAAATTAGATTCCGTACGTAAAATTTGGACGCTGATTCTTTTGCGCATAGAATTGAATAATCAAGTTGGGACCCATTAGCTTTTAATATTTATGACATAATCAATGCTCGTGCCAAATTTCCCGTTTCTATGACACCGGAAAGTGAAGAAATTACATTCCGCACGTAAAATTTTGACGCTAATTCTTTTGCGCATAGAATTGAATAATGGAGTTGGGACCCATTAGCTTTTCCTATTTATGACATAATCAATGCTCGTGCCAAATTTCCTGTTTCTATGACACCGGAAAGTGAGAAAATTACATTCCGCACGTAAAATGTGGACGCTAATTCTTTTGCGCATAGAATTGAATAATCGAGTTGGGACCTATTAGCGTTTCCTATTTATGACATAATCAATGCTCGTGCCAAATTTCCCGTTTCTATGACACCGGAAAGTGAAAAAATTACATTCCGCACGTAAAATTTCGCCGCCAATTCTTTTGCGCTAGTATTGAATAATCGAGTTGGGACCCATTAGCTTTTCCTATTTATGACATAATCAATGCTCGTGTCAAATTTCCCGTTTCTATGACACCGGAAAGTGAGATAATTAGATTCCGTACGTAAAATTTGGACGCTAATTCTTTTGGCAAAGAATTGAATAATCGAGTTGGGACCCATTAACTTTTCCTATTTATGATATAATCAATGCTCCTACCAAATTTCGAGTTTCTATAACACCGGGAAGTGAGAGAATTAGATTCCGTACGTAAAATTTGGACGCTAATTCTTTTGCGCATTGAATTGAATAATCGAGTTGGGACCCATTAACTTTTCCCATTTATGACATAATCAATGCTCCTGCCAAATTTTAAGTTTCTATGACATTGGAAAGTGACAGATTTAGATTACGTACATAAAATTTCGACGCCAATTCTTTTGCGCTAGAATTGAATAATCGAGTTGGGACCCAATTACTTTTCCTATTTTGGAGATAATCTATGCGTGTGCCAAATTTCATGTTTCTACGACATCGGGAAGTTGGAGAACTTTTGGCGAGTCAGTCAGTCAGTCAGTGAGTGAGTCAGTCAGTGAGTCAGTGAGGGCTTTCGTCTTTATATATATAGATAAAGGATCCACCGTTCACAATAGGTAAAAGCATCCCTAACCTCTTCCCCCTTTCTGCATAATATTCTCTGCTAAAGTCAAAGAGTAGGTATGTCCAGAATAGTCTCCCACTGAAGTCAATGAGTCCCATCTAGTCGATTGTGTCTATGGTCCCTGAGGCTGCTATACAGAAAGAGGAGGTCTTAGCCTATTATTAGGCCTAGTGGCCAGACTGAAAACTGGAAGATATTAGCATTTTTTTAACCTACATAGTGATATGCAAAACTAAAAAGATCTCCAAAAATAAAAAAAAAAGAAGTTTAACTTAAAGGGGTTGTCTCGCGAAAGCAAGTGGGATTATACACTTCTGTATGGCCATGTTAATGCACTTTGTAATGTACATCGTGCATTAAATATGAGCCATACAGAAGTTATTCACTTACCTGCTCAGTTGCTAGCGTCCCCGTCGCCATGGATCCGTCTAATTCTGATGTCTTCTTGCTTTTTTAGACGCGCTTGCGCTGAGCGGTCTTCTGCCTGGTGAATGGGGCCGCTCGTGCCGGAGAGCTGGTCACCGCGTCGTCATCGTAGCTCCGCCCCGTCACGCGTCACGTGTGCCGATTCCAGTCAATCAGGAGGCTGGAATCGGCAATGGAACGCACAGAGCCCATGGTGCACCATGGGAGAAGACCCGCGGTGCACCATGGGAGAAAACCGCAGTGCATCCCTGGGAAAGGACCGGCGGCCATCTTTGGGAGAAGATTTTTTTAAAGTCCTTATTTCATCGGATCGGTGAGCAGCAAGCGGTTTAAAAACCGCTTTAATTTGCTATTTTATGCCGGGGAAGGGGGGGGGGGGTGACAGGGGGAATGGGGGAATGTAAAATTTTAAGGTTTGCCGCGAGACAACCCCTTTAAGAACTTGATTTAAACTATAGGTTTTACCTGCTCACTTCATTTTCTGATGACATATTCCCTTTAAAGTTTGAAATACAGACAGCTAATGCTTAAAAGTAAACTATATATATACCTAAAAAAATCATTCTCCGCAGACCAGTGGCTACAATCCTTTACATGGGCAAACAAATCCACACTATCTGCCAACCTCCTTCAGTCCCATTATAAAACACTAACTAGATGGTACTACACGCCTGCTAAGTTGGCTAGATATTTCCCCAGGTCTGATGGGCATTGTTGGAGAAATTGCGGACAGGAGGGCACCCTAGTCCACCTACTTTGGTCCTGTCCACTTATTCAGACATTTTGGACAGAAATATTCCACATCAGTCGGAAATTGTCCACTTGTACAATTCCTAAAACCCCGGAATTAGCGTTGCTGTTATTAAACAACAACTCTATCCCAATTCCAAAAAGGAAACTGATATGCCACCTACTCATGGTTGCTAAACTAGCTACACTTAGAAAATGGAGAGCCGCACTTCCTCCAACTGGGGCAGAGGTTGTTGATATAATGTCGGAACATTGTTCTTACGAAAAGATTTTGGCTCGGTCGGGTGAAAAAATGCCTGGCTTCTTTCACATGTGGAACCCCTGGCTAAAATACGTTTCTTCTACCCCCTAACCGAGATTACTCCCAAACTCTATATAGATACATAATTTCTTCGGGATGAAAGAGGACCGCACTAAGGTTACAAAGTTTTAATGTTCTTTTGTTAAAAAAAAAAAATGTGTTCTCTCATAATCCCAAATGGGGTTTTTTCTTTATAATCTCTGTATACCAAAACCACAATTGTTCAGTACTATTGTTATTGTATGATGAAACTCACCGCATCTCTGTTTTCTTTTGCAAATGCGCTGTAACCGTGCAGGACTATGTAATTATTGCGGTGTCCTTTTGCATTATTACTTATCTTGTAAAACCCAATAAAAAATATTTAAGAAAAAAAAAAAAAAAGTAAACTATATATGCCTTATAAAAAGCACAAGCCTACTTTTCAGCTATAAAAGTCATTAAAACATACACAGTAAATCCCCGCTGTACCAGAAACTAAAGCATTAACAGCTCATACCACTCACAAAGTGTTTATTCACGTCTCATGACCAGTACGGCTCAGTTCTACTAGATATTGAACATAGTGTTTGTTTTCCTATCAAATCACTGACCTGAAACAAAGTGAGCTGCACACTATTTGCAAAAAACACCACTTTAGTCTTACCTGAATATATTCTGTGAGTGAATTAAATATTTGTTTGGTCACAGCCAGAGACTTTGAAAAGTTGTGCTGCCCAGATTCATCAATCACTTCTTTCCCTGAGTAGTACCAGTAGAAGTCACTGATGGATTCCTGCAGAGAAAGCACATTAGCTGTAGCTGAGCATGATAAACATATGGAGCTACGGCATTAGAAACCCCTGAATGATGTTATTTAACTTCACATTTATCGAATATTACTATTGTTTAGAGAAAAGAATCAGAATCAAAAAGAAATAATATACAGTGGATAAACCCTGAAGCAGAAAATAACCTTTGTATTAGTATGTAGAGGGCCACAATCTGAGCAATGATTATTAATTCAGATACTAACAATTAATTTTGATAGGTCGTTTGGCACAAGTTTTCAGGATTGGAAACCAAAGGTCCATCCATTGGCAGGATGTCATTTTTAGGTCCAACATTCTATGCTGATTAATTTCTTAATATATCTTTATAGATGTTGGAGCTACAAATCCCGTACAATAAATATTTTTTATGCCTTCAGCAATCACTAGGGGGAGCTCGTGAGTTAAGTGCACACTGTTTTAAGATATGTATGTATGTATGTATGTATGTATGTATATATATATATATATATATATATATATATATATATATATATATATATAAAATGCATTAAAACTAGAGATGAGCGAGCACCAAAATGCTTGGGTGCTCGTTACTCGGGACGAAATTTTCGCAATGCTCGAGAGTTCGTTTCGAGTAACGAACCCCATTGAAGTCAATGGGCGACCCGAGCATTTTTGTATATCGCCGATGCTCGCTAAGGTTTTTGTTTGTGAAAATCTGGGCAATTCAAGAAAGTGATGGGAACGACACAGCAACGGATAGGGCAGGCGAGGGGCTACATGTTGGGCTGCATCTCAAGTTCCCAGGTCCCACTATTAAGCCACAATAGCGGCAAGAGTGGGCCCCCCCCCTGCACTGTCAGCGTAAAGATCGTTCTCCTCTGCCATAGCTGTAACAGCTGTGACAGAGAAGAACGATGCTTGCCCATTGAATTCAATGGAGCCAGCAATACAGCAGGTTCCACTGAAAGCAATGGGCTGCCGGCGATCGCAGGATGAATTGTCGGGAAGGGCTTAAATATATAAGCCCTTCCCTGCAATTCATCCAGAAATGTGTTACAATAAAAAGATATACTGGCGTATAAGGCGACGGGGCGTATAAGACGACCCCCCAACTGTCACCTTATACGCCGGCAATACAGTGGAGCAAAGAATAAAAATCATTACTCACTTCTTCTGACATTCTGCGCCGCTCCTGCAGGCTGTCGCTCCCTCCTGGTCCACGGCAGAGCAT
Organism: Eleutherodactylus coqui; assembly: GCF_035609145.1. NCBI lineage: Eukaryota > Metazoa > Chordata > Amphibia > Anura > Eleutherodactylidae > Eleutherodactylus > Eleutherodactylus coqui. Next base: position 190,587,017 of record NC_089842.1, read on the forward strand.
TGCTTTCTGGACGCAGGGCTTGAAATCCCCGCCTCCAGAAACACAGCCAATCACAGCCATTCAATGACATCATTGTCATTGGCTGTGATTAGCTGAAGGCACGTGTGTTTCTGGAGGCGGGGATTTAAAGCCCTTCGTACAGAAATCAATGCTCTGCCGGGAACCAGGAGGGAGCGACAGCCTGCAGCAGCGCCGCAGAACGTCAGAAGAAGTGAGTAATGATTTTTATTGTTTGCTCCACTGTATTGCCGGCGTATAAGGTGACAGTTGGGGGGTTGTCTTATACGCCCCGTTGCCTTATACGCCGGTATATATTTTTATTGTAACACATTTCTGGATGAATTGCAGGGAAGGGCTTATATATTTAAGCCCTTCCCGACAATTCATCCCCGCGCACGCCGGCAGCCCATTGCTTTCAGTGGAACCTGTTGTATTGCTGGCTCCATTGAATTCAATGGGCAAACATCGTTCTTCTCTGCCACAGCTGTTACAGCTGTGGCAGAGAAGAATGATTTGTCTTCTATATGTTCTCAATGGGGTCGGCGCTGCTGCCGCCGGCCCCATTGAGCGCATATAGAGAAGAGAACAGAAATCGCAGATCGCACATAGGTGCGATCTGCGATTTCTATGGCCTTAAGAAGGACCGTTGGGGTTCTTGAAACCTAAAATACTCCTAACACTCTCCCTATAGCAGCTCCACCAAGATACCACTTTCCCTGAACTAATGTCAGAATGCATCTGTGGCGAGCCGCGGGAGGGGCAGATTTTAATACTCGGGTGACACCTGATCTCGCCAGCCACTCACTGCAGGGGGGTGGTATAGGGCTTGAACGTTGCAGGGGGAAGTTGTAATGCCTTCCCTGTCTTTCTATTGGCCAGAAAAGCGCGCAAATTTCTCAGGGAAGAAAATGAAAGTAACCCGAACACCGCGTGGTACTCGTTACGAGCATCTCGAACACCCTAATACTCGAACGAGTATCAAGCTCGGACAAGTATGCTCGCTCATCTCTAATTAAAACCTCTTAGTGGTGGATGCAGAAAAGCACAACTTTATCTCAGGAGTCGGAAACCCTTTGATTGCCAACAAGTGCAGGGTAGATTGTGAAAGCCTGTTCTGTCAGTACTATAGAACAAAAGTTGACTCTGCAGCACTAACTGAATAGGGGTGGGCTCCCCAGCTCTGGTGACAGTGCATCACAGTTACGGCTGGAGCTAGGCATGTACATAATGGTGCGGACATTGAGAGAGTGGCAACACAGTGGAAGGGAAGATGGCAGACAGCAGCAGTAAACTGAAGGGAGCAGATGGGTAAGAGAGATCACCCCTTCTCTGGAGGCATGTAAGAAGCTGTTCATGTGGCTGGAGAGAGAGGAAAAAGGCAGTGAGAAGAAAGGGGAGCCATTTTGGGGGGCTGGAGGCTCTGGGAGAATGTGGTCTGTCATGGAGGCAGAGCCAAGGATGTGTTGCTCTGGCTTATTAGCCGGGGTTCATGTAGGAGAGTTTTTGGCTTGACAGACTTTTCCGTGTTAGTGAAATGAATATGACTCCATTTTCTCTATCCATTTTATAGTATGCCCTTTCCATTTTTTATGATATTGTCTGTGTCAATGTTCTGTACTTTTCCTTTAACAAGATTTGCTCAAATGTATTGAAGAATAAAATGGGACCTTGGTGATTAGAACATTCCAAGGACCTAGACTGAATGGCTCAGGTCATAACGTCCAATGTTTATATTTTATCGACCAATGGTAATAAATGAATTATAATAAATTTGAATTATTGTAATTGAGGCATGCGCCTCTATAAAAACTGCTGCCTGTCAATCAATAAATAGATAACTTTTGATCACGTCCAGTTGTGCTGTGGTGAAAGTTTTTTCCCGAGCTCGGCTATCCTCAAACTGAATTTGAACACCAGAAGCATACCACATAGCAAATAGACTTATATGCACTAACATCCGCAATTTGCACCGTCATTCTCAATAGTTTTCTAACAACTTTGTACCAAGTATGTCTCAAGATCATCCATGGTTACAACTGTAGGCCTCCACCATGCTACGGCTGCATACTCCTGCTCTATCCTTTAGGCCAGTTTCACATGAATGTATTATGGGGCACATTTATTTGCCTGCAATCCAGAACAGTGTCTTGGTCTGGACACGGGTCTTCTGACCCAACTTCAAATATCATAAGATTCCTAAATGTGATTGTTCTCAGTAAGAGAAACCAAGTAATCTTGTAGATATGATACCTTTTAATTGCTAACAAAAAGACATGTTATAGCAAGTTTTGAAACCTAGTTAGGGTTTTCCTCAGGCTTAATGGGATCGATCGGAAGAAGCTTACACACACACACACACACACACGTATATATGTATGTATGTATGTATATATATATATATGAAAAGGCACAGACATGGTGTGACTAATTTGCACTAATAGCAGAAAAGATGAATAGAGGAGCAAATACTTAATTAGTCCACAGATAAGGATGTGAAAGTTTTATGGTCTCTAAATTGGTGTTAGGGGGTTACTGGGCTTGTGTGTTATTTGTGCTATAGATTTCTCATATTTTTCAATGATGCATGAAACCACTTCCAATCTTGATTCCTGTGTTGAAAGTGTCAAAGATGGTTATAAACCTGTACTCCCAAATTCTTCTATGACGTTGAGCTTTGAAGTTGCCTTTTAATATAGTAACTTTCATATGTTCTATGTTGTGTCTGTGACTAGAAAAATGCTGAGGCACAGGTAATTCGGTCTTTCTTTCTTTAATTGAGTGGCGGTGAGACCTCATCCTTGGTTTCAGTTTTTGTCCTGTTTGTTCAACATAAAGGCCCCTAACAGAACATATACTGCACAGGATCAGGTACACAACATCAGACATGGAACATGTGAATGCCCCCGGGATCTTATAGTGATATTGAGTTTTGAGGGTTTTTATCTAGTCCATGGTCAGTACATGTGAGCAGATCTTGCAGCTCCTTACATTGAAGGGATAAGTTCCTTTTTGTGTGTCCAAGGGCAATGCACTACTGATTATAAGGTGCCTCAAATTTGGGGGTTGCCTGTAACACAGAAGGGGTCGGTGCGCAAATATGGTTTTCAGACTCTTATCCTTGTGTAGGATATGATGGAGTTTCTTTGGGGTTTTTCTTAGTACCTCTAGCTGCTCTGATTTAAAAATGTCCTTTTAAGATGGCGCTATGATACTGTGAGCTCGAGTCACTTGAACCCACAGTCAAGCTAGGGCACTCATCTGTACTATGGGCATAAAAATGCACCTTGTAATGAACTCATGTGAAACTAGCCTAAAGGATAGAACATGTGAAACTAGACTTTAAGATATTAAGAAATTAATCAGCAAGATCAACATAAATCAAGATCTGATCCCTTTTGAGACTAATTGCTTAGTTGTGTCTAAAAAAGAACACATATAGGGCTCTGACTGATTAATATTCTCTGCCTTAAAAAATGATTATTGTGTTGCTGCAGAGGGCAGTGCATTGTGGATGCAATACACAAATGGAGATCCAAAAGAAGCAAAAATCATTTTGTGCTTTGTCATTGTGTTTCGCTGGTGGTTTCTTGGTTGTTTTGTTGCTCCCCTTGTCCTTTTCTGGAAACTGCTCCTAAACTATACAGTTTTCATCCTTCCTGACCACATCAAACACATTCATTATTATAGGGTTAACTGAAAACAATATCATATTTCTGATGCTAAACAGTAGCAGATGTAAAATATTCCCATGCATTATACAGGGAATCAAATTCCCATTGTATGAGCTGAGGCCAAACCACAATAAACCTGTTGATTAAACATACTGGAGCGGAGCAGCTTTAGCAGAGATTTCTCCTCTCGTTCATATTTGTTCTGTGTTCTGATTGCTTTTCATTTTCCCCCTTTTTCTCAGTGAAAGCCTATAATATTTATTGCGTTTATTTCTAATCTTCTATGGAGAATATTACCATGGGTTAGCCCATATGTGACACTTAATTCTATCAGGTTGTATGCATCACTGCGGGCCTGTATAATAGAAACCATATATGGACAGATGGTTCACAGTTGGCTGGAAATCTGTCCAACATAAGACTGGCAGTGCAAAGTCAGGAGGCTTTCAAAAATGAAATATTGAATTCTTATGAGAAAAATGACTACTTCTGGTTACCTGCAGGCGTAGAAGGTAATCCACCGTGCTAATGATAATATTCACTGTTGTCGTATTACCCATTTGGGTTCTCAGGAAGTTTTGAAAGTCTGAAGAAAAGACAGAGAAAAACTGTTTGTATTGGGATGTAACAGGAAACTATCAGAATTTATTTGGTCTTTCATGACAGCATTTCTTAGGATTCTAGGTTTATTCCACAAAAAAAAAACAACACAAAACGACTAATCAGCTTCTATCATACATAAGACGACGCCAGTGTTATAAATGGTGCATAGTAGGTGGCAATCTTACATTTGGGGCAGGGGGCTTCAGGTTAGGTCTCTTATCAAGCTCAGTGACCCGGTTTCTAGCCTCTAACTATACAGCAGGTAATACAAAAATCCTAAAGTAGATAAATATTAGGCTTTGCTCTTTATTTTACCGTTATTGTGTCCTTCACATAGAAGTTGCAGGAACCTGAAGAGGTCTCTTGTAAATTCATCATTCTGTAAAACCTTTTCACCTTGGAAAGACAACCAGTGTCAAAACAATTTTAAGGAATTAAATCACAAAATGTATTTAGGTTCGGTTTGCTTTATAGTTCATACACCTTCTTATGTGATCACAGGCATTGTAAGACTGATAATGACATCTGGACAGTATAGTCAACATCATTTGAAAGGATATAGAACACCAAAGCTCATTTACAAGAACTGAGTGTTCCACTGAGGGTGAGTTACATTGGGGCATTGTTGTAGAATTTCGGGTGCAGAATGCGCACCAAATTCTGCAACCAGGTATGGTACAATGTAAGTGAATGGGGTTTTAATAAATAATTTTGTGTTGTGACCCATCTTAGAGAGTTAAACCCAATTGCAAAGTTGAAGAGTAGCATGTGAGAAGCAGAAATCCACTTTCTGCATCTCTTTAAATTCCACGAGACCGCTGCTGTGACTGAAGTAAGGAAATAAGGAAGATGGAACAATAACTCTGCAACTCACATATAGAAAGGCAGAATTCCTGCAAATCAATGTTAGACTCTTTATACAAGCCTTGTAACAATGACTTGGAATTGAAAGCCAAGCCAGAATCCATACACAGACAACTGTTTAGGGGTGTTTGCTCCTCATCAACGTGCAGCAGGTTTCTGGCTTGGCTAGCGAGAGGCATGTGAGGTGGGTCAGGAACTCTATCTTTTCTCCTTAGGGAGATGCATACTCTAAGTGGTCTCCTTCTGCTACAATAGGAGCATATCATCCAGGAAGTCATCCACCGTCATCTGCAAGAGATTCAGGTGCCACTCCATGTTGAGAATCCCTGGAATGAACACAGGTCCAACAAGGCAACTCTGTCAATCTCCAACCTACACGTTCACGCTGTAACATTTGCATGGTCTTTTGATTGGGTTGTGCTTTTACTAGCGATTTGCATTGCATCTGCAGTGAATCAGAGCTTCTCTGTTCACTAACACAATCCTGTAATGATAGTGTCAGCCCTGGACTGGTCTGCCAAATGACTCCATGCATGTATAGTAGCAGAAGGAGGCCAGTTCAAGTACAGTTTCCTTACGTCCGTCATAGCAGCGGTCCCATGGGAATTAGAGAGACGTGGAAAGTGGATTTCTGCTTCTCACATGCTACTCTTCAACTTTGCAATTGGACTTTACTCTCTATCTTTACAGGGGCCCCAACACAAAACTAAAATCCATGTACGGGAGTGCGCCATACCATGCCTTTCTATTCAAGTACACTATTGTTATTTCAATATAGTACACCAAAATAGAGATATAGTGTTGGATCAGTCTATTTGAGCACTCACTGCATGTATGTCACTGTATGTTATCTATAGTAAAATTTTAAATGCATTGTTTGTTATACAGTATAATCAATGTCAGGCACCTACTATACTGTCACTCAATGACTGCAATGAGAGCCTGCAATGCACCCTTGTTGCTGTGGAGGCCCTGCAGGAAAATAAGTACTTATACTGTAGTTGACCCTGATAATACCAGTTAATTGCAGGGGCTCCAGCAGCAGGCCCACCTGCCATCACCTTACCTCCTCCATAGGACCTGCAATCTTAAAAAGGGACAACACATCTAAGAGAAATAATTACACGACTACATAACTACTTTTTATCGAGCTAGACAAAAATAAATTGTGAATGTCTAGGTCCACTACATGAGATGAATATTTTATACAATCATATTCCACAAGAGAGGTGAACTAATAAATGTACTTGAAGACATTAATACAACAAAAGATCTGGCAAAAGGTAAGAACTGAATAATTAGAGATGAGCGAATAACTAATTAATGTCTGCAGGCGTATGCTGATAAGATGAAAGTTGGTAGGCTACTTTATCTAGAGCGAGCATGCATCCCTCAGTATGGCATGTAGATTGTAACAAATGCCTGGGACGAAATGTAATTAGGAATACGTTTATCTGAAGTTGAAGAATCTCTTACCTCGTTCCCGGACAATGACTGCATATATGAAGAATAAAAAAAGGGAGAAATAAAAGGTTACTGTTTCGGAATATGTCAGCTACGGTACACAGTTTGGTCACAACCAGCAAAATGAGCCATAATGTATTCTTTACCTGACCTGTGCTATGAAGGCACAATCAAGCCCAATCCCTAAACACTATGATAGATCACACATGAAACGGATGGGTAAACTGGTTTTGGTTCACTGCTTTCAGCGATGTACTGCAAGGCCTTTGAACTGAAGTGTTTTATGGATGTGATGTCTGGGATCCAACGCTTTCTGACTGAAATCATTTCATCTAGAACTTAACCCCTATGGATTTGCAGATGATATGTTATATCAGTGATTCCCAAAGTGAATTGAATCCTTGGGTCTCTGGGGTTCCACACAGTGGTTCACAGTAATAACAGCCACTCGCAAATTTATAAAGAGTCTGCAATAAATTGATGTTTTTGGCTCTAATTTACGCTGCACAGCAGGTAAAAACACATTCCGTGGATATATATGAGGTTTTTTTTGTGTGTTTTTTTTTTTTTTTTGCTTTGAGTCTATAATAGGTGAATAATGTTCTCCTTATGGAGAAACATGGATGGAGGGAGTCTCATAGTTCAGGCAGAGCTTAGAAAGCTGACTCATTAGTGCCACCTACTTAAAAGACTTTTTAAAAATGACAGAAACAGAAAAATATGGTATTTTAATTGATGATGACTTTCCAGACAGTAAGGCATGGTCTTAACATTGCCCCAAGGTATACGTCTCCCCAGTAGCGTATCTATAGGGGTCGCAGGGGTTGCAGATGACTGCAGGCTGCATGCTTTAGATTTGGGTACAGGTGTAGATAACTGCAGGCTGCATGGTTTACGGACGGGTAGAGGTACAGATGACTGCAGGCTGTATGGTTTAGGTATGGGTAGAGGTACAGATGACAGCAGGCTGTATGGTTTAGGTATGGGGAGAGGTACAGATGACTGCAGGCAGTATGGTTTAGGTACAGGTGCAGATGACTGCAAACTGTATAATTTAGGTACAGGTGCAAATAACTGCAGGCTGTATGGTTTAAGTACGGGTGCAGATGACTGCAGGCTGTATAGTTAAGGTACGGGTACCTGTACAGATGACTGCAAGCTGTATGGTTAAGGTATGGGTACAGATGCAGATGACTGCAGGCTGTATGGTTCATGGATGGGTACAGGTGCAGATGACTGCAGGTTGTATGGTTGATGGATGAGTAGAGGTGCAGATGACTGCAGGTTGTATGGTTGATGGATAGGTACAGGTGCAGATGACTGCAGGCTGTATGGTTTAGAAATGGGTACAGGTGCAGATTACTGCAGGCTGTATGGTTTAGGTATGGGTAAAGGTGCAGATGACTGCAGACTGTGGGTTTTGCATTTTGAGAAATAATTTTGAGCAACAATGGATGTCACCAATTGGAGAAATGTCACCTGTGATCACTGGAGGTAGGGAAAGGTTTACATGGGCTAACTATTGGGTGAAAAAGAAAAATCGATCAAATGAGCGATTTTCAGTCATAGTTGTCTTGTGTAAATGTGGCACCCAACAAGGTATAGAGTAATGCCTAATTTAGACACAACGATTATCACTCAAAAGACATCTTTTGAGCGATAATCTTTGTGTACATTTACACGGCAAGATGATCGCTCAAACGGCAGTTTGAGTGACAGTTTTGAGCGTTCACTTTGCGTAAGTGTGTAAATGAAGGCTTGTGCTGTATGCAGAAGACAAGCAGAACCGCTATCTTCTGCATACAGCTGTTGTTTTCTCAGAGCGCTCAGCTGGTATCCAGCTAAGCGCTCCAAGCGGGGTATGCAGAACACAGGCAACCTCACAGTGATTTTGGGGGAAGGGCTTTAAATATAAGCCCTTCCCTGAAAAATCATCCATAGCATGTGTAAAAAATAAAGTAAATATATACTCACCTCTCCGCCGCTGCCGGGGCTTAGCCACGTATAGCCGCATCTTCTCCCTGCACTGCTCTGAAGTTCTTTTAAAAGAGCTGCATCTGATTGGCTGAGCACTCAGCCAATCACAGGCAGCACTCAGCCATTCAATAAATGACAGCTAATCACTGCCTGTGATTGGTCACAGCACTCAGCCAATCACAAGCAGCGCTCGGCTTGATGAAAGAACTTCAAATCAGTGCAGGGAGAAGACGTGGCTGGACGCGCTTGGGTCTAAATGGGCCTCAAGGAAACGCCCAGTAGTTGCTAGTTGCTTTGTTTTGGCTCGCTAAAACTAGATGACTAATGATCGACTTGCTCTCAGTGTTAACAGGCAGCTGTTCATCTTTAAACGACTGCCTGTTCACAATAAATGGATGCGAGCAACCAGAAGAGATCTCGAGAGTGCTCCGCTTCCATTGACTGAGCAACTATCGCTGTTGTGTGAAAGCACAGGTGCAATAGTCATTTGGACAGCTGTCATGTTCTTATGCTCCCAACAGTCATCCCATGTAAAGTAACCTTAGAGCCATTTTCACCGTGCTCAACAAATTGCACAAGATTTGTGCGTTGTGAGATGCACAAATCTTGCACGAATATGAACCCCATTCTTTTGAATGGGGTCGTACAAGAGCAATCCCTTTACACATTGCATCGCACCGCAATGCGGGAAAAAAGTTGTGTTACTTTTTATCTTTGGGCGTGCCCTCGTATCGGCAATTGTCTTCAAAGGGGCTAGCAGCAGCATCGCACCGCATGTTAGGTGCACGCAGTGTGATGCCATGTGAGGTTTCACCATTGAAAACAATGGGAGATACTCTGCGAGGACGTTTTGAGATAAAAAACGCCTTGGATCCACGGCGAACTCGCACTCACCCGTGTGAAATTAGCCTAAATGTAATCACTATCGTTGTGTAGAGCTGGTGTCTGACGATTACATGGTGACTGCATTATTTTGAAGTATCTTAGATCCTAGAACTAAACTACTGTATCTAACTAACCCCACTGTTAAAAGTGAAAAAGTTGTAGATATGGTGCATGTGAGATGATAGGATAGAATAGATAGAGCAAGTTCAGAGAGGAGTTACCAAGATGGTGAGCGGTCTGCAAATCATGTCCCATGAGGAACGGTTAAAGGATCTGGGAATGTTTAACTTGCAAAAAAGAAGGCTGAGAGGAGACTTAAAGGGGTTGTCCCGCGGCAGCAAGTGGGTCTATACACTTCTGTATGGCCATATTAATGCACTTTGTAATGTACATTGTGCATTAATTATGAGCCATACAGAAGTTATCAAAAGTTTTATACTTACCTGCTCCGTTGCTGGCGTCCTCGTCTCCATGGTGCCGACTAATTTTCGGCCTCTAATGGCCAAATTAGCCGCGCTTGCGCAGTCCGGGTCTTCTGCTGTCTTCAATGGGGCCGCTCGTGCAGAATGCCGGCTCCGTGTAGCTCCGCCCCGTCACGAGCCGATTCCAGCCAATCAGGAGGCTGGAATCGGCAATGGACCGCACAGAAGCCCTGCGGTCCACAGAGAGAGAGGATCCCGGCGGCCATCTTCAGCAGGTGAGTATGAAGACGCCGGACCGCCGGGATTCGGGTAAGTACTACCCGGTTTGTTTTTTTAACCCCTGCATCGGGGTTGTCTCGCGCTGAACGGGGGGGGGGGGGGGGTTTAAAAAAAAACAAAACCCGTTTCGGCGCGGGACAACCCCTTTAATAGCTGTCTACAAATATCTGAAGGGCTGTCACAGTGCAGAGGGATCAGCTCTATTCTCATTTGCACAAGGAAAGACTAGGAACAAAGGGATGAAACTGAAAGGGTGGAGACACAAATTAGATATTAGAAAAAACTTTCTGACAGTGAGGGTGATCAATGAGTAAAACAGGTTGCCACAGGAGGTGGTGAGTTCTCCTTCAATGGAAGTGTTCAAACAAAGGGTGGACAGACATCTGTCTGGGATGATTTAGTGATTCTGCATTGAGCAGGGGGTTGGACCAGATAACCCTGGAGGTCCCTTCCAGCTCTACCATTCTATGATTCTCTAATCATCTTGTAAGGCCCGTTAAAGGGTCGGACATAGATTTATAGAGTCGCTTTCCAATAGATGACACTAGAGGAGCCAACTTCCCTCCTCCTTAATGATTTTATTTTGCATTATGAAAGCATCATCTGGTGACATGCAGTGTGGAAATAAGGTAGAGCAAAAGTAATCGGAGGGGCTGAAAGCTATGGCCTAAATTAATTCTGGGTTCTGAATTAATTCTGGAGTCTTAAGTGAGGGGTTTTAATTAGTTTCTGACAGTGTATGGGGTTGCATTTGGTAGTGAAGACAATAAAAAGGGACTATAAAACTTTAGGTCCATTTTTGTTTTTTGCCTTAGTGTTACTGTGTTATCCATGTTGAGCACGCATCACTTGCTCAAAGTGTTCATTCGAAACTCGTAGACATGATTACAAAATTGTCAGAGACTGCAGGGGAACTAGTTTGGGTTTCAGAATAGGGTCTCACGCTGTTTTGTGGTTGCCTGGCTATGAAATTATGGATGGAATCATGTATGGAATCCAAATGTATGATTCAGCTGGAAATTACATTGTTTCTATGGTCATGTCATACATTATGCTATGAAATATACAGTATGAAATATATAAATGCTATAAAAAAAGAAAATCAGTTCTTGACTAATAGCCAACTTTAGCTTGGCAATTAAATGTAGGCGTTTCAGAAATCTTTCATTATACTTACGTGTGCCTTCTTCCGTGACCATTCCAAGGCCTTCTGCTTTGTTCTGTCTTTCAAACGCATTCAAGTCAAGAACACTGAACCAAGAAAAACAAAATGGAAATAATTCTCTTATCAACCCACTGTTTGTCTCAGAAGAAGCTTTGTAATATTAGTGAAGACTACAGAGTTGACCTTGCTCTTTGTGAGCCATGTAGTGTAAGAGCGTGGGCTCAAGAATGCTGTTGTCTTGTAATGCAATTCACAGAAACATGTTTACTGTTGCATTTCATGACCAGAAGACTTTGATTTTTATTTTTTATACTCAGCAATTAACAATAACAACAAGCTTTTCTCAAGGACAATTCAAAGTATACCAAAATCACTGAATTGTACTCACCTGCATGACATCATTAAGCCAGACAAGCTCTGGAAAAATCCAGCATCCTTTTTCTCTTTTAGGTAATCTAACATTTTCTGTAAAAGCGGTACATTACTGTTTATCATAAAATTAACAAATAAATCAGGCTTCTTACAATATACAATTTCTAATAAGCGACTGTAGAAAAAAAATCATAATAGCTCAGTAGTAGCTACAGTTTATATACAGTAGTTACATAAAGGTAAAGTTCCCAGGACCAACACCATACATAGGACAGACATGTCAAGTCACCCTGCTTTCCTAAAGCAGAGATCAATTTCCAGCAGCACTGCGATAGTCCTCTAATAGAGTCAGGCAGAAAAAGTGCAAATGCCAGTAACGGAGCCCAAACCAGGCGAGCTCCACAAATACAGTCCAGATAAAGAGAATAGTAACTGGCAGCAATCCAGAGTGTAGAAAGATACAAAAAATATTTATTTACCCCATTACATAGAATAAAAGCAACGTTTCGGTCAAATAGACCTTCCTCAAGCTAATACATAATCATCCAAGTGCACACTATATAAAGGCAATGTGAAGTGAACAAACCAATAGAGTCATAATATACACAGGTGTACCTCATCCATCGCTGATTGCCCTGTTCTCCACGTCCTGGCTGCTGCCTGGCGCATGATAGATGAAGTCATAGCCTAATCGACTCAATCCATGCAGACACAGTCATATATGCCTCGCAGCGCCACCCTGCTTTCCTGAGATACACCTGGTTTTCAGACCACCTCTTCTGGTTCCTGGCCTAACATCTGGTAGAGACGTCAGTGGGGGCAGGTAATAACTCTTCTGAGGGCCAATGAGGGCAGAAAACTACTATGGGGTCCCTGTGAGTCACCCGTGAGTCATTTAGTGTATTGTGGCCTTGTCACATCAGTATTGCATTCACATGTATGGTCCAATGTATTTGTGAAACTACAAGTGTCAGAGTATTTTCACCACTATTAAGGTCATACTAGGAGTTGTAACTTTCCATGGTAAAAATTGGTACAGCACACAATGGGTTGACAATAATGCTTTTTCTGTAATGTACAGTATGCTGAAGCAATTGTGGCATCCCAAGTGTTACGTGTGCTGCTGGGATTTGTTGTACTATGTACTCCTAGCAGCACAGTCAGGCCGCTGAGGGTTAATTGAGCTGGCTGGGTGTGGTACTTCCTGCTAGCCAATCTCCTGGATCTGTGCTCACATATAAACCCAGCTCCTGTCAGTCTCTGGCTGGGTTCCCTAGGGTGAGAACTCATGTTAGTTCTGTGTCCTGTAACTTGTTATCAGTCATGGTCTGTCCTGTTCCCACTCTGATCTGTGTTTGCAAGTAAGTCTATTGTGTGGCTCTGCTTCCCCAAGATTGTCTGGACACCTGTCGAACTAGTCTGCAGTACATGCAGCCCCCTTTTCCTTCCCCCTGTTCAGGTGCAGCCTCCAGAAATCTTATGTCTTACTCTGAGTGTCCAGTTACACCAACTGACACCTCCCCTCTTTTATAATCTCTTTTACTTTGTTTTGTGTGTTCTCTCTCTCCCCCTCATTTGTCTTCTCTTTATTTTTCTCCATCTTCTGCACGCTTTCTCTCTCCTTTTGTATTCTGTTTCTTTCTCTTTTGCATTTTTCCTTCTTTTGTGCCATCTTCTCCCCTTCTGCGTTCTCCCTTTCTTGCTCTCTTTTGCTTTTTCTTTCTTTCTCTCCCTGTTGTGCATTCTCTTTTTCTCTCGCCCTCTCCCTTTCTACTTCCCACTTTTGTGTTCTCCCTCTTTACTTTCCACTTTTGCATTATCCATCTCTACTTCCCACTTTTCCTTTCTCCCTTTCTACTTCACACATTTGCATTCTCCCTCTCTACTTCCCACTTTTGAGTTCTCCCTCTCTTTTGTGTTCTTTCCCTTCCTCTCTTTCCAGCGATAGGCTAGTCATGCCCTCAAAAAGGCCACTTCCATCACCCTGTGAAAGGTTCTTCTAGGTTGATGTCTCTGATAAAAGCATCAAAACTGTACATGTGAATAACCTATTTACCAATCATTTCACTCATAAAATTAATAAGGAAAGACAAGGAATTAATATTACCTGTTGCACGACAGTGTTTCCACCATTGAGAACTGATATTCCAAGCTTAAGTGTCTCTACAACCATGGGGCTCATTTCACCTGTGAAAGAAATAAAGTACAATCTGAAAACATGAAATTTGTTTCTTAGTAATAAGTGTCAAAAAGATATTCAATATATGTCTCATTTCGGTGTGTCTCCTAAAAATAAAACTTTTCTTAAAGGGGGTTATATAGCTTTCTACACATATATCTATGATTACATAGAGTACGATACCATACCTTTTCTACACATTTAACCACATTCACCAACATAAAATTCACCTTCATAACAAAAGACACTGATGATAACTTCAACTTTTCTGGGTAGCCAGTTCAATAAGTATCAGAAAAATACCGCCAACACCTATGCCCAGCACCATGTTGATGTTTAATGGTCCACTGACCAATAAACACCATATTTTCTTCCAGCTTTCACTTACGAAACAGATTCTAAATCAGTGCAATATAGAAAATATAGTATAAAGTAATTTGCACATATTTCTTATAAGAAATCAGAATCAGCATAATAAAATAATGCTAAATGAATACAATAAAGGAACAGCAAAAAGGCAACAAATACCGACAAAGAAACCCAGCTCAAACATTTGGGGGAATATAGTATTTGCAACCTGACCCCACTCCAGTCAACCACAAAATGGATCTCCTATTTTAATCCCTTTCTTACGAGGCCTGCTCTGCAGTCATGCAACACCACTGTCATACAGTAAATTGCCAACAAGGTTGTTACATGCATGCCTTCTTCTACATTGTAATCAATATATTCAAAATGCAAAACTTTTCTATTTTCAAACATATATTAGAAAAGGGTATGACAAGAAAACCCCCAGCATGCTCTTGAAGTCTATCATTTTAGTAGACTTGCTATAACAAAAATCACTATGTGGACTCATCTGTAAAAGGACAGTATTAATGATTCCCAGAGCTCACAATTACTAGGGGGTTGCAATGCATCAGAGAATGTGGCGGTGTCCTGCTAGAGAGCCATAAAGGAGCTATTCTACGATAAGCTCCGCACTCTCAGCAAATTAGCAGTTCGAAAACAAGGGCCTACACTGCAAATCCTGTACCAAAATAAATGACAAGAGGCATAGGTTATAATGACAGCTCCCTGTCCTTGCAGCTGGAAAGGAGGGGGAAAGATAAAGGAAGTCTCACAGAATCCTCCCTTCAGATCTCATATACCCTGTACCCCAGGTTAATAAACAAATAGGACATGGATCAGACATTTCACTTCTGGGTTGATTTGCTTTCAAAGTGAATCACTATCTGTTTTTAGGTCTAAGATTCCTTGCTGGTTAATTTCTTAATGTATCTATAGGGCAGTTCTACTTTTCTAATTTAAGGCTCCCTGACAAGGATTCAAAGGGGCAGTAACCTTTCAGACAACTTCTGCTCATCTACTAACTTGTGTTAGTTTCATTATTTCTGCAACATACTTGCATTAAAAATGTTGTTGCTTAACCTCTGTAAATCATGTTTAAGGGCGGTCACTAGCGGGGCCTCCCTTCCAGCTTCTCTGCAATCCACTCTTTGACATCAGGTACAGGGCTTTCATAGCAACAAAAGGAGGAGCTATCTTCATAGGCCTCTCTCACAGGCTGCAGATCCACAGATCTGCAGACACTGATAATGATCTCCACAGTCTCTGCCTCTCCTGCTCTTTCTGTGTGTGTGTGTGTCAGTATGTGTGAGCACACTTTCTAGTGAGTTTACGAACCATTTGGCCAGAATGTCTCTAAATGCCTGAATCATCATGGTAGAGCAGAGGGCTGGGCATTCAAATACTGCCTTCCCTGCTTATTAGACCAGAGACTATGCTATGCAGCATGGGAAGTGAGGAAATACAGGACAGGAAACCACTGGCAGAATTGAAGGTTTGCTCTTCTGTAAACAGTTAATGAACCCATGCCAGTGAGTTGCAGCAGGTGTGGCCTGTTACCTTGGAAAAGGCAGTATATTCGTTCTTCTGGTGTTCGTTGGCTGTAAAACTGTTCAAACATGTCCAGATAATCTGTGGTATTCCCAATTGATTTAAAGGAAATTGGGCCCACTCTACGTGTTCCTGACAATGTGCAGCAAATACCAACGAGTCCAAAAGTCCTCTAGCCATCTAAGTGTGCAACCACCTATAGTAATTTATGTGATAAGTGCATTCAGTTCCTGCACACATTATTTGGAATGGTTTCAGGTTCAGAAATTTCAACACTTGCTGACAGGTTGTTCGTGATACACTGACTGACGGAGGACTTGGTTTGTTCATGTTTGTGATAGACCTGGTTTGCCCCATTTCTGAATCAGGCTCTGAATACAACATTTAGCAGGCAGTTTTGTAACTGAGTACTTGTTGGTGAAGGCCTCTTCTGTTTCATTAATTGATCTGCTTCACATGTAGCCATTCACAAAAACTATTCACGGTTACAGGAAGGGCACCATCTTTCTGACCCGACATGCACAGAAGGACTAAATAGTAGGATAAAATAAAGTATGAACACTCTACGAAGGGTGACACAACTTTGACAGACAGGGTGCAGGGGACTATGGCCTCCTCAAAAAAGTGTGATGCCGGAATAGGTGGTGGGATATTCTTCCGTGGTGTATTTCCTGTGTAGTATGCAGCAAACTCCTAAGCTCCCTCTAGTGGTGGCTTCAGTAAGCCAGAATATTAGCTTTTACTGGTTCTATGTAGGAAATTTGGAGCTCCCAACATTAAAAGGACACATTATGAAACTACTTAGCATAGAACACCTATTTAGATAATAAACAAAATGGTTTTCAAGGGTGGACATTCACTTTAAAGTCCACAGTAAACTACCAAAAGAAAAAACAACACAAAATGCTATCATATGCTGTTTGGAACAGAAGACTGTAAAGAAAAAAAGGTATTATTACCTTTACTTGCACTGATCATCTGCAAGACCATCTCAGCAGCCCCTCTTTCATGAAGACGGGCCTGCTGATACAAAGTCTTTTGTTTTTCCATTTCTTTTTCCTGTAAACACACAGAGAAATGTGAAGTCAATTTGTTATGTATAAGACATCCAAACATCCAAGGAGACCTATGGATAATTTATCACACCATGTAATGGACTGCATCTGCTAGGGATCGTACTGCAGCAGCAAAGAAATGTTACTGTAATTATTCTAGAGGTGCAATCTCATTATTTTTAAACATTACAGAACATTTAGAATTGGGCAGAAACTAAAACAACACTTACTTCAAATGTCTTTTCTTTTTCCTCATCTTCCTCTTCATTTTGGCAGCTCTGCAATTGGAAAGAGTGAAATATGAACATTGATAGCAAGGCATATTGGAAATGATTCATTTCTTGAAAATTAAGTGCCCCATCCCCTTTCTTATATGACTGGTTATAACTAGAGATGAGCGAGTATACTCGCTAAGGACAATTGCTCGATCGAGCATTGTCCTTAGCGAGTATCTCCCTGCTCGGCAGAGAAGGTTCGGCTGCCGGCGCGGGTGACAGGTGAGTTGCGGCAGTCAGCAGGGGGAGCGGAGGGGAGAGAGGGAGAGAGAGATCTCCCCTCCGTTCCTCCCCACTCTCCCCCACAGCTGAATCTTTCCTCCCGAGCGGGCTGGTACTCGCTAAGGGCAATGCTCGCTCGAGTAATTGCCCTTAGCGAGTATACTCGCTTATCTCTAGTTATAACTGGCTTTGCATGGGACTGCAGGTAAATCTACTACATTTTCTTAATTCAGTGAATTCTCAGAATCTTGACCCTTAAACAACAATTGCAGCTTTGCTACACGGGTTCTGCACTTGCTTATTTATTCTGACGTCAGGGAAACTACAACCACTGAAAAGTTTAAGTGTTAGTTTTTATTTTATATTGTAGTACTCTAGGCCTGCTGTTTGCTTACATGATTATTACACTGCATGTGCATATAATGCACTGCATGTTATCCTGACTAGTAACATTGTATTTTAGGCTATTAGCCCCCAGTGTTGAGCCAGAGGAAGGCAACATTCTACATGAAGAGGAAGCCAATTTTCCTGATTTTAGGGGAAAAAAATCTTTCCAGACTCCAAGTCTTGCAGTCAGAATAAATCCCTGGATCACCGACCCTTCTGAAGTCATTAGTGATTATAATATGTAATATGATTACACTCAAGAAAGGTGCCCAGGCCCCTCTTGCATTCTTTTAGCGAGTTCGCTATCACCACATTCTCAGGCAAAGAGTTCCATAGTCTCACTGCTCTTACAGTAAAGAATGCCCCTTCTATGTTGGTGTAGAAAACTTTTTTCGCCCCCTTGTTACAGTCACAATCCTGGGTATAAATAGATGATGGGAGATTTCTGTGTATTATCCCCTGATATAGTTATATATAGTTATTAGGTCACCCCTAATCTATCTTTTTTTCTAAACTAAATAACCCCAATTTTGATAACCTCTCTGGGTATTGTAGTCCAGTCATCCCATTTATTAATTTAGTTGCTCTACTTTGAACCTGCTCAACCTCTAACATGTCTTTTTTGAACACCCTACTAGTAAAGGTGACCTAATCAGAGTATGTACCAGCCTCCGCTTTCTATCACTGAGCCAGTTACTTGCCCACTTACACACATTCTCATCCAGACCAAGCATTCTCATTTTATATAACAACTAGCTGATATACCCGGCTTCGCCCGAGTTAATTTGGTACTGGTGTTTATCTGGTGTTCACACGGAAAATCTTATGAAGTCGTGCTTACTTTAGAGATACCGGAAAAACATATGTTCACCAATTTGCATAATTCTCTGCGTTACCCAGGAAACACCACGTGGAGGTAACCATGTGACGTTTACTTTATATAAAATGACATCAGGAAGTGAGAGAATTAGATTACATACATAAAATTTGGACACTAATTCTTTTGCGCATAGAATTGAATAATCAAGTTGAGACCCATTAACTTTTCCTATTTATGACATAATCAATGCTCGTGCCAAATTTCCCGTTTCTATGACACCGGGAAGTGAAAAAATTACATTCCGCACGTAAAATTTGGACGCTAATTCTTTTGCGCTAGAATTGAATAATCGAGTTGGGACCTATGAAGTTTTCGTATTTATAACATAATCAATGCTCGTGCCAAATTTCACGTTTCTATGACACCGGAAAGTGAGAAAATTAGATTCCGTACATAAAATTTTGGACGCTAATTCTTTTGCGCATAGAATTGAATAATCGAGTTGGGACACATTAACTTTTCCTATTTATGACATAATCAATGCCCGTGCCAAATTTCATGTTTCTATTACATTGGGAAGTGAGAGATTTAGATTATGTACGTAAAATTTGGACGCTAATTCTTTTGCGCATAGAATTGAATAATGGAGTTGGGACCCATTAGCGTTTCCTATTTATGACATAATCAATGCTCGTGTCAAATTTCCTGTTTCTATGACATCGGGAAGTGAGAAAATTAGATTCCGTACTAAAAATTTGGACGCTAATTCTTTTGCGCATAGAATTGAATAATGGAGTTGGGACCCATTAGCGTTTCCTATTTATGACATAATCAATGCTCCTGCCAAATTTCCCGTTTCTATGACACCGGAAAGTGAAAAAATTACATTACGCACGTAAAATTTCGACGCCAATGCTTTTGCGCTAGAATTGAATAATCGAGTTGGGACCCATTAGCTTTTCCTCTTTATGACATAATCAATGCTCCTGCCGAATTTCCCGTTTCTATGACACCGGAAAGTGAGAAAATTAGATTCCGTACGTAAAATTTAGACGCCAATTCTTTTGCGCTTAGAATTGAATAATCGAGTTGGGACCCATCAGCTTTTCCTATTTATGACATAATCAATGCTCGTGCCAAATTTCCTGTTTCTATGACACCGGAAAGTGAAGAAATTACATTCCGTACGTCAAATTTGGACGCTAATTTTTTTGCGCATAGAATTGAATAATGGAGTTGGGACCCATTAGCGTTTCCTATTTATGACATAATCAATGCTCGTGCCAAATTTCCTGTTTCTATGACATCGGGAGGTGAGAAAATTAGATTCCGTACGTAAAATTTGGACGCTAATTCTTTTGCGCATAGAATTGAATAATCGAGTTGGGTCCATTAACTTTTCCTATTTATGACATAATCAATGCTCCTGCCAAATTTCGAGTTTCTATAACATCGGGAAGTGAGAGAATTAGATTCCGTACGTAAAATTTGGACGCTAATTCTTTTGCGCATAGAATTGAATAATCGAGTTGGGACCCATTAGCTTTTCCTACTTACGACTTAATCAATGCTCGTGCCAAATTTCCCGTTTCTATGACACCGGAAAGTGAGAAAATTACATTCCGCACGTAAAATTTCGACGCCAATTCTTTTGCGCTAGAATTGAATAATCGAGTTGGGACCCATTAGCGTTTCCTATTTATGACATAATTAATGCTCGTGTCAAATTTCCCGTTTCTATGACACCGGAAAGTGAAAAAATTACATTCTGTACGTAAAATTTTGACGCTAATTCTTTTGCGCATAGAATTGAATAATGGAATTGAGACCCATTAGCTTTTCTTACTTATGACATAATCAATGCTCTTGCCAAATTTCCTGTTTCTATGACACCGGAAAGGGAAGAAATTACATTCCGTACGTCAAATTTGGACGCTAATTCTTTTGCGCATAGAATTGAATAATTGAGTTGGGACCCATTAGCTTTTCCTATTTATGACATAATCAATGCTCGTGCCAAATTTCCCACTTCTATGACACCGGAAAGAGAAAAAATTACATTCCGCACGTAAAATTTTGATGCCTATTCTTTTGCGCATAGAATTGAATAATCGAGTTGGGACCTATGAACTTTTCCTATTTATGACATAATCAATGCTCGTGCCAAATTTCACGTTTCTATGACACCGGAAAGTGAGAAAATTATATTCCGTACATAAAATTTGGACGCTAATTCTTTTGCGCATAGAATTGAATAATCGAGTTGGGACCCATTAGCTTTTCCTATTTATGTCATAATCAATGCCCATGCCAAATTTTAAGTTTCTATGACATTGGGAAGTGACAGATTTAGATTATGTACGTAAAATTTCGACGCCAATTCTTTTGCGCTAGAATTGAATAATCGAGTTGGGACCCAATTACTTTTCCTATTTTGGAGATAATCTATGCTCGTGCCAAAATTCATGTTTCTACGATATCGGGAAGTTGGAGAACTTTCGGCGAGTCAGTTAGTGAGTCAGTGAGTCAGTCAGTGAGTCAGTGAGTCAGTCAGTGAGACAGTGAGGGCTTTCAGCTTTATATATATAGATAGATAGATCTTTTATGTGGCACAGTATCAAACACTTTGATAAAATCGAGGTATACAAGATCCAATAACTCCCCGATTCCGCGCGGAAGTCTCTACAGCAACTATGTCATCATCATCAATCATTCGACCACTTGGGGCCTACAGCCTCTTTTCCTTCTGTTGGCGAAGAACAACAGGGGCAGAGACTGGACACTCTGAAAGGCGCATGCGATGCAAAGATGAGTGATTCATCACATACTACTGCTACATTAGCAGACATGTTTGATGGCATTCTGGTGACTGATACCACAGTCACAGATACCACCTCGAAAGTTATGTTAAAGGCTCTACAAATCTCTATATAATCTAATTTTGCTCAACTTAACCAACCCATCAATTCTGCTATCACTGCAGCAAAACGCAGAATTGACCATGTGTAGACAAAGATGGCAGACTTACATAACTCCCTCATTGCTGCACATTATAACTAGAGTGGGAGCTTGACCGACTTAGAACCAAAGGGGCTGACTTAAAGAACACATCACACCGCAACAATGTGAAATTCCAAGGCGTTCCAGAATCTGTGTCTGCTAGAGATGAGCGAGCACCAAAATGCTCGGGTGCTCGTTACTCGGGACGAAATTATCGCGATGCTCGAGGGTTCGTTTCGAATAACGAAGCCCATTGAAGTCAATGGGCGACCCGAGCATTTTTGTATTTCGCAGATGCTCGCTAAGGTTTTCATGTGTGAAAATCTGGGCAATTCAAGAAAGTGATGGGAACGACACAGCAACGGATAGGGCAGGCGAGGGGCTACATGTTGGGCTGCATCTCAAGTTCACAGGTCCCACTATTAAGCCACAATAGTGGCAAGAGTGCCCCCCCCCCTCCCAACAACTTTTACTTCTGAAAAGCCCTCATTAGCAATGCATACCTTAGCTAAGCACCACACTACCTCCAACAAAGCACAATCACTGCCTGCATGACACTCCGCTGCCACTTCTCCTGGGTTACATGCCCCCCCCCCCACGACCCAGTGTCCACAGCGCACACCAAACTGTCCCTGCCCAGCCTTCAGCTGCCCTCATGCCACGCCACACTCATGTCTATTTATAAGTGCGTCTGCCACAGGAAAAGCAGGCACACACTGCAGAGGGTTGGCACGGCTAGGCAGCGACCCTCTTTAAAAGGGGCGGGACGATAGCCCACAATGCTGTACAGAAGCAATGAGAAATCCAATCCTGTGCCACCGCCATCAGGAGCTGCACACGTGGGCATAGCAATGGGAACTTATGTGCCACACACTATTCATTCTGTCAAGGTGTCTGCATGCCCCAGTCAGACCGGGCTTTTTAATTCATAGACACAGGCAGGTACAACTCCCTATTGTGAAGTCCCTGTGGACCGACAGCATGGGTGGCTCCCTGGAACCCACCGGCGGTACATAAAAATATCCCATTGCATTGCCCAACACAGCTGAGGTAGTAATGTCGTGCTTAATGCAGGTGGGCTTCGGCCCACACTGCATGCCCCAGTCTGACTGGGGTTCTTTAGAAGTGGAAACAGATGCATTTATAATCCTCTGTGGACCCACAGCATGGGTGGCTCCCTGGAACCCACCGGCGGTACATAAAAATATCCCATTGCATTGCCCAACACAGCTGAGGTAGTAATGTTGTGCTTAATGCAGGTGGGCTTCGGCCCACACTGCATGCCCCAGTCTGACTGGTAATATGTACCTTAACAGTAACCTCGTTGGTGGTAATGTGGTGGTGACTGCGGACCTGGTAGCGCGGTTTAATGTAGTTGGTTTTCGGAATGTGGCCAGGATTAAGTGGGCCGTGGCGGGGGGATGGTGGTGGTGCTCTCTTGTTGTGTCGTTAAAGGTGAAATTCTTGGACTGCCACCAGACGGACCAATGCAACGGTATTTGCCAAGAATGTTTTCATTGTTGGAGGAGGAGGGGGATGTTTTGGAGGCACTATGTGTCCTCTACAAGTGTCCGTTGTTATATACACCTTAACAGTAACAGCGTTGGTGGGAAATGGCCTCGCCGCCATCATGTCTTTGTGAAGCCTCTGTTTCCACACCCCAGTGACATACCATTAGCAGCGGTATAGGCAGAGCCCAGAATTATTAACATTTCAGCGGTAGCATTAGGGACAGGCCCCACTAACATATCACTAGCAGCAGTATAGGGGGAGCGCAGTCAAAGTAATAGTAGCACTCAAGACAGGCCCCAGTAACATTCCCATTGCAGCAGTTTAGGGAGATAACAGTCTCTTTCACATTTCAGTAGCTGCAGTATAGACAAGGCCCCAGTTACATTTATGTAGCTAAAGTGTAGGCCAACCACACACACCTTTCTGTATCATGAGTGCAGGCGAAGAACATAGAAATTACTATGATTACACTGTAGGTGAGGGCCCAAAAAAATTGGTGTACCAACAGTACTAATCTACCTCAGAAAAAATTGGCCATGCCCAACCAAAATTATATGAGTGAGCCTTGTGGCCCTAAAAAAAATTGCCCGTTCGGCGTGATTACGTGAGGTTTCAGGAGGAGGAGCAGGAGGAGGAGGAGGAGGAGGAATATTATACACAGATTGATGAAGCAGAAATGTCCCCGTTTTGGATGGTGAGAGAGAACGATGCTTCCATCCGCGGGTGCAGCCTACGTATTGCTTAGGTATCGCTGCTGTCCGCTGGTGGAGAAGAGAAGTCTGGGGAAATCCAGGCTTTGTTCATCTTGATGAGTGTAAGCCTGTCGGCACTGTCGGTTGACAGGCGGGTACGCTTAGCTGTGATGATTCCCCCAGCCGCACTAAACACCCTCTCTGACAAGATGCTAGCCGCAGGACAAGCAAGCACCTCCAGGGCATACAGCGCGAGTTCAGGCCACGTGTCCAGCTTCGACACCCAGTAGTTGTAGGTGGCAGAGGCGTCAGGGAGGACGGTCGTGCGATCGGCTACGTACTCCCTCACCATCCTTTTACAGTGCTCCCGCCGACTCAGCCTTGACTGGGGAGCGGTGACACAGTCTTGCTGGGGAGCGGTGAAACAGTCTTGCTGGGGAGCCATAAAGCTGTCCAGGGCCTTAAAGACTGTTGTACTGCCTGTGCTGTACATGCTGCTCAATCTCCGCACCTCCCCTGGTACCTGGCCCTCGGAACTGCGCCTTCTGCCACTAGCGCTGTCGGATGGGAATTTTACCATCAGCTTGTCCGCCAGGGTCCTGTGGTATAGCAACACTCTCGAACCCCTTTCCTCTTCGGGAATGAGAGTGGAAAGGTTCTCCTTATACCGTGGGTCGAGCAGTGTGTACACCCAGTAATCCGTAGTGGCCAGAATGCGTGCAACGCGAGGGTCACGAGAAAGGCATCCTAACATGAAGTCAGCCATGTGTGCCAGGGTACCTGTACGCAACACATGGCTGTCTTCACTAGGAAGATCACTTTCAGGATCCTCCTCCTCCTCCTCCTTAGGCCATACACGCTGAAAGGATGACAGGCAAGCAGCGTGGGTACCGTCAGCAGTGGGCCAAGCTGTCTCTTCCCCCTCCTCCTCATCCTCCTTATGCTCCTCCTCCTTCTCTTGAACACGCTGAGATATAGACAGGAGGGTGCTCTGACTATCCAGCGAGATACTGTCTTCCCCCGGCTCTGATTCCGAGCGCAAAGCGTCTGCCTTTATGCTTTGCAGGGAACTTCTCAAGATGCATAGCAGAGGAATGGTGACGCTAATGATTGCAGCATCGCCGCTCACCACCTGGGTAGACTGCTCAAAGTTTCGAAGGACCTGGCAGATGTCTGCCAACCAGGCCCACTCTTCTGAAAATAATTGAGGAGGCTGACTCCCACTGCGCCGCCCATGTTGGAGTTGGTATTCCACTATAGCTCTACGCTGCTCATAGAGCCTGGCCAACATGTGGAGCGTAGAGTTCCGCCGTGTGGGCACGTCGCACAGCAGTTGGTGCACTGGCAGATTAAACCGATGTTGCAGGGTGCGCAGGGTGGCAGCGTCCGTGTGGGACTTGCGGAAATGTGCGCAGAGCCGGCACACCTTTACGAGCAGGTCTGACAAGCGTGGGTAGCTTTTCAGAAAGCGCTGAACCATCAAATTAAAGACGTGGGCCAGGCATGGCACGTGTGTGAGGCTGCCGAGCTGCAGAGCCGCCACCAGGTTACGGCCGTTGTCACACACGACCATGCCCGGTTGGAGGCTCAGCGGCGCAAGCCAGCGGTCGGTCTGCTCTGTCAGACCCTACAGCAGTTCGTGGGCCGTGTGCCTCTTATCTCCTAAGCTGAGTAGTTTCAGCACGGCCTGCTGACGCTTGCCCACCGCTGTGCTGCCACGACGCGCGACACCGACTGCTGGCGACGCGCTGCTGCTGCTGACACATCTTGATTGCGAGACAGAGGTTGCGTTGGAGGAGGAGGAGGAGGGTGCTTTAGTGGAGGAAGCATACACCGCCGCAGATACCACCACCGAGCTGGGGCCCGCAATTCTGGGGGTGGGTAGGACGTGAGCGGTCCCAGGCTCTGACTCTGTCCCAGCCTCCACTAAATTCACCCAATGTGCCGTCAGGGAGATGTAGTGGCCCTGCCCGCCTGTGCTTGTCCACGTGTCCGTTGTTAAGTGGACCTTGGCAGTAACCGCGTTGGTGAGGGCGCGTACAATGTTGCGGGAGACGTGGTCATGCAGGGCTGGGACGGCACATCGGGAAAAGTAGTGGCGACTGGGAACTGAGTAGCGTGGGGCCGCCGCCGCCATCATACTTTTGAAGGACTCCGTTTCCACAACCCTATACGGCAGCATCTCAAGGCTGATAAATTTTGCTATGTGGACGGTTAACGCTTGAGCGTGCGGGTGCGTGGCGGCGTACTTGCGCTTCCGCTCAAACACTTGCGCTAGCGACGGCTGGACGGTGCGGTGCGAGACATTGCTGGATTGGGCCGAGGACAGCGGAGGTGAGGGTGTGGGTGCAGGCCAGGAGACCGTAGTGCCTGTGTCCTCAGAGGGGGGTTGGATCTCAGTGGCAGGTTGGGGCACAGGGGGAGAGGCAGCAGTGCAAATCGGAGGCGGTGAACGGCCTTCGTCCCACCTTGTGGGGTGCTTGGCCATCATATGTCTGCGCATGCTGGTGGTGGTGAGGCTGTTGGTGGTGGCTCCCCGGCTGATCTTGGCGCGACAAAGGTTGCACACCACTGTTCGTCGGTCGTCAGGTGTCTCTGTGAAAAACTGCCAGACCTTAGAGCACCTTGGCCTCTGCAGGGTGGCATGGCGCGAGGGTGCGCTTTGGGAAACAGTTGGTGGATTATTCGGTCTGGCCCTGCCTCTACCCCTGGCCACCGCACTGCCTCTTGCAACCTGCCCTGCTGCTGCCCTTGCCTCCCCCTCTGAAGACCTGTCCTGAGTAGGCGTTGCAAACCAGGTGGGGTCAGTCACCTCATCGTCCTGCTGCTCTTCCTCAGAATCCTCTGTGCGCTCCTCCCTCGGACTTACTGCCCTTACTACTACCTCACTGCAAGACAACTGTGTCTCATCGTCATCGTCCTCCTCACCCACTGAAAGGTCTTGAGACAGTTGCCGGAAGTCCCCAGCCTCATCCCCCGGACCCCGGGAACTTTCCAATGGTTGGGCATCAGTGACGATAAACTCCTCTGGTGGGAGAGGAACCACTGCTGCCCAATCTGAGCAGGGGCCCGAGAACAGTTCCTGGGAGTCTTCCCGCTCCTCAGAATGTCTCATTTTCATGGAGTGAGGAGGCTGGGAGGAAGGAGGAGCAGCAGACAGAGGATTCGGATTTGCAGCAGTGGACGGCGCAGAACTGTGGGTGGACGATAGGTTGCTCGAAGCACTTTCTGCCATCCACGACAGGACCTGCTCACACTGCTCATTTTCTAATAAAGGTCTCCCGCGTGGACCCATTAATTGTGCGATGAATGTGGGGACGCCAGAAACGTGCCTCTCTCGTAATCGCGCAGCAGTCGGCTGCGATACACCTGGAACAGGAGTTCGGCCTGTGCCCACACCCTCACTTGGCCCTCCGTGTCCTCGGCCGCATCCACGTCCTCTAGGCCTACCCCTACCCCTCAGCATGCTGTATTACCAGTGATTTGATTTCCCAGGCAGGAAATAAATTGTCGCAAGCCTGCTGTTAAACATAGCTGGCTGCGTATGATTTCTTTACGTTCTCCACCCACCACACACGTACCCAGAACGCTGAGGACTGTCAGAGGCAGGCCAAATAGAATGTTTTCCCTTTTTTTTCAAGGAAAGGCCCACTGCGTATATTCAATCAATAATAAATATGTCTTCTGGCCCTGCAAATGTGTCACAGAACTGCAGGGTTGCAGAGTTATTAACTACAGCAGAGCGGTGATTTCCCAGGCAGGAAATAAATTGGCGCAAGCCTGCTGTTAAACGTAGCTGGCTGCGTATGATTTTTGCTTATGTTCTCCACCCACCACACACGTACCCAGAACGCTGAGGACTGTCAGAGGCAGGCCAAATAGAATGTTTTCCCTTTTTTTCAAGGAAAGGCCCACTGCGTATATTCAATCAATAATAAATATGTCTTCTGGCCCTGCAAATGTGTCACAGAACTGCAGGGTTGCAGAGTTATTAACTACAGCAGAGCAGTGATTTTTCCCAGGCAGGAAATAAATTGGCGCAAGCCTGCTGTTAAACGTAGCTGGCTGCGTATGATTTCTTTACGTTCTCCACCCACCACACACGTACCCAGAACGCTGAGGACTGTCAGAGGCAGGCCAAATAGAATGTTTTCCCTTTTTCTTCAAGGAAAGGCCCACTGCGTATATTCAATCAATAATAAATATGTCTTCTGGCCCTGCAAATGTGTCACAGAACTGCAGGGTTGCAGAGTTATTAACTACAGCAGAGCGGTGATTTCCCAGGCAGGAAATAAATTGGCGCAAGCCTGCTGTTAAACGTAGCTGGCTGCGTATGATTTATTTACGTTCTGCACCCACCACACACGTACCCAGAACGCTGAGGACTGTCAGAGGCAGGCCAAATAGAATGTTTTCCCTTTTTTTTCAAGGAAAGGCCCACTGCGTATATTCAATCAATAATAAATATGGCTTCTCGCCCTGCAAATGTGTCACAGAACTGCAGGGTTGCAGAGTTATTAACTACAGCAGAGCGGTGATTTCCCAGGCAGGAAATAAATTGGCGCAAGCCTGCTGTTAAACGTAGCTGGCTGCGTATGATTTATTTACGTTCTGCACCCACCACACACGTACCCAGAACGCTGAGGACTGTCAGAGGCAGGCCAAATAGAATGTTTTCCCTTTTTTTTCAAGGAAAGGCCCACTGCGTATATTCAATCAATAATAAATATGTCTTCTGGCCCTGCAAATGTGTCACAGAACTGCAGGGTTGCAGAGTTATTAACTACAGCAGAGCAGTGATTTCCCAGGCAGGAAATAAATTGGCGCAAGCCTGCTGTTAAACGTACCTGGCTGCGTATGATTTATTTACGTTCTGCACCCACCACACACGTACCCAGAACGCTGAGGACTGTCAGAGGCAGGCCAAATAGAATGTTTTCCCTTTTTTTTCAAGGAAAGGCCCACTGCGTATATTCAATCAATAATAAATATGTCTTCTGGCCCTGCAAATGTGTCACAGAACTGCAGGGTTGCAGAGTTATTAACTACAGCAGAGCGGTGATTTCCCAGGCAGGAAATAAATTGGCGCAAGCCTGCTGTTAAACGTAGCTGGTTGCGTATGATTTTTGTTTACGTTCTCCACCCACCACACACGTACCCAGAACGCTGAGGATTGTCAGAGGCAGGCCAAATAGAATGTTTTCCCTTTTTTTTCAAGGAAAGGCCCACTGCGTATATTCAATCAATAATAAATATGTCTTCTGGCCCTGCAAATGTGTCACAGAACTGCAGGGTTGCAGAGTTATTAACTACAGCAGAGCGGTGATTTTTCCCAGGCAGGAAATAAATTGGCGCAAGCCTGCTGTTAAACGTAGCTGGCTGCGTATGATTTCTTTACGTTCTCCACCCACCACACATGTACCCAGAACGCTGAGGACTGTCAGAGGCAGGCCAAATAGAATGTTTCCCTTTTTTTTAAAGAAAAGGCCCACTGACTATATTCAATCAATAATATATGTCTTCTGGCCCTGCCTACACAATTCTGTCCCTGTAGTATTATTGCAGGGCGCAATGCTCTGCACAGCCGATTTAAAAAAAAAAAAAAATGCAACACTGCTAACAGCAGCCTGCACAGTACTGCACACGGTTAAATGTGGCCCTAAGAAGGACCGTTGGGGTTCTTGAAGCCTACACTCACTCCTAACACTCTCCCTGCCTAACCACCACTTCTGTCCCTTAGTATTACTGCAGGGCGCAATGCACTGCACAGCCGATTTTGAAAAAAAAAAAAATGGGCAACACTGCTAACAGCAGCCTCCACACTACTGCACACGGATAGATGTGGCCCTAAGAAGGACCGTTGGGGTTCTTGAAGCCTACACTCACTCCTAACACTCTCCCTGCCTAACCACCACTTCTGTCCCTGTAGTATTACTGCAGGGCGCAATGCTCTGCACAGCCGATTTAAAAAAAAAAAAAAATGCAACACTGCTAACAGCAGCCTCCACACTACTGCACACGGTTAAATGTGGCCCTAAGAAGGACCGTTGGGGTTCTTGAAGCCTACACTCACTCCTAACACTCTCCCTGCCTAACCACCACTTCTGTCCCTGTAGTATTACTGCAGGGCGCAATGCTCTGCACAGCCGATTTTGAAGAAAAAAAAAAGGGGCAACACTGCTAACAGCAGCCTCCACACTACTGCACACGGATAGATGTGGCCCTAGAAAGGACCGTTGGGGTTCTTGAAGCCTACACTCACTCCTAACACTCTCCCTACAGCAGCTCCGGCACCAGCAGCACTTTCCCTCAGCTAACTCACAAGGCATCTGAGGCGAGCCGCGGGAGGGGCCGACTTTTATACTCGGGTGACATCTGATCTCCCCAGCCACTCACAGCAGGGGGGTGGTATAGGGCTTGAACGTCACAGGGGGAAGTTGTAATGCCTTCCCTGTCTTTCAATTGGCCAGAAAAGCGCGCTAACGTCTCAGAGATGAAAGTGAAAGTAACCCGAACACCGCGTGGTGCTCGTTAAGAGTAACGAGCATCACGAACACCCTAATATTCGCCCGAGCATCAAGCTCGGACGAGTACGTTCGCTCATCTCTAGTGTCTGCCCCTCAGTTTATGCAATTATTAAAGAGTCTCATGCAAGCACTGTTGCTGAAGTGTCCGGGACAGAACTTTCTCATTGACAGGGCACACAGACTCCCCCTAAACACCTAGAGGATTGTGCACCAAGGGATTTTCTGGCTCGCATCCACTTTTCCACGTAAAGGAGAAATTACTGGATGCCACAAGGAAACTAATCCTCTACCTGAGCCATTTCAGTTTCTGTCTTTGTACACAGACTGATCTACGGCAACCTTATCTTAAAGGTAACAATTACTCTGTGTTACACCACCACTCCAGGGTCACAGCATCCCACACAGATGGGGCTTTATTTTATGGTTTTCGATCACCAAACATTTGTTGTTAAGTCCTTGAAAGATTAAATCAACCTTCTAAAGCAATGGATCTTAACTAGAGATGAGCGAACGTACTCGTCCGAGCTTGATACTCGTTCGAGTATTAGCGTGTTCAAGATGCTCGTTACAAGAGGCGAGTACAACGCGATGTTCGAGTTACTTTCACTTTCATCTCTGAAACGTTAGCGCGCTTTTCTGGCCAATAGAAAGACAGGGAAGGCATTACAACTTCCCCCTGCGACGTTCAAGCCCTATACCACCCCCCTGCAGTGAGTGGCTGGCGAGATCAGGTGTCACCCAAGTATATAAATCGGCCCCTCCCGCGGCTCGCCACAGATGCATTCTGACAGAGATCAGGGAAAGTGCTGCTGGTGCCGGAGCTGCTATAGGGAGAGCGTTAGGAGTTATTTTAGGCTTCAAGAACCCCAACGGTCCTTCTTAGGGCCACATCTGACCGTGTGCAGTACTGTTGAGGCTGCTTTTAGCAGTGTTGCACAATTTTTTTTTTTTGTATATCGGCCGTGCAGAGCATTGCGTCCGCAGTCTGCAGTCATTGTACAGAGTATAGGGCCAGTACTGGTGAGGCAGGGAAAGAGATATTCAGGCTATATAGGCAGTGGGCTTTTTCAAAAAAATTGGGGAAAAATACTATATTTGGGCTGCCTGTGACCGTCTTCAGTTTACTGCGTGTCTGCTGGGGGTAGTAGTCCTAATTAATATGCAGCTAAGCGTTACAGCAGGCTTGCGCAAAATTGTTTCCTGGATCTGCTGTCTCTGTTACATGATCGCCGTCATCCCGCCAGAGGGAAACCGTATACATAATATTATACGCTGCCTACAGTATCTATCTGCTGGGGGTAGTAGTCCTAATTAATACACAGCTAAGCGTTACAGCAGGCTTGCGCAAAATTGTTTCCTGGATCTGCTGTCTCTGTTACATGATCGCCGTCATCCCGCCAGAGGGAAACCGTATACATAATATTATACGCTGCCTACAGTATCTATCTGCTGGGGGTAGTAGTCCTAATTAATATGCAGCTAAGCGTTAGAGCAGGCTTGCGCAAAATTGTTTCCTGGATCTGCTGTCTCTGTTACATGATCGCCGTCATCCCGCCAGAGGGAAAGAGTATACATAATATTATACGCTGCCTCCAGTATCTATCTGCTGGGGGTAGTAGTCCTAATTAATACGCAGCTAAGCGTTACAGCAGGCTAGTGCAAAATTGTTTCCAGGATCTGCTGTCTTTGTTACATCAGCGCTGTCATCCCGCCAGAGGGAAACAGTATACATAATATTATACGCTGCCTACAGTATCTGTCTGCTGTATCAGCTCAGCATTTTAAAAAAATAGAAGCAAAATACTTAAGGCCTACTACTGGCCTTAGGCCACTTGACTGCTTCTGCGCTGTGAATTCCACTAGCTCAGTGATACGTACCTACGTCTCACTACAGGCGTGCGCAAAATTGTTTCCTGGCTCTGCTGTGCGTTCCGTAAGCGAAGTCAGCCTCCAACCACAGGCCAATAAGCGGCACATTTAATTACAGCGTTCTGTTTCTGCACTACTGGTAATACAGCATGCTGAGGGGTAGGGGTAGGCCTAGAGGACGTGGACGCGGGCGAGGACGCGGAGGCCCAAGTCAGGGTGTGGGCACAGGCCGAGCTCCTGATCCAGGTGTATCGCAGCCGACTGCTGCGGGATTAGGAGAGAGGCACGTTTCTGGCGTCCCCACATTCATCTCACAATTAATGGGTCCACGCGGTAGACCATTATTAGAAAATGAGCAGTGTGAGCAGGTCCTGTCGTGGATGGCAGAAAGTGCATCCAGCAATCTATCGACCACCCAGAATTCTGCGCCGTCCACTGCTGCAACTCTGAATCCTCTGGCTGCTGCTCCTCCTTCCTCCCAGCCTCCTCACTGCATTACAATGACACATTCTGAGGAGCAGACAGACTCCCAGGAACTGTTACTGGGCCCCTGCCCAGAATGGGCAGCAATGGTTCCTCTCCCACCGGAGGAGTTTGTCGTGACCGATGCCCAACCTTTGGAAAGTTCCCGGGGTCCGGGGGATGAGGCTGGGGACTTCCGGCAACTGTCTCAAGAGCTTTCAGTGGGTGAGGAGGACGATGACGATGAGACACAGTTGTCTATCACTCAGGTAGTAGTAATTGGAGTAAGTCTGAGGGAGGAGCGCACAGAGGATTCGGAGGAAGAGCAGCAGGACGATGAGGTGACTGACCCCACCTAGTTTGCTACGCCTACTGAGGACAGGTCTTCAGAGGGGGAGGCAAGTGCAGCAGCAGGGCAGGTTGGAAGAGGCAGTGCGGTGGCCAGGGGTAGAGGCAGGGCCAGACCGAATAATCCACCAACTGTTTCCCAAAGCGCCCCCTCGCGCCATGCCACCCTGCAGAGGCCGAGGTGCTCAAAGGTCTGGCAGTTTTTCACTGAGAGTGCAGACGAACAGCGGTGTGCAACCTTTGTCGCGCCAAGATCAGCCGGGGAGCCACCACCACCAGCCTCAACACCACCAGCATGCGCAGACATATGATGGCCAAGCACCCCACAAAGTGGGACGAAGGCCGTTCACCGCCTCCGGTTTGCACCGCTGCCTCTCCCCTTGTGCCCCAACCTGCCACTGAGATCCAACCCCCCTCTCAGGACACAGGTACTACCGTCTCCTGGCCTACACCCACACCCTCACCTCCGCTGTGCTCGGCCTCATCCACCAATGTCTCTCAGCGCACCGTCCAGCCGTCGCTAGCGCAAGTGTTGGAGCGCAAGCGCAAGTACGCCGCCACGCACCCGCACGCTCAAGCGTTAAACGTGCACATAGCCAAATTTATCAGCCTGGAGATGCTGTCGTATAGGGTTGTGGAAACGGAGGCTTTCAAAGGTATGATGATGGCGGCGGCGGCGGCCCCGCACTACTCAGTTCCCAGTCGCCACTACTTTTCCCGATGTGCCGTCCCAGCCCTGCACGACCACGTCTCCCGCAACATTGTACGCGCCCTCACCAACGCGGTTACTGCCAAGGTCCACTTAACAACGGACATGTGGACAAGCACAGGCGGGCAGGGCCACTATATCTCCCTGACGGCACATTGGGTGAATTTAGTGGAGGCTGGGACAGAGTCAGAGCCTGGGACCGCTCACGTCCTACCCACCCCCAGAATTGCGGGCCCCAGCTCGGTGGTGGTATCTGCGGCGGTGTATGCTTCCTCCACTAAACCACCCTCCTCCTCCTCCTCCTATGCAACCTCTGTCTCGCAATCAAGATGTGTCAGCAGCAGCACGTCGCCAGCAGTCGGTGTCGCGCAGCGTGGCAGCACAGCGGTGGGCAAGCGTCAACAGGCCGTGCTGAAACTACTCAGCTTAGGAGAGAAGAGGCACACGGCCCACGAACTGCTGCAGGGTCTGACAAAGCAGACCGACCGCTGGCTTGCGCCGCTGAGCCTCCAGCCGGGCATGGTCGTGTGTGACAACGGCCGTAACCTGGTGGCGGCTCTGCAGCTCGGCAGCCTCACGCACGTGCCATGCCTGGCCCACGTCTTTAATTTGGTGGTTCAGCGCTTTCTGAAAAGCTACCCATGCTTGTCAGACCTGCTCGGAAAGGTGCTCCGGCTCTGCGCACATTTCCGCAAGTCCCACACGGACGCTGCCACCCTGCGCACCCTGCAACATCGGTTTCATCTGCCAGTGCACCGACTGCTGTGCGACTTGCCCACACGGTGGAACTCTACGCTCCACATGTTGGCCAGGCTCTATGAGCAGCGTAGAGCTATAGTGGAATACCAACTCCAACATGGGCGGCGCAGTGGGAGTCAGCCTCCTCAATTCTTTACAGAAGAGTGGGCCTGGTTGGCAGACATCTGCCAGGTCCTTGGAAACTTTGAGGAGTCTACCCAGATGGTGAGCGGCGATGCTGCAATCATTAGCGTCACCATTCCTCTGCTATGCCTCTTGAGAAGTTCCCTGCAAAGCATAAAGGCAGACGCTTTGCGCTCGGAAGCAGAGCGGGGGAAGACAGTATGTTGCTGGATAGTCAGAGCACCCTCCTGTCTATATCTCAGCGCGTTGAGGAGGAGGAGGAGGAGCCTGAGGAGGATGAGGAGGAGGGGGAAGAGACAGCTTGGCCCAATGCTGAGGGTACCCATGCTGCTTGCCTGTCATCCTTTCAGCGTGTATGGCCTGAGGAGGAGTTGGAGGAGGAGGATCCTGAAAGTGATCTTCCTAGTGCGGACAGCCATGTGTTGCGTACAGGTACCCTGGCACACATGGCTGACTTCATGTTAGGATGCCTTTCTCGTGACCCTCGCGTTACACGCATTCTGGCCACTACGGATTACTGGGTGTACACACTGCTCGACCCACGGTATAAGGAGAACCTTTCCACTCTCATACCCGAAGAGGAAAGGGGTTCGAAAGTGATGCTATACCACAGGACCCTGGCAGACAAACTGATAGTAAAATTCCCAGCGCTAGTGGCAGAAGGCGCAGCTCCGAGGGCCAGGTAGCAGGGGAGGCGCAGAGATCAGGCAGCATGTACAGCACAGGCAGGGGAACACTCTCTAAGGCCTTTGACAGCTTTCTGGCTCCCCAGCAAGACTGTGTCACCGCTCCCCAGTCAAGGCTGAGTCGGCGGGAGCACTGTAAAAGGATGGTGAGGGAGTACGTAGCCGATCGCACGACCGTCCTCCGTGACGCCTCTGCCCCCTACAACTACTGGGTGTCGAAGCTGGACACGTGGCCTGAACTCGCGCTGTATGCCCTGGAGGTGCTTGCTTGTCCTGCGGCTAGCGTCTTGTCAGAGAGGGTGTTTAGTGCGGCTGGGGGAATCATCACAGATAAGCGTACCCGCCTGTCAACCGACAGTGCCGACAGGCTTACACTCATCAAGATGAACAAAGCCTGGATTTCCCCAGACTTCTCTTCTCCACCAGCGGACAGCAGCGATACCTAAACAATACGTAGGCTGCACCCGCGGATGGAAGCATTGTTCTCTATCACCATCAAAAACGTGGACCTTTTAGCTTCATCAATCTGTGTATAATATTCATCCTCCTCCTCCTGAAACCTGACGTAATCACGCCGAAAGGGCAATTTTTCTTAGGCCCACAAGGCTCAGTCATATAATTTTTGTAAACAATTTTTATACGTTTCAATGCTCATTAAAGCGTTGAAACTTTCACCTGAACCAATTTTTATTCTAACTGGGCTGCCTCCAGGCCTAGTTACAAATTAAGCCACATTAACTAAAGCGATTAATGGGTTTCACCTGCCCTCTTGGTTGGGCATGGGCAATTTTTCTGACGTACATTAGTACTGTTGGTACACCAATTTTTTGGGGCCCTCGCCTACAGTGTAATCCAATTAATTTTTTGCCCACCTGCATTAAAGCTGACGTTACCTCAGCTGTGCTGGGCACTGCAATGGGATATATTTATGTACCGCCGGTGGGTTCCAGGGAGCCACCCATGCTGTGGGTCCACAGGGAGTTGTAACTGCATGTGTCTACTTCTAAAGAACCCCAGTCTGACTGGGGCATGCAGTGTGGGCCGAGGCCCACCTGCATTTAATCGGACGTTACCTCAGCTGTGATGGGCACTGCAATGGGATATATTTATGTACAGCCGGTGGGTTCCAGGGAGCCACCCATGCTGTCGGACCGCAAGGAGTTGTAACTGCATGTGTCCACTTCTAAAGAACCCCAGTCTGACTTGGGCATGCAGTGTGGGCCGAAGCCCACCTGCATTTAACATGACATTACCTCAGCTGTGATGGGCAATGCAATGGGATATATTTATGTACCGCCGGTGGCTTCCTGGCACCCACCTATGCTGTCGGTCCACACGGAGTTGTAACTGCATGTGTCCACTTCTAAAGAACCCCAGTCTGACTGGGGCATGCAGTGTGGGCCGAAGCCCACCTGCATTTAACATGACATTACCTCAGCTGTGATGGGCAATGCAATGGGATATATTTATGTACCGCCGGTGGCTTCCTGGCACCCACCCATGCTGTCGGTCCACACGGAGTTGTAACTGCATGTGTCCACTTCTAAAGAACCCCAGTCTGACTGGGGCATGCAGTGTGGGCCGAAGTCCACCTGCATTAAACATGACATTACCTCAGCTGTGATGGGCAATGCAATGGTATATATTTATGTACCGCCGGTGGCTTCCTGGCACCCACCCATGCTGTCGGTCCACACGGAGTTGTAACTGCATGTGTCTACTTATAAAGAACCCCAGTCTGACTGGGGCATGCAGTGTGGGCCGAAGACCACCTGCATTTAATCGGACGTTACCTTAGCTGTGATGGGCACTGCAATGGGATACATTTATGTACAGCCGGTGGGTTCCAGGGAGCCACCCATGCTGTGGGTGCACACGGAATTCCCATTGCGGAGTTATACCTGCCTGTGACTATTTATAAAAAACCGCGGTCTGACTGGGGCATGCAGACACCTTGACAGAATGAATAGTGTGTGGCACATAGGTTCCCCATTGCTATGCCCACGTGTGCAGCTCCTGATGGCGGTGGCACAGGATTATATTTCCCATTGCTTCTGTACAGCATTGTGGGCTATCGCCCTGCCGCTTTTAAAGAGGGTCGCTGCCTAGCCGTGCCAACCCTCTGCAGTGTGTGCCTGCGGTTCCTCCTCATGGCAGACGCACTTATAAATAGACATGAGGGTGATGTGGCTATGAGGCCAGCGTGTGGCATGAGTGCAGCTGAAGGCTGCGCAGGGACACTTTGGTGTGCGCTGTGGACACTGCGTCGTGCGGGGGGGGGGGGGGGCGGGGGGTTGGCAGCATGTAACCCAGGAGAAGTGGCAGCGGAGTGTCATGCAGGCAGTGATTGTGCTTTGTTGGAGGTAGTGTGGTGCTTAGCTAAGGTATGCATTGCTAATGAGGGCTTTTCAGAAGTAAAAGTTGTTGGGAGTGGGGGGGGGGGGGGCACTCTTGCCGCTATTGTGGCTTAATAGTGGGACCTGGGAACTTGAGATGCAGCCCAACATGTAGCCCCTCGCCTGCCCTATCCGTTGCTGTGTCGTTCCCATCATTTTCTTGAATTGCCCAGATTTTCACAAATGAAAACCTTAGCGAGCATCGGCGATATACAAAAATGCTCGAGTCGCCCATTGACTTCAATGGGGTTCGTTACTCGAAACGAACCCTCGAGCATCGCGATAATTTCGTCCCGAGTAACGAGCACCCGAGCATTTTGGTGCTCGCTCATCTCTAATCTTAACGTTTCCTTACCCACCAAAGACCCTAGTCAAATCCCGCCATATCTATTGGAAGATTGGCATACAGTGAAATCTTGCAAGCAAGCACACTTTTAACAGTTTCGTATGCCCTGTTGGTGTGTTACTATAGGCGAATGAATCAGGAAACATCTGAAAACGAATACTTTCAAACAAGCTTTTCAGCTTGAAGGAGCTGATACGTTTCTTTCTTCACTCGCAGCACAGTAAGACACAGTTTGATATTTTGAAAGTTGTATATTTTTGTTCTCTTCTCATTATGTACCAGTTACGCATATTGGCTCGTCCAGCACAGGGAGAATGCTCCCACGCAGCCAACCTTACATAACTTTGATCATATGAACAGCTACGTAACTATGCTTTTTTCTGTTTACTGTTAAATATGGTGATTAAAATTGTATCATTAAGTGTTAAAGGGATGAATAGCCTTCAAAAAAGGGCATACATGTGGGAAGATGTTAATCATTGTCTCCAGATATTTTTTGTGCATAGGAGACACACAGTCTCAAAGGAAGCCTTTCGGAGAAAGCATCCAAACTACCCTAACATATTTCAATGCCATTACAACTCTAAATCTACAGGAGTGTTAAAGGGGTTCTGACATGAAAAAAAAAAAATTGTACTCACCTTGCCTGGCTAGGACCGATCGCCAGGCATGTCCCCTCCAGCCGGCATCTTCTTCTGTGCCTTTAAAGCAGAGCAGGAGCGGTCAAAAAGACCGCTTCCTGCTCTGGTCCGTCCGTCAGGCACTTCCGAGGTCAACGGACGGACCGCCACAGCAAGCACGTCACAAGCAGTGCTTGCTGTGGGCGGCCCGTCCGTCCGGCTGAACTCCGGAGTGCTGCGCATGCGCAGTGGAGACGCAGCCCGTCCTGACTCCTGTCAGAGGGCACTTCTCCACTGCGCATGCGCGCGATCCCGGAGCGGCGCGGCTGCTGGAGGAAGAAGACTGCCTGCCGGGAGGCATACTAGCACTTTCTGCTTAGGTTAAGCAGCGCTGCTGATTAGAGCCACCTGATTGGCTCTTCGGCACCACGTGACTGCACAGCGTGCACCAATCAGGTGGCTCTAGTCAGGCTGCTTAACCTAAGCAGAAAGTGCTAATATGCTGCCGGGAGATGACCCCCCGATGTCAACAATAACAGGAGACAAGGTAAGTATAAGATTTTTATGCTTTAGCAGCCATTAACCCATGGGTTCCCTGGGTCCATTAGGCAGACAAGGGAACAATGGCTGCTAAAGCATAAAAAAATTATTCATGTCAGAACCCCTTTAATTGCAATAAAAAATTCCATAGCATTTCAGCTTATTAAAGAGGAACCGACTCACAAGGAAGATATGCCATAATAGTCTGCTCCATAAATAACATGATCTATACATTCGCTTGCATTTATGCTCCAAACAAAAAAAAAACGATCTTGACTAACAAAATTCGTATCCTTTCCAAATTAAAACAAGGCAGACTTCTTACCTACAGAGGCTTCAATTCAGTTTAAGACATTAGCATAGATATGACCTCTAAACTCCGTATGTATGCCTAATCCCTAGGTGATATGTGGTCGAAAGAAGAACGTTTTGATGTCATATGTCCATAACAGCTACTTGTCAAATTAAGTTTTTATAATAGATAGTAATTTACTATTGCTGTCTTAGACTTCGACGATTGAGACAATTATCTGGTCCGATCATGCAGCAATATCTTTGACTATTGTAAGCAATATAATCAAACACCAATATACTTGTGGCGAAGTAATGATTTTTTGTTATTTCAGCCTGGACACAAACATACTCTTGAAAGAGACTGAAGGGAAAATTTCAATATTAATGCATCCCTTGAGGTGAATCCTCGTGTCCTATGGAACACACATAAAGAGTACATCAAAGGCTCATTCATAAGATTACGTAAAAAAGAGAGAACTAAATGCCTAGAGGAGATACTTAAAAAATTAAGACCCTTGAAACACAAAATAAATTAACACAGTTAATATCTCAGTACCATTTGACCGTTGGAGATCATTACAAATATCCACCATTTTTTACATTTCTATAAACCGTCCTCATTTCAGGGTAACACAAACATATTCAAGATATTTTCCAAAGGAACTAAAGGGCTAAAATCTACCTATACCAAGACTGAGTCATTTTCCAAGAAAATATATTCACTAAAGGAATGGGACAGGGAACTTGTCCAAACATTCAGTAAATAAGAATGAAAACTAGCCTTTAATCTGACACTTAAAGATACATGGAGACACTAATGAAAAGAACACTGAGGTGGTATTATACTCCAGTCCGATTAGCTTCGTAAATCAAACATACATATATAAGAAAATGCTTGCATGTAATATCCATATGCTTCCCAAATTCCATCACATATGCAGAGAATGGTCATCAAGCACCTACTGCGTAGCAAGTGGGTAATGATCCTAGGATAAGCCTTCGAGCCATAGGGGTGAGTTGGCAAATATGTAAAACACTGATTTTGTCATTTTTACAAACCTAGTAATTACTTTTATACCTATATGCTTTCTTTTTCTTTTCTAGTTATAGGTTTTACAGATTTCAATTTAATTGCTGACTACTGTACAATTGATTCTGTATGCTACAGTAAGTTATATACTGTTTATATTTCTTTGTACTTGAAAAATGATTATCTTATTTGTGGTACTCGGTTTTAAAAGTTTAAAATTTAAAATCATGGAAACAAAAAACCCAAAGCTGTTTGGATTGGTTTGACAGGAGTGACTTCTCATAAACCCATGCTGATATGGTGTTATACAGCTACTGTATTTTCATTAAGGTACTCCAGGATAGCATCTCCAAGAAACCCCTCAAACATTTTGGCCAGAATATAAGATAGAAAAAAGTATTAAATAGATTTGTTTTCTTCTCATCACCCTCTACAACTTTTCCTACATTATTTTTCAAAGGGACAACACTTTTAGTATTAATCTTTCTACTGTTTATATAGTTGAAGAACAGCTATAGGTTAGTTTTACTCTCTCTGACAAGGAGTCTCTCTGTTTCCACCTTTGCTGCTTTTATCTGCTTTTTACGTAATGTAAAAGGCAGATAAAAGCTGTAGGTTTTTAGTGCTTCTTCTCTGCCTTCCTGCCAACCATATTGGTCAGACTTCTATAATTAGTCACTTTACAGTTGAAAACTTTATGGTTATTTTTTTTGTTAAGGGTATTCCTATTAACGGTTTTGCCAGTTCTAACTGCACTAACCCCTCCAACTGCTCCCCCCCCTCCGATTCTCATTACTTAAGGCCTAGATTGCTAAATATTTCAATCTTTCATTCATGCCTATTAGTACCAATTAGTAGCGCGTGAGCCGCCAGGAGCTGTATTCAGGGAACAGACCGCCCGCTGTTCTTTGAATAAATTCCCTTTCTTCTGCCACGGGGCTGACAGCTGAGATAATGTAATCAGCGCAGCCTGAGCAGAACACAGTGTGCGGTCCTTCTTATCAGCTGTTCTGTCGAACGATGGATATCATGCCGAACTGCAACTCATCGTTTGGCAGAAAAGGGAAAGATGGGCACATTGCAGCAATTATCGCTCAAAAGATGGCTTTTGAGTGAATTTTGAGCAATAATTGTTTTGTCTAAATGGGCCTTTAGTCTCAGATCTCTGTCTACACTATCTTCCTCTCTATTGCTCTGTTTGCCCTCCCACAAGAGGATCCTCTAGTGGGCCCAGGCTTTTGAATAATAATGCACTATTAGGTGCAGTTAATATAGGGGACTTTGGAACTAATCACTTATCACCAAGGTCAATATATTGATAATATATTAACATATTGATGATATATCCTGTGTGTGCAGTAATGTAATAGAGTGGAAGGCACTCCCTTCTACTCTGTTGACTGTGACAAAGCATCTGAGCCAATCTGACAACAGGTGTGCTAAGCCCCACCCAGTCAGGTCAACAGCAGGGGAGACAGTTTGACTGGATGCTTCAAGCAGCAAAGAAAAAGGTCCTACTGCTGGCCAATGACACGACTGGGTGAGAGACTTGGCAGGCAAAAGAAACTGCAAGCACCAAGAGGAGGCTCCACCCCTTTGGAGATATGGCTCCAAGTAAGTTGGATGTGGAACCCCAGCAGCTGCCATTATTTGAAATGTGAAATGGAACCATTTCAAAGGGTGTTACAAATATTGTATAGAATGGGCATATATGGGAAAGGCCTGAATTTATATGCCTTACTGCTTCCATGTTAGAGAAAAACAAAATGTAATGTCCAGATTAATGTATAATGCCAATTATTATAAAGAACAATTTGGACCAATACATAATGCTAATATGTAACATTCAAGAACACAACCTGTGGATAATATAGATAATATTTGTGGCTGAGTAAAATTTATTTTTGCTGCATACAACATGCTTTTGCCTCTGTCTGTCACTACCGCGCTATCACATATTATCAACCTGTTTCAGTGACAACAAAGTCGTTCTGCACATGTTCTATATGGACCCACAGGATAAATGCCTCTAAAGGACCCAAGGATCCCCAGTCTAATCCTACATCTAGATACTATAATAAATGAATATATAAGACTCAAATTATGACGTAAGCTTCTTTAGGTGCCATATGTACCAGATGCAATGCTGCACTGCTGTTAGCAAGGGCCTGTCACATACTTCCACACCTAAACTTGCATACCTTTACAGCGCTGTTCCCTGATTCTGGCGCAAATGTTAAGCCCCCCTCACCCCTCTGTTAGATGGCTAGCCTCTACTGCCCAGTGTTAATAGAACCTCACCTCAGCCATTGACACTGGGCAGTACAGACTGCCACACATTTGCATGGATTTTTCTTTTACCAAAAGTGAGAGCAAATACCGTATATACCGGCGTATAAGACGACTTTTGAACCCCGAAAAATCTGCTCTGCAGTCGGGGGTCGTCTTATGCGCCGGTAATACAAAAAAAAAAAAGTGTAAAAAAAAAAAATTTATTACTCACCTCCCACGGCGTTCTGTCGCGCTCCGGCAGGATGTCGCTCGCTCCGGCAGGCTGTCGCTCGCTCCTCGTCCCCGGCGCAGCATAGCTTTCTGAATGCGGGGCTTGAAATCCCCGCTTCCAGAAAGCTAATACACACGCCGGCAGCCATGACAGCATTGAATGGCTGTGATTGGCTGAAGGCGCACGTGTTAGCAATCACACCCATTCAATGATGTCATTGAATAGTGTGATTGGCTGAAGCCACGTGTGCTTTAGCCAATCACAGCCATTCAATGATGTCATGGCTGCCGGCGTGTGTATTAGCTTTCTGGAAGCGGGGATTTCAAGCCCCGCATTCAGAAAGCTATGCTGCGCCGGGGACGAGGAGCGAGCGACAGCCTGCCGGAGCGAGCGACATCCTGCCGGAGCGCGACAGAACGCCGTGGGAGGTGAGTAATGAATTTATTTTTTTTTCTCCACTGTATACCGGCGTATAAGGTGACAGTTGGGGGGTCGTCTTATACGCCCCGTCGCCTTATACGCCGGTATATACGGTAACATTAGAACAAAAAACTTTTTGCAATACATGGATCTAAAATACCGGTTTAGCTCAAAATCCCAAC
This sequence comes from Eleutherodactylus coqui, assembly GCF_035609145.1. Lineage (NCBI taxonomy): Eukaryota > Metazoa > Chordata > Amphibia > Anura > Eleutherodactylidae > Eleutherodactylus > Eleutherodactylus coqui. The sequence goes on from NC_089842.1 coordinate 190,630,574, forward strand.
TAGAAACACGTGATTTGAAAACACCTTTCTAGGGTTGTTGATAGTCAGGGTTGTAACTGAAGGAGGAGGCTGGCAGACATATATGCCCACGTACCACCTTGACCAGTGTATTTAGATACAAGACTTGGGTAGAAAATTATTGCCCCAGGTGAAAGAAAGCTACAACTGATTCCCAATAACGGCTTTACTACGCACATTACCAGACTAATCATTCACAGGTCAGGTACATTAGGACTCAGGTCAAGTGTGATGCTGCCTAAATTTAATTTGTAGGTTAATTTCCTCATTTTATCTTAATCCAGATACATTAACTTATTTCCAAATATAAATAATTTACTAGGAATGGGATCCCATCAATTTTCTTCTATTCATGTCTGTAAATAGACTTTCAGCTTGCCGCCCACTGCAGCTTCTTGATTTGTCATGTTGGTTTGAAATGTCTATCTCAGAATTTCAGTATTTCTCAGAATTCTGTGTCTCCCACCTGTGCTTAAGAAACCCTCAGCGTATTTAAGTTTCTATCTCTAAAAAACCAAACTGCTTGCTTGAAAGCTGCATAATAACAATGACATCTTTCAATCTAAACATTCACAGTGTTCTTTATCAGCAAATTACCAGCGAAGAAAAGCATTGTTTCTGTAATACACTTTATTTTTCCAGATACAAAATGATAGCCTGTTAGGAAAAGATAAAAAAAAATACCCATAGCGACAAAGACATTTCTCCTTTTTCCACAATAATCATGAAAACAGCAATCAATGTAGTAAATAAACGTTGACCACAAAACATTACAAGCTCGGATAAGCTAAGCTTAAAGCGGCTTATCTGTATTGCGGGTGTTCATATGTAATCCAATCAGATCTAGACAAACGCCAAAACAAGCGGTCTTAAAATGCCAGCCTTTTTTTATTGTGGTCACAAAATTACAGTGTGACCACATGCTTATCAAATCACACAGGGCTCAGCTTATCCTACCCTAAATTTCCAAAAACCACTTCAAGTGCTTGTGATGTTCGATGATTTCAATGACAGGCAGAAAGTACTCCTGGTGCCGCAGTTACCAGATCTACGTAAATAACTTATGACCTCAATGTGGGGGGGAATTTTTCAAGGACATATCCATGTTTCTCAATCCAGACCTCAAGGAACCTCAGAAGAAGGATTTTTATAAAACCAGTATTATTAACATTAGTATCTGTTGTTGGGAGTGATCTCCATGGGAAATCCTCAAAGGTTACCTGTTGAGTTTGCTAGGGAATGGATTAGAGAAACCGTTTTCACAAAGTATATTTCCATGCATTTTGAAGCAAAAACTAGAACCACTTGCAAGACTGAAGGGAGATCTAGAAATAGGAGTCATTCATTTATACACATATAATATATATAATGGTCTTTTAAAATTATGATATTAATGCCTATGGTGGGACATCCCAAGTTTGATTATTCTAAGTTTGGGGCTCTGTCGTAACATATTGAGGCCGATCTCACCTTAAATGTAAGGCTATGGGGAGCATTTATTGCGAATCATATCACAAGCAATGTATTGCAGAGGAAATCTGACTTTAATATGATAAAAAACCCATACTGTAGTGATAATGGAAGTTCCTCTCTACTAGATGCAAAATATGTTGAGTTATCTGCTGCACAGTTCTTGAAATAAGTATCTGCCAAGTCTTTGTATTGACCATGCATAGAAATGTTAATAAGATCTTGTCTAAAGAATCATTTCTTCAAGATAAAGAAGACCATTTTTTCAATCTTAGAGGAAAATTTACTAAGCCCAGTATTTTCTGTGCCGGGCTTAATACAATTTCTCTGGGCGTATCATGCACAGGCCTTTTTATGTATTTAGTACATCCCTTGAAGCACCTAGACAGAAATGTATGGCAGTTCCGACCTGGCACACATTTCTGGTACAATTTACACCCGTTTCTGTTGTCAATTATTCATAAATCTGTTGGTCTGGGATGGCCATGCCTCCTCACAAAAGCAGCGCCCAGTTTTTGAAAACATGCTGGGTCCGATGCAGATATAAGAAAAGTTGCAAATCGTTGTGCAAATACACGTTTGTGCAAAAATTTGCTACTTTTTTATACCTCAGAAGCTGGTATTAAACCTTTAATAAGAGATATCCAATTTCTTTTCTTAACCTAACGGCATGCCCCCTAGTTGAACCCCCTCTAGATCTCAAAGTTTCATTTTACAGAGTTCTGCTCAAAACTGAACCCCATATTTACGATGAGGCCTCTTTCTTTACTCTCTAAGAGTATTTACTTTTGCAGCTGCTTCTTGGCACTAAGTGGCGCAGCTTAGATCATTTCCAACCACTCTACCCAAGTTCTTCTCTTTTGTATGCAGCCATTCTACTACATTAGTTATGATTAATATGTGGTATGTCCCAATTGTGGAGACTTTAACATAATTTTGTTTCATTAGTGAAAACTGACACTTTCTATACCATCTATAAGGTCATCCATAAAAGAGAACTGCGCTCAGAAACCCTTTTTTTAAAAAGGGTTTTCTCACTATTTAAAATTGCCTCACAACCACCCTGTACTCCTTGATTGCTGCTGACCAGGTCAAATGACTGCTGCAACCAATCCATGTGCACAGTGGTGACCTTCTATAGGCAGTGATTGGCTGCAACAGTCACGTCTTGGTCAGCAGCAATCAGGAAGGACAGAGGGACTATGAAGCAATTTTAACCCTTTCCAATCAAATTTAAATCCTGATTTTCCTAGGGGACTTACTCTTTTTCTGCTGTTATACAATAGCGCTATATGCTGGCTAAAGCCAGTACTGCATGAGGTGACACGTTGGATAGGCTCCGACAGCAGGGAGGCTGGCAATATACAGTAAGAGAACCCCAAAGGATGTCTTCCAACAACAGAGCTGTACAGCCTTAAATCATAATGTCTTTAGAGGTCAGACAGTGGATTGGAAAAGGTTAAGATGTGGTAAAACACCTTTAAAGTCACCTTTTAATCTGACGTCTAAAATACCTAAGCACAAAGTTTTAAAAGATTTTGGAACAAGTTAAATAGTGTATTTTCTATGGTAACTATAGCTTATTAAATGTATGCAACTTATTTCAATTGTGGATACTGCTCTCAAAAACACATTACAACTAATGTTTTCCGTGTAAGTCAAGCTGGCTGATCTATTAGCTTGTTTCCCACAGCTGAATGCAGACAGACGGCAACTAAGGGCAGTGAGCGGGATCAGATATGTCCAGTGCTCATCCAGCTATGCCCTATAATTGCCTGTAGATCCTATGGTGCTCTGTAGTTTCAGGAAAGTTGCAAAGGCAAATGTGCTACACTGCCAGCTTACATCATTTGGCTTCCTTGTCATTCTGTACCTCAAGGGTCCTCTCTATGGCTCACTGGATGTTCTCCAGCAGTGAATGCCAAGTCTAATAAGCCTTCTGAGCAGCGTAGTGGTACATGCCCTGACATACATTGTGATCTCTGCTTATATCATTCATGTAACATAAGTGGCAACTGCAGAGTCTCACAGGCACCGTCTTCAACATTATGACACAGAACAGTCCCATATGCTACACAGATTGTGATCTCACATTATTATATGCCATACAGTCTTTCCAAAGTCCCATGCTGGGATTTGTGGTTACCCTGTCTGAAGGGATGAATCATTTCTCCAGCTAATACCATGCACTGAATAGCTTGTGCTTGGTTGATGGGATCGAATCATAAAACCTTCCAGGGACTTTCCGTGTCAATGTTGTCCGAAGGCGCATGCAGACACTTGGAATAGCAACCAGGACCCATTTATAATAAATATGAGCGAAACGCTACCAGGTCAGAAATCTCATGACTAGGACTTGTCTATAACACCATTATTAATTAGAATATCAGCGCAGTTAAAAGAAAGCATCAGCAGTTTGAAGAATTTCTATTTTCTGGGACATTCTTGCTGATTAAAAAAAAATTATAGTTTCATCACCAAGGCATATAATTTAACAGTAACTGCATTGTGAAACCACAGAGCGCAATGTTGTCCTAGCTGTAACAGCTGTATACAGCACAGCATGTCAGGGCTGGCTGTATGATAGTGTACACGTTGTAAGAAAATTAAAATCATGGTAAAAAGGGATACTTTAGGAAAAACTGATACACGTAGACTGCTCCCCCCTATACACAAACTGCACTTCTTGTCACAGACTGTCCCCCTGATGTCTCTTTCTGTGATACAAACTGCTCTCATAGACTCCTCCACATTATCCCCTTCCCACAGACTGTTCTCCCCTTCCCACAGACTGCTCCCTATACCTCCCTCTCACACTCTCCTCCACATGGTCACTCCTCCAAACAGACTGCTCCTTATGCTCCCACTCTCTCACTAATTGTCCACATGCCCCTTTAACATACCTAGGGTCCATAGCAGATAACTGTACACGTATTGTTCAGCTTCCTGTTTCCTCTCCGCACTAATTCTAGAGATGAATGCAGGGAGTGGACAGAACTCTGCAACTAAAACTGTATGGCGGCATAGTTCTGTATCGCTTTGCCTAATCATTAAAGGGGTGTACGGTGTTCCCTTCTTGGCCAAACATGGCTGCGGTAAGAACACCACTGGTTAGGAATTGAACAAGAGGGCAGAAATAGTCAAACATAACTGGCTGTTTCCATAACTCCCATACAAGTGAGTGAAAGTTCTGGAAACAGTAGAGTACAGCAAGCTACCCTGTTTCCGTAACTCAGGGGTTGTAGTAACAGTGTACCTTTCAAGTGCTAGACTGGTTTTATAATTTTATTTACTTCTGTGAGAGCTACAGACAAAGCGCACTTGGCTATTTCTGTAATACTTGACTACTGCATATTGCTAGTCTGGAGTGGTTAGGGCCACAACTTGGGATAGGTGCGCGTCCCAACGGTGGTACCAACACCTATCAATCTTTTATGGCATATCCCGTTTCTAAAAAGAAAAACTCCAGGGGATCTTTAGAAAATAATGTAGATCCTATGCTACAAATGCACCAACGAAGGAAATTCACTAATCAAGACGAAGGAAATGGTGAATATTTTTTATGACAAGTTTAAAACATAACATTTACTAAGATACAGTTAAAATATAGGATGCCTCAATAACTCAAAATCAATTTGTCAAAGACCAGCATGCCAAAAAATGGCATCATTGTCACATGCATAATTCCAAAGCACATGTATGGAAAATGTTTGCTCTATATATTAGATTTGTGGTGTGCATTTACCAGATGCTGCATAATTGCTTTTTTGGAATTGACACTTGTTGAGAGGTGCTGTGCAATGATTATGTGCAATTTATGATCATATTCCATGTACACAAAAAAAAAATTTAACAAAATTTTATTTTCCACTATTCAGTGTTCTGGTACTACTTTTTCCTCTATTGGTCTCCTGGTGAGTTCATGGGTAAAATGAAACATGTTGGGACCTTCTGCCTATTTTCTCTTTATGTTGTCCCTGTTTGTATTCCCTGCTTATATACTCCAAACAGGGCCATAACAGGGCTGTCTAGCTTTAATCCATGGAGCCGCTCTTTTCAGTGCGATCGCCCGGCTTGCTGCCATATAGGGTGATTTAGCTACTAGGGATAATTAGGGGCAGTTCCCTGAAGAGGAAACACCTGTTGACAGCCAGCAGTGTCCATGGGAAATCGTACCTAGCTATATGGATGGATCTACAGGAGTGGTGAGATCCATCTGTATTATATCATCATCTCTGAAAGATGTGCCATAGTCTACCTTTTATGGCGGTGCTCTAGATCAATTTTTTTAATACATGTGCTTTGGCATTATATATGTGACAATCAATGCACTTTTTTGGCATGCTGGTCTTTCACAAATAGTTTTAGAATTATTGAGGCAGCATATATTTTAACTAGAGATGAGCGAACGTGTTCTTCCGAGCTTGATATTCGTGCGAATATTAGGGTGTTCGGGATGTTCGTTATTCGTAATGAACACCATGCGGTGTTCTGGTTACTTTCACTTCCTTCCCTGAGACGTTAGCGCGCTTTTCTGGCCAATTGAAAGACAGGGAAGGCATTACAACTTCCCCCTGTGACGTTCAAGCCCTATACCACCTCCCTGCTGTGAGTGGCTGGGAAGATCAGGTGTCACCCGAACATAAAAGTCGGCCCCTCCCGCGGTTCGCCTCAGATGCCGTGTGAGTTAGATGAGGGACAGTGCTGTTTGTACCGGAGCTGCTGTAGGGAAAGAATTGGTAGTTAGTGTAGGCTTCAAGACCCCCCAAAGGTCCTTATTAGGGCCACTGATAGCTGTGTGTTGGCTGCTGTTAGCAGTGGCAATTTTTTTTTTCTCAAAATCGGCTCTGCAGAGCGTTGCACCCGGCATTAGGGACAGAAGTGCTGCATAGGCAGGGAGAGTGTCAGGAGTGAGTGTAGCCTTCAAGAACCTCAACGGTCCTTTCTAGGGCCACATTTAACCGTGTGCAGTACTGTCCAGGCTGCTGTTAGCTGTGCTGCATTTTTTTTTGCTTCTCAAAATCGCCTCTGCAGAGCATTGCACCCTCCATTGATACTGCAGGGAAAGAATTGTATAGGCAGGGCCACAACACAGATATTATTCATTGAATATACGCAGTGCTGCCTTTTGCTTGTAAAACAAGTGAAAATAATTCTATTTGTCCTGCCTCTGTCCGTCCTAAGGGCGGTGGACACGTGTCGGCTGCGTGTGCAACCTTTAAAAATCAGACGCACCCAGCTACGTTTTACTCCTGGCTTTGCCATTTGCTTTCCTTAATTGGGAAAAAAAATACCTGCTCTGCCAGAGTTAATAACTCTGCTACCCTCACGTTCTGTGACACATTAGCAGGGACACAGCACAGTTATTAAACTTCTCATGTTCATAGAATATACGCAGTGCTGCCTTTTGGTGCAAAAAAACGGAAAATAATTCTATTTGTCCTGCCTCTGTCCGTCCTAAGGGCGGTGGACACGTGTCGGCTGCGTGTGCAACCTTTAAAAATCAGACGCACCCAGCTACGTTTTACTCCTGGCTTCGCCATTTGCTTTCCTTAATTGGGAAAAAAAATACCTGCTCTGCCACAGTTAATAACTCTGCTACCCTCACGTTCTGTGACACATTAGCAGGGACACAGCACAGTTATTAAACTTCTCATGTTCATAGAATATACGCAGTGCTGCCTTTTGGTGCAAAAAAACGGAAAATAATTCTATTTGTCCTGCCTCTGTCCGTCCTAAGGGCGGTGGACACGTGTCGGCTGCGTGTGCAACCTTTAAAAATCAGACGCACCCAGCTATGTTTTACTCCTGGCTTCGCCATTTGCTTTCCTTAATTGGGAAAAAAAATACCTGCTCTGCCACAGTTAATAACTCTGCTACCCTCACGTTCTGTGACACATTAGCAGGGACACAGCACAGTTATTAAACTTAGATTATACATTCACTAGAGGCAGTGGGGCCTTTCGTTTTCAAAAAAGGGAAAAAATTATATTTGGCCTGCAGTCTTGCGCCAATTTATTAGCTGCCTGTGAAATCAAATCACTGGTAATACAGCATGCTGAGGGGTAGGGGTAGGCCTAGAGGACGTGGACGCGGCCGAGGACGCGCAGGGCCAAGTCAGGGTGTGGGCACAGGCCGAGCTCCTGATCCAGGTGTGTCGCAGCCGACTGCTGCGCGATTAGGAGAGAGGCACGTTTCTGGTGTCCCACATTCATCGCCCAATTAATGGGTCCACGCGGGAGACGGTTATTAGAAAATGAGCAGTGTGAGCAGGTCCTGTCCTGGATGGCAGAAAGTGCTTCGAGCAACCTATCGTCAACCCGCAGTTCTGCGCCGTCCACTGCTGCAAATCCGAATCCTCTGTCTGCTGCTCCTCCTTCCTCCCAGCCTCCTCACTCCACTACAATGACACCTGCTCAGGAGCGGGAACACTCCCAGGAACTGTTCTCGGGCCCTTGCTTAGATTGGGCAGCAGCGGTTCCTCTCCCACCAGAGGAGTTTATCGTCACTGATGCCCAACCATTCGAAAGTTCCCGGGGTCCGGGGGAAGAGGCTGGGGACTTCCGCCAACTGTCTCAACAACTTTCTGTGGGTGAGGAGGACGATGACGATCAGACACAGTTGTCTTGCAGTGAGGTAGTAGTAAGGGCAGTAAGTCCGAGGGAGCAGCGCACAGAGGATTCGGAGGAAGAGCAGCAGGACGATGAGGTGACTGACCCCACCTGGTGTGCAACGCTTACTCAGGAGGACAGGTCTTCAGAGGGGGAGTCAAGGGCATCAGCAGGGCAGGTTGCAAGAGGCAGTGCGGTGGCCAGGGGTAGAGGCAGGGCCAGACCGAATAATCCACCAAGTGTTTCCCAAAGCGCCCCCTCGCGCCATGCCACCCTGCAGAGGCCGAGGTGCTCTAAGGTCTGGCAGTTTTTCACAGAGACGCCTGACAACCGACGAACAGTGGTGTGCAACCTTTGTCGCGCAAAGCTCAGCCGGGGAGCCAACACCAACAGCCTCACCACCACCACCATGCGCAGACATATGATGGCCAAGCACCCCGCAAGGTGGGACGAAGGCCGTTCAGCGCCTCCGGTTTGCACCCCTGCCTCTCCCCCTGTGCCCCAACCTGCCACTGAGATGCAACCCCCCTCTCAGGACACAGGCACTACCGTCTCCTGGCCTGCACCCACACCCTCACCTCCGCTGTCTTCGGCCCCATCCAGCAGTGTAGTTCAGCGCACCGTCCAGCCGTCGCTTGCGCAACTGTTGGAGTGCAAGCGCAAGTACGCCGCCACGCACCCGCACGCTCAAACGTTAACCGTCCGCATAGCAAAATTCATCAGCCTTGAGATGCTGCCGTATAGGGTTGTGGAAACGGAGTCCTTCAAAAGTATCATGGAGGCGGCGGCCCCGCGCTACTCAGTTCCCAGTCGCCACTACTTTTCCCGATGTGCCGTCCCAGCCCTGCACGACCACGTCTCCCGCAACATTGTACGCGCCCTCACCAACGCGGTTACTGCCACGGTCTACTTAACTACGGACACGTGGACAAGCACAGGCGGGCAGGGCCACTACATCTCCCTGACGGCACATTGGGTGAATTTAGTGGAGGCTGGGACAGAGTCAGAGCCTGGGACCGCTCATGTCCTACCCACCCCCAGAATTGCGGGCCCCAGCTCGGTGGTGGTATCTGCGGAGGTGTATGCTTCCTCCACTAAAGCACCCTCCTCCTCCTCCTCCTCTGTCTCGCAATCAAGATGTGTTAGCAGCAGCATGTCGCCAGCAGTCGGTGTCGCGCGGTGTGGCAGCACAGCGGTGGGCAAGCGTCAGCAGGCCGTGCTGAAACTACTCAGCTTAGGCGATAAGAGGCACACGGCCCACGAACTGCTGCAGGGTCTGACACAGCAGACCGACCGCTGGCTTGCGCCACTGAGCCTCCAACCGGGCATGGTCGTGTGTGACAACGGCCGTAACCTGGTGGCGGCTCTGCAGCTCGGCAGCCTCACGCACGTGCCATGCCTGGCCCACGTCTTTAATTTGGTGGTTCAGCGCTTTCTGAAAAGCTACCCACGCTTGTCAGACCTGCTCGTAAAGGCGCGCCGGCTCTGCGCACATTTTCGCAAGTCCCACACGGACGCTGCCACCCTGCGCACCCTGCAACATCACTTTAAGCTGCCAGTGCACCGACTGCTGTGCGACGTGCCCACACGGTGGAACTCTACGCTCCACATGTTGGCCAGGCTCTATGAACAGCGTAGAGCTATAGTCGAATACCAACTCCAACATGGGCGGCGCAGTGGGAGTCAGCCTCCTCAATTCCTTTCAGAAGAGTGGGCCTGGTTGGCAGACATCTGCCATGTCCTTGGTAATTTTGAGGAGTCTACCCAGGTGGTGAGCGGCGATGCTACAATCATTAGCGTCACCATTCCTCTACTATGCATCTTGAGAAATTCCCTGCAAACCATAAAGGCAGCTGCTTTGCGCTCGGAAACGGGGGCGGGGGAAGACAGTATGCCGCTGGATAGTCAGGGCACCCTCCTGTCTATTTCTCAGCGCGTACAGGAGGAGGAGGAGGAGCATGAGGAGGATGAGGAGGAGGGGGAAGAGACAGCTTGGGCCGCTGCTGACGGTACACAGGCTGATTGCCTGTCATCCTTTCAGCGTGTATGGCCTGAGGAGGAGGAGGAGGAGGAGGAGGATCCTGAAAGTGATCTTCCTAGTGAAGACAGCCATGTGTTGCGTACAGGTACCCTGGCACACATGGCTGACTTCATGTTAGGATGCCTTTCTCGTGACCCTCGCGTTGCACGCATTCTGGCCACGACGGATTACTGGGTGTACACACTGCTCGATCCACGGTATAAGGAGAACCTGCCCACTCTGATTCCCGAAGAGGAAAGGGGTTCGAGAGTGTTGCTATACCACAGGACCCTTGCGGACAAGCTGATGGTAAAATTCCCAGCCGACAGCGCTAGTGGCAGAATGCGCAGTACCGAGGGCAAGGTAGCAGGGGATGTGCGTAGATCGAGCAGCATGTACATCCCAGGCAGTGCAACAGTCTTTACGGGCCTGGCCAGCTTTATGGCTCCCCACCAAGACTGTGTCACCACTCCCCAGTCATGCCTGAGTCGGCGGGAGCACTGTAAAAGGATGGTGAGGGAGTACGTAGCCGATCGCACGACCATCCTCGGTGACGCCTCTGCCCCCTACAACTACTGGGTGTCGAAGCTGGACACGTGGCCTGAACTAGCGCTGTATGCCCTGGAGGTGCTTGCTTGTCCTGCGGCTAGCGTCTTGTCGGAGAGGGTGTTTAGTGCGGCTGGGGGAATCATCACAGATAAGCGTAGCCGCTTGTCAACCGACAGTGCCGACAGGCTAACACTCATCAAGATGAACAAAGGCTGGATTTCCCCAGACTTCTGTTCTCCACCAGCGGACAGCAGCGATACGTAAGCAATACGTAGGCTGCACCCGCGGATGGAAGCTACGTTCTCTCTCACCATCCAAAACGGGGACATTTCTGCTTCATCAATCTGTGTCTAATATTCCTCCTCCTCCTCCTGCTCCTCCTCCTGAAACCTCACGTAATCACGCTGAACGGGCAATTTTTCTTAGGGCCACAAGGATCACTCAAATAATTTTTCTGAACAATTTTTATAAGGTTCAATGCGCTTAAAAGCGTTGGAACTTTAACTTGAACCAATTTTTCGTTACACTGGGCTGCCTCCAGGCCTAGTTACCACTTAAGCCACATTAACCAAAGCGATTAATGGGTTTCACCTGCCCTCTTGGCTGGCCATGGCCAATTTTTGGGATGTACATTAGTACTGTTGATACAGCAATTTTTGTGGGCCCTCGCCTACAGTGTAATCAAATTAATTTTTAGCAAACCTGCATTACAGCTGACGTTACCTCAGCTGTGTTGGGCAATGCAATGGGATATTTTTGTGTACCGCCGGTGGGTTCCAGGGAGCCACCCATGCTGTAGGTGCACACGGAGTTTTTAATACATCTGTACACTTCTAAAGAACCCCAGTCTGACTGGGGCATGCAGTGTGGGCCGAAGCCCACCTGTATTACGCACGACATTACTACCTCAGCTGTGTTGGGCAATGCAATGGGATATTTCTATGTACCGCCGGTGGCTTCCTGGCACCCACCCAGGCAGTGGGTCCACAGGGACTTCACAATAGGGAGTTGTACCTGCCTGTGTCTATGAATTAAAAAGCCCGGTCTAACTGGGGCATGCAGACACCTTGACAGAATGAATAGTGTGTGGCACATAGGTTCCCCATTGCTATGCCTACGTGTGCAGCTCCTGATGGCGGTGGCACAGGATTCTATTTCTCATTGCTTCTGTACAGCATTGTGGGCTATCGCCCCGTCCCTTTTAAAGAGGGTCGCTGCCTAGCCATGCCAACCCTCTGCAGTGTGTGCCTGCGGTTCCTCCTCATGGCAGACGCACTTCTAAATAGACATGAGTGTGGCGTGGCATGAGGGCAGCTGAAGGCTGCGCAGGGACACTTTGGTGTGCGCTGTGGGGGGGAGGGGGGGCGGTTGGTCAGCATGTAACCCAGGAGAAGTGGCAGCGGAGTGTCATCCAGGCAGTGATTGTGCTTTGTTGTAGCTAGTGTGGTGCTTAGCAAAGGTATGCCATGCTAATGAGGGCTTTTCAGAAGTAAAAGTTGTTGGGAGGGGGGGAGCCCACTCTTGCCGGTATTGTGGCTTAATAGTGGGACCTGTGAACTTGAGATGCAGCCCAACATGTAGCCCCTCGCCTGCCCTATCCGTTTCTGTGTCATTCCCATCACTTTCTTGAATTGCCCAGATTTTCACACATGAAAACCTTAGCGAGCATCGGCGAAATACAAAAATGCTCTGGTCGCCCATTGACTTCAATGGGGTTCGTTGTTCGAAACGAACCCTCGAGCATCGCGGGAAGTTCGTTCCGAATAACGAACACCCGAACATTTTGGTGTTCGCTCATCTCTAATTTTAACTGTAGCTTAGTAAATGTTAAGTTTTAAACTCGGCATAAAAAACATTCACCCTTTCCTTCATCTAGTCACATCAAATTTATGAATAAACCAGAAAAATTGAGATGCATGTACTCCAATACGGAAAGACCTCTGGGAATCTGTCCATAAGCAGGAGGGCACGGGGATGACAGTGAAGGACGAGGGGGTAGTGGGGGGGGGGGGGGGGTAAGCTGCATGGACATTCTGCACCATAGCTTAAAGGAAACAATGCATTGAAGTATAATGCGTCGTAGAGAGAGCCCGATTCTGACTTCTTAAATATCTTAAGTCGAGTAATAAAAGTAGTACAAAGCTTGAGGTGGGAATTTTGCTCTGTACTCAGTGCTCCCTGTAAGCCGTGCACTGTGGAAATGAAAGAGTTAAAGCTGCAAACTGGTAAAGTTAAAAAATCCAATAGCAGGAGCAAATCTCTGGCTGATTTGGAGCTTTTAACACTATCATTTCCAAAGAGGGAGCAGCAGCTTAGAGGGAACATTGTCTACATTTATTTGTAAGATGAGATCCTATAGAACACAGGTTCATTTTGCATGTCATTTTTGCATTGCAAGTTACAAGATAACAGCAATGAGTGTTACTCTGGGGGAAAAAATGTTTTCTAGCACATACTGCAGGTCCTCAGAACAGGCCATGTAGAAAAGGTAACAACTGCCTATCCATCCCTGCCAGACCAGTTCTTGTCAATGCAGCTCTGGGACAATTTATATCATCATTGAGGCAATCCAGACCACCAGATTCTGGACTTTTGTATAAATGTATCTACAGAAAAGACAATAAGAGCCAGAAACAAATGTCTCAGTAGACGGATACATGTCATTAGAAAGAGAAAAAAAATAAGACAAGATTGTTATTTCTGCTATATCCATATATAGGGAAATGAAGGCTTCAATTTCACATTCTACAAGTAACTGTAGAAAGTACCAAGGCTTGGTAGGCACTAGATGAATAAAAAAGGTGAGTAGAGAAGAGGATCTAAAATTCCAAACCTGTGGAAACTTGTCAGGACCCCCCTAATATTTTACACATATTTTAACCATGTTCCTCCATTGATAACGTTCAATTTATTCATCTCGCGTCTGTTAGCCTTTCGGCTGCAAATAATGGGTAGAGTTTCTTAAGACTCTCTTTACTCTCTAAGAGTATTTGCTTTTGCAGCTGCTTATTGGCACTAAGTGGTGCAGCTTAGACAGTTTCCAACTACTCTACCCAAGTTCTTCTCTTTTGTATGCAGCCATTCTACTACATTAGTTATGATTAATATGTGATATGTCCCAATTGTGGAGACTTCAACATAATTTTGTTTCATTAGTGAAAACTGACACTTTCTATACCATCTATAAGGTCATCCATAAAACATATACTACTCTTAGGCCCCCTGTCCACAGCCGAGGCGGAATATCGCTAGCGATATTTCGCTGTGGGGGAGGATGGGGAGCGCTCTCAGGTCTCCGACGTAAGCCTATCTGATAGATAGGCATGCCGCGATTTAAATCCTGCGAGCGGAGAATGGCTATGATTCTCCCCTCGTGGACACTGGCTCTGCACTTTCTATAGCAATGCTATAGAGAGCTTCACACAGCGTGATCCGCCGGTGGATCATCGCCCGCAGACAGGCAGCCTTAGTCTGATGAGTGCTTGAGGAAGATGTGCCACATTTATTAAGAAGTGAATGGCTTAGCACATTTTGGCCGTTCATGTGCCAGAAAATCAAATTTACACCGAGAAGGAGCTGGCTTAGCTTCGCACTATTATTTATTTGAGCTTCTGGAGGAGACTCAGTTTGTTGATAGAGGCCCCATTGCCTCCCATGAAGCTCCATGCACTTTTTTGAAAACTGTGGTTAAAGAGACCCAAAATAGAAAAGTCGCAAGGAGGTGTGCCAAAGTTTAAGACTATGCTAGAAAACTTGTGCAAATCACATACTAAATTCCCTTCAATGTCTCTTTCAAAAGGGACCCATAAGTAGTGCGACCAGCGCTCTTCTTCAAGGAGTCCTAAGAGACAAATCTCTAGAGTTAATGCAGGTGGAGAACACACCAGTCGGACATCAGATTTTGGATTACGGGTAATAGCGGTTGGCATGAAAATGCTGAGAAATCCTGTACTTCTTATCCCTCAACCACATATTTTGGATGGAATTATTATATATTTAAATACATGTATTGTGATGGTTTCAGACACTTTTCACAAACTATCTGCTCTTCAGCTGTGTCTGAGCTTGTAAGAAGGTTACAATTTAATCAGCCTATCCACTTCTGACTAACCACTTGTACGTTCACATATTTCTGTCTTTATTTTGCCCAGAATAGATCTCATTGGAGCTTCATACAATTTTGCAACACTAAAGCAGATGAGACTTTTTTTTTTTTTACAAAGCCTTCAGTTGAGAACATGAGAGAGAAAACAATTATTGGTGAAAGCTGTGTTACAAGGCAGAGGAATTAAACCAATCTATGACGCAAAGAACAGCGACACGGATACAGTAAATTCGCTTCACATTCTTTACTACAATACGGAGTGCACAATAGAGAAAGAGAAATAACCTGACGAAGGGAAGAATTCAATAGCTTTCACTGAAACAGCATAAAAAGCTAACTAAATACACTGTGTACTATATGTCTACATAAGACCACGACTCTCACTTAGCTTAACCCACTCATACAGTAATGCGTAGAAATGCACTCTTTAATATAACCTTAAATTACAGTTGCGCTATAAATCACAGAGGCAGGAGGATACGAAAGAAAAAGATTTTTTGAAAGTATTCACTGTATGTATCCCCTATAACTTTTATTAAACAATATTTAAAAACGTTTTGGTGCCTCACTGACACAACATCTCTCTCTTTCCACTCTGCTTTAATAGAATTGGGGCTTATCCCCTAATACTAGCCTAGTAACCTCTATTGGACAGGGGATTAGAATAGTCTAGACCAAATACTCTATAGATCAGACATCAATTCATTAGGGCCTATTATTTATCTTAGTTACCAGCTAAATAGTCAATATAGGATTTAGCTGGTCACTAGCTTGGTCTGTACTATAATCTCTCTACAGAATATTTCTTCTGTTCCAATGGTTCTCTAGTACTAGGGAAAGAGTAGGCGAGGGTTCACAGTCTAAGGGCTACCTAGCCCTAGCCAGCTGGCCATTATTTCATTATTTTGGACTGTTAGATACCCCCAACTCAAACATACGGCAGCCACATTATACATTATTGGTATCTATGGATCATGATCCTTTAGATGACAGCTATCTGATATTGGGTTCCTGATGAGTCAACACCTGACAGAAACGCGTTGAACCAATTTATATTTGAGAACCTATCCTAATTGTTGTCTGGGTTTCCTGTACAACATTTTTTCCAGTCATCCATCTGTTTCTAATCAGGGTATTTACCCAGGGTAAAAAATCTTTATGTGCTTGGAAGTTTATGAGTCACTGACCATCATCTGGTCATTAGCCCCAAATCACAACCAGTCAGTAGGGCCTCTATCGCTACTAGTCTACCTGGCCATACCTAGACTAAGTGACATCTAATATTCAGCATATGGTCACTGGACAGTAGTGGTGACCACGGATACACTGCGTTACCGGCTCCCTGACTGGTTACAACTGATCATAGAGCTTTTTTTCATATAACTTCAATCCCTGACTTGACATTGAGCCTGTGTTTAGTCTTTGTGTTTTGTTCTTGTATGTGATGTCGTGTCAGTGAGACACCAAAACGTTTTTAAATATTGTTTAATAAAAGTTATGTTTTAGGGGATACATACAGTGAATATAAATTACAGTTGCATGTCAGAGATTGGATGAATAAAAATAACAGATTTTATCTTGTTTCCCATTTTTTTGTTTTTACACATTCGATTATCCAATTGTTTTTGCTTTGGTTGAAGAATAAAAAGTGTAAAATAGCATTAAAAAGATGAAAGTCTGATTGTATACAAATGTTTGGGAGTATTTGGTCAGATTACATGTTCTGTTGATTTTCTTAAAGCCAATAAGTGGACTACAGGGAACAGGCTTAAATAGAAGATATTTCACTGCATCAATATATTATTTGTTGAAATTAGTGTGGAAAATTTGCAACTTCCTTAGCTGGTTTAATGGTGCTGTTCATTTGTAAGGTATGGGCTTTCACACTGAAGATGGCATATCACTAGCATAAGCCATCAATGTCCAAATGATGCAAGACCTCTGTCCACTGCTACAATAGAATTAAGTGCTAGTGGTACAAAGAAAGACCCTACAGGCTTTAATTAACTTTTTTCACTGCATGTTTGATATGCAGTCATTGGGTTGAGTGAGAAAGTCCATATACAGATCCAAGGATTTTCTTCTTCTTGCATGCTGACTGACAGTGCTCATTAGTCCCTTTAGGAGAATTTTACATTGGGTCTTTATGATTAATCTATTTGCCACATGGTAATAATAAAGGTGCTTTTAGACAGAACAATTATCATTTAAAAAATGGCCCAAATGTTCGAAAGTGAATGATAATAGTTCGTTCTAAATACGAGCCAATGACTGAACGCCGAACGATAACACTGTGCAACACTAAGGGCTCAGTCAGACGGGCGTTTTTTCGCGCGATTTGCGGATCGCATGACGGATGCGCATCCGCAAATCGCGTGACCGGTGCGCGCAAGTCGCCCGCAAATCGCCCGAAAATCTGCTCCTAGCCGCGTTTCATTAGAAACGGGCCGGAGCTGTCCAGCGCAGTGCATTCAATGGAGACGGCAATACAGCCGTCTCCATTGAAAGCAATGCGCTGCGGGCGAGCCCGGGATGAATTGTCGGTAAGGGCTTAAATATATAAGCCCTTACCTGCAATTCATCCTAAAATGTGTTAAAATAAAAAACAATTGTATACTCACCTTCTGCCGGCAGCCGAAGCTCCGCGCGACCGTCCTGCAGTGGGTGTGAAGGGGGTGTGAGTCAGACCTGCCCCCTGATTGGCTCAGCGCTGAGCCAATCAGAGGCATGCCTCACTCACACCCATTCATGAATTCATGAATGGATGTGAGTCAGACCTGCCCCTAAGGCAGCAGTCACTCACCCATTCATGAATTCATGAATGGGTGTGTGAGTGTTTTCAGCCTCTGATTGGTCAGGGCTGTGACCAATCAGAGGCAGATCATTCAGCAGGCGGGGATTTTAAAGCCCCGCCGGCTGAATAGTGCCAAGAAGCAGTTCAGGAGAACTGACAGCGGCCGCGGCTGGACTCCGGCTGCAGCGGAAAGGTGAGTATACAATTTTTTTTTATTTTAACACATTTTAGGATGAATTGCAGGGAAGGGCTTATATATTTAACCCCTTCCCGACAATTCACCCCGCGCACGCCGGCAGCCCATTGCTTTCAATGGAGCGGCTGTATTGCCGCTCCATTGAATTCAATGGGCAAACATCGTTCTTCTCTGCCACAGCTGTTACAGCTGTGGCAGAGAAGAATGATTTGTCTTCTATATGTTCTCAATGGGGTCGGCGCTGCTGCCGCCGGCCCCATTGAGCGCATATACAGAAGAGAACAGGAATCGCAGATCGCAGATAGGTGCGATCTGCGATTTTTTGTTCTATAATTTATCGGACGAGCGCATAAAAAGCGCTCATGTGTCCGATACCATTGCAAAGCAATGGTTTTAAAAAATCGCCGGACGCATGCGCATGCGCAAATCGCGGCTAAAAACGCCCGTCTGACTAAGCCCTAAGTTTGTAACAGACAAGCAGATAGGTGGCTTATAGTAACTTTAGTGCGCTGAATTCAAATATGATAGCAGTTTTTTTTTCTGCTATGTAAGGTTTTCCGGTTCTTGGGCAAAATGTAATCCAATTGCCGTTGTACTTTCATTTTTGGAAACATGCCTATACAAGTAGTCAAGTTGGCTCGCCATTAACCTTGCTTAATAAAAAGAACAAAAGTGATTGCCAACTATTTCACAATTGTTGTTACACACTGAGTGCTGACTGAACACTGTAAGGGTAGGTTTATGTAACATATAGGGTATGTTTCCATGTGGCATAAACACAACAAAGACACAGTGGAGGAACATAACATCCTTGGTAAAGTGGGCCTATCAAGTATTTTGGAATAAAGTTTGGTGACCAAGATAAGAAGTGGCACCGCACATCATCTGTGTGTCATGTAACACTCAGATTTGGTTTATGTTCATAGAATTTAACTATAGAACATTGCCTATTGAACGGTTTACCATAACAGAAATACATTTTCTATATACATATTTAACACTACTAGATTCGATGTATTCTTACGTCAAAACGAATGTTTCACTTTCCTGTCCATGTATGTTTCATGTGCCACTTGATCAGCTCCGTCCAATGAGTCCCCCCCAATCATCAGGATATAGGGACCCCACGGAGAGCGCCTAGCGAGCAAAACATTGTCCCCTTTCAACATCCTATTCAGTCCACAGATATTATCGTTTGGTCTAAACAGCCATCGTTCAGACCCTCTCATTTGTTTATACAGTGACTGTGAAAGCCTGAATGATTAGGAGTAATTTTTGTTTGAACAAGCCAACGATGTATCTGCCTAACTAAACAAGCTGACGAGAGCCAACGAGCCAGCGATGACGTCACTCGCTTGTGCAAATGATAGTCGGCTTGTCTGAAAGTACCCCTACAGCAGGGACGTAACTATAGAGGATGCGGGGGATGTGGTTGCACCCGGGCCCAGAAGCCTTAGGGGGCCCATAAGGCCTCTCTTTCTCCATATAGGGAGCCCAGTACTATGAATAAAGCATTATAGTTGGAGGCCCCATTATAGGTTTCACATTGGGGCCTGGGAGCTTCAAGTTACACCTCTGCCTTACAGCCTATGTCTCAGAGATGCATCTTACATTCCTATATGGCTATAACTGGGCACATGTGCTGTTGGGAACTTTAGGATACAGATGGATGATAACTACTGTGAGAGATACAATGTCAGCTGTATAAGGGGTACAGAAATAAAATCTGTCCTGACAAATAGTATGATTTACAGTATATTTAATATGTTTATAGAGTTCTTAAAACCAAGCACTATAAACATATTAAGGAGTAGATGACAAGTTATACTGGACAATCGCATGTTATTGTGCATTGAGAATATACAATATGTGAAATAATGTACCTGCAAGTAATACCATGCAGCTGGAAGGTACCAAAGCCTTGCAGACTATGAGATTAGATGAATGCAATATCAGGAACTCTTAAAAATAACCACTTAAATATATAGAGCCACTAACTATGTGTTCTAAGTGGCCTACAGCAAACTTGTCCATAGTTGTGTAGAGTATATGTACTGGTCACTCATATAACAGTCAGTGGGCCACTTACCTTTGCCATCATAGCTGCATATGCTGTATACAAAGGGTCATCCTCGAGCTTGCTGTGAAGAAAATAAAGTTAATCAATAACAATATAATTTACAGTATACAAAACTTCTGTTGGGTTAAAGGAACACTAAACATAAAAAAATTCACCAAAAATATCCAAGCAGTATCTCCCCTAGGCCCAATGTCCACGGGCGGATCTAATTTGCAGAATCTGCAAATCAAGGCGCCCATAGGGAAACATGGGTGTCCGCACATGAATTAAAGCATGCAGATTTGTTTTGCGAACCTTTTGGTCCAGAAAACAAATTGCAGCATACTCCATCTCAGTGTGGTTTCCGCATGGACGGCTTCCATTGAAGTCAATGGAAGCTGTCCGATACACGGATTCGGCGGGAAAGCATGAGTTTAAAAAAAACAAACTCCACTGCGCATGTGCGGCGGAATGCCGGACGGCACTTCTGCACACATCTGCAGTGAAAATAGAAGACCCAGACAGGTACACGGAAGACCCGGACGAGTATGCAGTGTCCACTGCCACGGGCAGGGTCGGATTCCGCTGCCGGGTCCTGCATGCAGAATCCTATCCGCCAATGGATATAGGGCCTTAATCTCCTCCTTTTTGATCCTATTTTGACTCATATTGCAAATAAAACTGAGAAATTTATAAATAAATCTTTGTTGTGTGTCCAAGATCAGCCATGTCCTGCTTCCTCATTCTCACTGTTCTGTAGATCTAGCTGTAAGACAACTAGCTGCATCAAGAACTCCCCCCCATACCCTGTCTGCCATATGACACTAAGTTGTTAACCCAACTCCTTTCGCTAAGTACCTCCGTGTTTTTGCTCTTGTATCAATGTACCATTATCATTACCCTCCAGCCATTACCCTGCCAAAAATTGATCAGATTAGCAGGAAATGTATTCTCTGCAGGATTTCTTCAAGACTGTATATTTCAGGAACAAGAAGAAAAATTGTATTCTTTTAAATGGCCACTAAACTTTGAAACAACGTGTGTTAATATGATAACTGACAAAGGTGCAAATCACTTTATTTACCTAAAATTGCATTTCTATTCTCAAAAATCATTCCAAAGTGCTGGCTACTAGTTGTCTCTCTTCCCTATAATTTGCTGGCCACTGCCTGTTATCAAGTAAAATCTATCTCTAATTGCAGAGACACTGACAGATTACAGTAAATTCTGAGGGGTTGGCTCATGCTGCTTATAAAAGTCTATACTGAGGGGAAAGGCCAGGAGGAAGAAGCTGCAAAGTCAGAAGGACATAGATTTGGCTGCTGCAGCTAAATGGAGAGTGTTTCACAGCTACCAGAGGTCAGAAACGCTCTTTTCTCCTTAGGGAGAGCAACTATATACTATAAACTAAGTGAGGAGACCCGGAAACAGCTGTATGTACATGGAGTCTGGCTTTGCTTTTGATTCCCAGTCATTGTAACAAGACTTGTATAAAAGTCCCACTTTGACTCGAAGGAATGCTGCCTTTCAATAGGTGGCACTGTGGAGGATTTATTCCATCTCCCTTATTTGCATATTACCCAGAGGAGCGTGCGTGGCCATTTGAGTCTCCTCACTTAGTTTATAGTCTATAGTTGCTCTCCCTAAGGAGAAAAGAGCGTTTCTGACCCCTGGCCCAGGCCTCTCACTAGCAAAAGCCAGACTCCTACTGTACACTGATGATGGGCAATAACCCGGAAACAGCTGTATGTACATGGAGTCTGGCTTTGCTTTTGATTCCCAGTCATTGTAACAAGACTTGTATAAAAAGTCCCACTTTGACTCGAAGGAATGCTGCCTTTCAATAGGTGGCACTGTGGAGGATTTATTCCATCTCCCTTATTTGCACAGCTACCAGAATCACATGTACACTGTCCTCGATGCTGCTTTTATTTGTGTGTGTATGCTGCAGAGAGTTAGGCAGCAGGATCTGCTGTTTTATCTGTGTGCCGTGTACAAACTTGGTCACAAATACAGGATACAAGTCATGTAAGGGCCAGGTATAATGTTATTCCTTGTGTACACACATGGCAGCTTAGTGTGAAAGCTCGTCTGAAAGTGCAGGCACATTTTAAAGCATCTCAGGACTTTTTCACATTATTCACACATTTTTCAAATATAAATTAAAGTGGTTTACTGGATCTACAACATTGATATATAGGCCATCAATATTAGATCAACAGGAATTCTACTCCTTGCACCCCTGCCAATTAGCTGACCAAAGAGGCTGGAGCACTATATTCTTTTCATTGTTTACCAGGCACAGCTCTATACATTTGGTAGTTGCTATGTCTGGTTATGCAGCTAACTGCAGCTCCGTCCCATTCAAGGCATAGCAACTACCAAATATACCGAGCTGTGCCCCGTATACAATTAAGCCAATGTTGCAATCACAAATGGCTCCTTCAATCATTTGATTGACAAAATTTGCTAGGAGTTGGACCCCCACTGATCTGATATTGATACTATACTAAAGAAAGGCCATCAATACTGTAGCCTCTGAAAACTCCCTTGATAGTGGGTTTGCTACAATAGTAATTAAAGGCATACCATGATCCTTGGAATGAAAGGATCTTAAGTAGGTGCTGCTACTCCTTTTTACACTGACTTTTTACAGTAGGTGGAGGAGAATGTAGCTGTCCTGGGACAAATCTGAATGGACCAGACAATAGGTCTCTTCGTTCTATAAGTTCCATAGGCCAGATAACGACTGATCATAATGTGATGGCATATCCTGGCAATATATCATAAAATTATAAGATTGGAACATCCCTTTTTCTAATGTATCTCCTACACTTCCTCCTAACTGGAATTTTCTAGAGCATTTGAAATTTAAAAAAAAACTACTGCAAGTAGAAGCCAGTTCAATGAGGCAGACAGAAATAGCCGAGCATAGAGAAAGTTGAGCACAGTGCTCGGTTATTTTTGTCTGCTCCATTGAAATGAATGAAACAGACAGATATAGTCGAACATAGTGCTCAGCTATCTGCCTGCGCCATTGAGAGGGATGTGCGACTAGAAGATCCATTCTCTACACTACAGAAATGGGACAATGTATCTTGAATCGTAGAATAGTGGGGACACAGGTCCCCCATTCTCATGATCGTGAGGGCCCAGCAGTCGGACCCCTAACGAAATATCAGTTTTCCCCCATCCAGTTGAGGGGCGAAAACTGAAAAAAATGTCCCATCACCAGAAAACCCCTTTAAGTCTTCTGTGTAGTTAAGCATTCTAATCCCATGTATTAATTATCACATATTGCCAGAAACAATATCCTTCACCCAAATAGTCATCAGTATAGTACCTCCTCTCAGTGAGGGCATTGCGACTGAAATGTAAAATAATTTGGTGAAGAGGATCGGGCTTTTTCTCAGTCTCCTCCTCCTCTTCTTCTTCACTCTTCTTAGGTTTCTGGGAGACATTAAGAATAGTTCATAAGTTTATTAACATCGATGAACTCCTCTTGTAGGAAAATTATCACGTGTAGCATACACTAACCTTCCCTAGACTAAAATTAAGATCAAGTGAAATTAGGCATCCTTTACTAAGTTCCGTCTCCTAATATTAACTTTAGTACCAGCTGAAAACTCACAGACAATTTGCATAGTGCTTATAAGAACAACCTTCAAAGTATCAGCACATCTCTACTACTGACTGTGTCCAGATATCATTTTAGGCTGGTAGAAATCCTAGGAGTAAGCAAAAAGATATATGAACACAACTCTAATAGAAAAAGTTCAATAGCTGGGAGGACATGACAACTTCTTCAGCTTAATCTGCAGCAAACTGCTAATGTCCAATAAACTTGATCATGCAGCTCATGAAACTAAAGTTGGTCGAAAAAGCTCATGTGAGAACATTATGAAGTATGGTGCACAGAAACAAAGAGATTTACTTACATTTCTCAAGATTCACTTGTAAAAGTAGAATGTGTCTGCCTATTGTACGCTATGACGTTTCGGTTCTGTGAACCATTTCCATAAATGCTCAGACATGATCATATCAGAATTTCTCAGTGGATGGTGACATGCCTCTACCATCTTCACAGCAGGTTCCAGGCCATCATGTACCTCTCTTTCAACCATCAACAATTCTACTATACCCAAGTATACCTACATATGTGTTATACTGAGAACTATATGTCTGAATAACAAATCATGTATCTTGTATGCAGCAATCATTTCTAATCTGCATTTCAGTATTCACTATATTGTACTCATCACATGAACATTACTTTCAATATAAAGTGAAAATACCTGTTATAGGTGACAAGTGATGCAGATAGGTGATGATTACTTATGAGCCACTAGAATCACTTCCAACATTGCCAACAGTATTCATTTTATATGTGATAAAGCTGTATATATTTTTGCATAGAACGGTAGCTAATATATTTCTGTATGACAACCCTCTGTTTCCCATATCTCAGCTTTTTGCTAAGTAGGTTTGGGATATTGCTGCTACATGCATCCTCATCTGCATTTCCATACTTTCCATGGAAACAGACTTTAATAATTTACGGTTAATAACTCAAAATCTAATGTACATTGATAATGAAAGGTCTGTAATAAATTCAGAACTGTCATTTGCTGCAAGCAGTTCATTAGGTAGAGAGGAAATATTTCATATTTTTATGGCACAAATGAATGACAGGTATAGTTAGGTCTATTAGAAAGCACATTAAAAAAAGACTCCTAACTCTGATTTAATTCTAGTATAATCTCTGTAGCTTTTATAATTAATTTTATACACCATTTTTCACAAACATACTTGGCATTGGTGTAATATGTGTATGTATTTTGTGACTCAGTCTATTCCCTCTTTAATTTAGAATGTTACTTTGTTATGCTGTGAGGATTAAGGTTGCTTTCACATCTGCACTGGGGATTCCACTTTCTGATTGTGTTCAGGAAAGGGGAATCCCGCGGACTGAACTGAAAAACGCCAGATAGACCCTGTTTACTGTAATGGGGTCCGCCTGCTTTCTGCTTAGCTGCCCGTCATTTGGACGGAAGAGAAGCACTACATAAGCCGCTTCTCCTTCCCAGCATTTTCAGCCGGATCTGCGATATAACCTGACTGAAGGTTCCAAAGCAGCTGTGAAACAACCCTAACTTAGCTTTACTACTGTGTCATCCAGAAATCACCAACAAATTGGTTTTAGGAAACAGCTCTACAAATTGTCCAGCATCAAAATTTACATTTATTTGGAAAGTGACCATTTTCTACGGTCCTCGTTAATGGCATACAACCATATTAAGTTTTTCAAGATGCTAAAGTAACAGTTGTAGCTCAGCTTTTCTTCACTTGGAGCTTTATTTATTCTTCTGCCCTAGCACAGTATGTAAATATTCTATCTACCATATAATGAGGTACCTCCCCCGCCCAGGACCACACCCCACCAACTTCTCATAGCTATGCTCCCTTTAAGAAATGTAGAAGAGACTACGATTCCAACATTGGCGGGGACAACAGTTGCGGCACAAAGTCAGACACCCCCAATAATGGCTGACTATAACAAATATTACATTCTAACAAAGTAGAATGATCCATTAAATAATAGGCTCTATATTATTACGGAAAACACTGGACAGTAGAGATCACAGATAATTTTTCCCTTTGACTCTTTCTTCACATGCTGCTACACAGGGATCTAACTGATTTCTTTGCTAATGAGCTCTACATTTTTGTTTCGGAATCATTGAAGAGAGATGCATGATGGCATGAGAATATTTGACAACACTGCTGGTATGCAAGAAAGATGCCTCAATGCCATCTCAAGTCGAGCTTTCTTTGTACTGATACTTTTAGTATGTGGCTGTCCTGCTGAAGACTGTCAACTGTTTTTAAAGGTAAAGTAAAAACAGATTCATTTAGAGGGGAACTGAAACCAACTTACTGAATGTTTTCATTTTGCAATAACACCATTAAGGATGGGTATGTTTGTGGACATGCAGGGCATGCAGGGTAGTGAACAGGGCAAATGTATGGAGTATGGGTAATGCAGAATGGAGAGCGCACAGCATATAGTTTGAGGAGGTAAATAATAATATACTTGGTTTTAAGAAAAAACAGTTGGCTCCAGCCCTGAGTGTCAATATAACCTTTTCAGGACTACACAAGCCAGGGGCAAAGTCAACTGGTCATACTGGCTGAGCTGAAACAGAACAAAATAGAACTGAGAAAAAAAATAATTACCGGTCAGAGATAGCATCGAGGGTCAAAATAAAATAGAAAATGGCATCAGTTGTATTAAGTCTGTAAGCAAGTTTAATATAGAACAATAGTTTGCATCTTACACAACTTTTAAAGCATAACTTAAATGCAGTAACTTCATGTATATATAAATTACTATAAACTGATTAGGAATCAATCTGCCACCTCCACCTACCAATGCTAAAATCTACTTGAAGGGTTGTCCTACTTCTAGCTGTTTTGCTGCATGAAGCAGACAGCTCTGTACATTGCATAGTGGCCCGGATTGCTACTGTAGGCTGAGTCGCATTCAGGACTCAGCCTGCAGTACCAACCCAGGCCACTGCGCAATGTACAGGGCTGTCAGCTTGCTGCAGCAAACAGGTAGAAGTGGGACAACCCCTTTAAAGAAAAGGCCACTCAATCTTCTTTCCCCAAAGCTCCTCTTCTAGCCCATCATTTCAGGATGGGTGGGCATCTTTTAGCTCTATGCATTCCTTTACAGACGAAAAGATGTTGGAGCTCAATATAGCTCTTTAGTCGTGAAAACATATCAAAAGTTACTCAAGATTGGACATAATTTCTCATTTTGGAGTTTATGTGCAAAAATGTATAAATGATCAATGTGGCATACCGTAATTTAAAAAAAAATCATGTCCTGAAAAGTATTAGGTTTTTAAGTGCATGGTGTAAATAGATTTTTTTAAAAATCCCATCCACTACAGTGTAACCTATGATAAAGCGACTGTATGCTATTATGGTCCTAGTGTACAGATAAGGCTGTACAAGCAGCCTTCCACTACAATGCTACATTCTCATTAGTTCTCCTCTTTCAGACAAAGGGAATCACTGGAAGACTGCACAGCAAATCATGCAACTTCAAGATTCCCCCCTGAAAAAGTTACAAGAAAATAGGAGGAAAGATACAGAAAAATAGATTGTACGTTGCATTGGCCCACCACTTTGGGCATCTTCACAACACTGTAAAGTTAGAATTTCAATCTTACTTTCTATTGATCAGTTATGGTAACCGAAGCTACAGACACAGAGTCAATCAGACTTGTTCCTCTATAAGAGAAGGGTTGTTCAGAGTGCTAAGTTATAAGGGCCAGCTATAAGGGGTTTCGAGGAGAAGCCATGTGTGATGTGTAGATTTGACAGCTTTTTTGCACTGTCAATTTTTATTTTTGGCTGGACATAACTAATAGTAAAAACCTCTATACATCTATACTCCCCTCCTCTACTTACAATTTAAAATCTGTATTTTGAAAAGATGATGTACATCCAATACAGCAATTTCTGATCATAATATTATTATGGAAAACTTTCCTTTTAGCTGTTCAGAACTCCCGCATGCCATTATACATTGCTACCCTGAAAATCTTTAGGACATAAACCTACACTACCTGTGCCTAAAAGTACATTCCTGTAGGTTCCTGATAATGTGCTTCTTTATTGCTATAGTATAGATAACTTACTGTCACTGCAAAACAACATATGCTGTTGTTACCTGTCTGTATTTGCACTGCCTGCAAACTTTATACCTCATATAACAACAGGTAACTTTCTTCACATGGGACAATTATAGCCAGAATTATTTTATGAAACATCAAATTCCGTCGATAATTGCCCTATTTCTAGCTTAATTGTCAGAGTTGTTTGGTTTTTAATTCACCTAAAAACCAAACGACTATTGGTTTGTGTAAACAGGCAGTCCATCTATGAATGACTGCCTGTTTGCAGTAAATGGAGGCAGACAACAAGAGATCTTGGCCTCCATTCTCTAAACAACTGTCATTCCTGTGTGAATATAAGAACAATAATTATTGGGACGGCTGTCCGGTGCTCATGCTCCCAACAGTCGTCCCTTGTAAATGATCCTTATGTCTGTGTCGGAGGCAAACAAATTCTATGCTGGGCTGTAACCATAATTTACCAAACTTCAGAGGAATAGCTGACCCCTGTGGGCATATAGAAACCACATCAATACGAAGGTTATAAAAACACTGTCACCCCTTTTTTATCCATACTGTATAGCCATGTAATCCCTGATTACTCTATGCTTTGGAAACACATGTCAGGCGGCCTATGGTCGCTTTTAAAATAAGCAAAATAGCCTCAGAACAACTTGTGTGATAGTGATAATAAAGACCTCTTGTTTGCAGCAGAGGTTCATATTTCTCCTTTTCTCTTAATATAGACAGGCACTAACAGTTTATATATCTGAAAGAGCCTAAGGGACAGTAATAGAATATTATTGCACACCAGTCCTAATGGCCATATATCAAATCAGTGGAACACAGGCTTCTGTGGTTTTAATGAGCCCTGTAGCATAGTGGTTTTAAATGAACACAATAAAGTATCTTTTTTATGATTTAGGGACATTGTTAATTGGGCTTTTTTGCCATCATAGGCAATTCTTTTGTTTATAAGACTTTATTGCGGTCCATTATCCCTAGGGTCCTAATTTGTTTTATGGAGGGGAACAAATTACACCATAGGGCTTTTTAGAGATGGCTACCTAGCAAAGGATGACTGCCCATTGTACACTGTTTGAGAAGGAAAAAAATTAATGAAAGGGGTTGTTCGGTCTAAAAATTAAAAAAAAAAAAATCTTGTTCATATCTGTGCTACGAATTTCCATTTAAGTTCCATCTGTTGATCCCATTTTTGGAGCAGAAAAACAGAATTCAAACAGAATCAAGCGTTTCCATTTTTACTCACTGATTTAAATGGGTTTAAATACTTTCAGTTTGATTCAGTTCTGTTACGGTTCCGTCTTTTCAATGGAACAAGGAGTGCAGAATGTGCTACTTGTTCAATTAAAAGAAAACGGAACAGTAACAGAGCTGAATCTTACCAATTACCCGATGTTTCCGGGGGTACAAAGCTGGTGGTGGACTCGGGAAACATTGGAACAGAATGATTAAAAAACTGAAAAATTAAAGTATCCAGCAAACACATTAAAATATATCATAACGATATATCTTAAAGAGGGCCTGGCAGCTCTCCTGATATGTCTGGTTCAGTAAATACATGCTTTTCCAATTAAATAAAAAGGCTGGAGTGCCTTTTCTTCTATGTAAATCTGCATTGTGCTGTTCCTCCGTTATTTATGACGACTAAATTGACAATTGTACATTACCATTACCCTTGTCAAAGGCGTATGTCACTACAGAAAGTGACACTGGCCGCACTAACTGGGCACAGTTAGAGTGTGGGAGTACACCCCCCCCCCCCCCTCAAACTATATCACCTAGTTGTTAATTTATCCATACATTCCCAGCAGGAATAATAGAGGAATGACAAAATGTAGAGTTATAAGAAAAAAATTTTAAAAAATGGTTATATTATAAGAAATACAATTATTTACTAAAGCAAGCATGTCAGGACAGCTAAGAGGTCCTCTTTAGGCCATCTGCAGACCGCCGGGTTGGATTCCCTGCGAGAAATCTCGCAGCAGGACCTGACCCGCGCCCCTGCAGGGACCAGTGCAGCTCTCACCTGCTCCTGCTGCTCCAGCTCTGTGATGTGCCGGCTGCCGGCCAGCCGATGCATGCGCAGAGCAGAGCCAGGGCGCCGGGAGTGACATTTCTGTGCGGGCCTCTGCGAGACCCGCACAGAAATAGAGCATGCCATGATTTGTTTTCCGCATGTATTTTCACGCGGACAATTCGCAGCCGTCTGCATAAGATTGCGTTTTTCAATGCAATCCTATTCAGGCGGAAATTCTGCGGGAATTCCCGCCGCAAAATTCCCGCCCGCGTGCAGGGCCTTAGGCTGCATAAACTGTATCATAATTTGTGCATCATGTAAATTAATAGATTATTCCAATACACCCAGATATCAGATGTATTTTTTTATCTATCTGGTGGAATTATTACATTATACCACACGCACAGATATTCTGTTCAGCTATAGGATCAGCTATACACTATATGGACAGTAGTATTTGGACACTGCACGTTTTTCAGAAATAGTGCTTTATTCTTCTATTTAGTAAGGTGTCAGCCCTCCTTTTGCTTGTATTACAGTAGTAATACGTTGAGGCATACTTTCCACAAGTTCTCTGAAAGTTTGGGCAGGAATAGCTCGCCATTCCTCGTACAAGGCTGTGGGAAGAGATTATTGTGAAGATGGGCGTGAGTGGTGGTGTCGTACCTGTCGCTCCAGTTTGTCCCACAAGTGCTGCATTGGATGAATAGTTATTACACAATGAGTAGCTTTTTACTTTACCCATGCCCTTCCCAGCATGCTGTTCGGCAACTCAGTATTTGCATATTTGCTGATTTTCTGCAGAGTGCAAATACTTTTGTCCATATAATGTATGTAAGTTGTGCTGCATACCAAAAGGCAGTGTCTTACAGGTATATGGGGAAGGGGCATGTGACACATAGTTTGATAGTGATCTAACAAAAATGTTCCCTTAAAGTTTTTGAGACAGTTAGGGCAAGGTTTCCTCTATAGGCCCTTTTACACAGGCTAATGATCGGTCAAACAATAGTTCCTTCCTGATCATTCGTCCCTGTGTGTCCTTGATCCCATGCTATTGCATGGGAGCTAGTATCGCTGGCTCGCTCACAGAGCGGTCAGCAGGGGGGCGGTGAGGCTGCAGGAGATTTCTCTCCTCGCTCTACGCCATCCCTTTCCATTGCCTTAACATAGCTGCCGTTCAATACTGAACGGCTGCTATTTACACTGAGCGATATGCGATCAGCTCATCGCCCATCGTTTATGCTGCATAAACAATGGATGATGAGCTGAACTATGAGAGTTCAGTGTAAATAGCAGCCGTTCAGTATTGAACGGGCACTAAGTTATGTCAATGGAGGGGGCGGGAGAGAGCGAGGAGAGAAATCTCCTGCAGCCTCCCCACTGTGAGCCAGTGATACTAGCTCCCCGTGAAGCAGCACGGGAACTGGTTTGTACGGAGACGAGTGTCAGGCATCATTTGCCTGACACTCGTCCCATCTAAATGGGCCTTAAACAACCTAGTGGTCAATAATGAGCGTTTGCTGATTCGTTGGCTGTTCGCATCTTTTACGCATGCATAAAAATGATTGCGGACATTAATGGAAACAAATGGCTGCACAAATTATGCAACAATTGTTAGTGCAGCCATTCATCCCCGATAATTGCCCAGTATAAAAGGTCCTTATGCACAGTGATTGATATCAGATAAGTATTGCTGTATGGTGCCTCAGTAACTAGTCATACTGGCGCCAGATAAACAGCCTTGTGTATTGAAATAGGTTTTGCTATGCTGATAAGATAAAATGTGTGCTCCTTATTTGTCTATCGAGGCAAAGGAGTTTTGGCAATTTCATTGGTGAATAATGGTAAAAAAATCTTGTCTTCTCCAGCTGTAAAGTATTTAATGTGTCAATACTAGCATTCCTGATGGTCTAAGGCACTGTTTCTCGATTCCAGTCCTCTAAGTACCCTCAATAGTTCATATTTGAGGATATCCTATAAAGAGAACACATGTAACATTTTCTGAGGCGCTAACAATAATTATATCACCTGTGTAATTCTAAGGGGATCCTGAAAAAAAAGCCTGTTTAGGTACCTGAGGATATTCTAGTTGTTTATACCCATGTTGCCTAGGGAAGTGAGCGGCTTATATCCCATGAGAGTCTCGGCTAGTAAAGATTCTAATACATCATTTCTGATTATCTAAGGCAATGAAAGGGCCAAAAATTTATGGTGTTCAGTGAGCTACTCGCCTTCAGGTTCCAACATTAACTGGCCTTGCAATATGAATCTAAATACTAATGGTGTTTGGCGTCCTCTTCCTGTCCTGGACTCTTCATATAGAAGTCAATGGAGGACAGGGACCAGGAAGACGTTGAAATCATAAGGCTTCTTTTACATTCAGCTCTTGGCTCAAGCACATTTTTAATGTATTTTCTATCCTTTTTCTATGTAAAAAACTGCATATGGATGGAAAGTAGGATGGAGCCGGGATGAAACTAGAGGGGTCAATTTAGTTTATCTTTCATATAGTTCCCATCTCTATCAGTCTTTTAAACTGGATAGAAGTTCTTACTATGACTGTGTAGAGTGCTTCATAAGAATTCTGCTCAATCAGTAACTCAGTGCCTTTTTATATGCATCTTCGAATCTATTCCATTAAGCCTGAGGAAGAACCCTAAGTAGGTTTGAAAGCTCGCTATAACATCATGTCTTTTTGTTAGGCATTAAAAGGTTTCATATCTACAAGATTATTTGGTTTCTCTTACGGAGAACAATCACATTTTATTATGTAGTAATGACTGCAAAGGTTCTCCTCAACACAAAAAAGGAATACTGAAGATCACTCTTCCTAAATGTTCTAATTAGTGTTCCAGCTGTTGTAAAGTATTTAACAATGCTTTTAGATGAACTCGGGAATATCACTCACTGTGTTATGGAGAAGGCTTCATTCCATTATTTACGGTCAGTAATCATGGCAGTTGGGCATCACTAAAATAAATACTTAAGGATGAACTCTGTTTAAAAGCTGTGCAAGATGCAGCCTTCATTTTGAGATTTTTTTTGAGAAGCAATCAGTGAGCTGTAGTAATTATATTATTTTGTGCTTTAAGCCAAACTCTGTCTAATCCTGTACTTACAGCCAAATCTTCAATTAGTTTCTCCTCAAAGGAATTTTCCTCTGTTTCTATCCAAAATTTCTGATAACCATGGAGGAAGAGGTTAATAGAACGGTGCCTGGCAGGGGGTGAAAGTGGGATCAAGAGGGGTACAAAAGAACATAAAATATAAATGTTCAGGTGACACATGATTAGTAGGGTTTGGATACTTGTACAATTTCGGATCTCCTGATTGGTCAGAACTACTTCCAGCTAAAAATGAAAAAAAGTTAGGTTTATTCTGTTTTCTTACAACAGTGCATCCAATTTTTAATTTAATATATAAAATGTAGTTTTTCCTCCACCCTCATTCTCATGAGATGCAAGACACTAGGAATCCAACCAATCAGAATCTCTCGGCAAAATTGCACAAGCCAATGAAAACATCACATCATGGCTGGGGTGGAGTACTTGTGTGCACAAAGACAGGTGTAGCCACAAGTTACATTACCGTTAACACGAGTATTAGACTGTCATAGTCTGAGTTCTCATGTACTTTTTCCAGCCAAATACGTTGGTAGGAGCTCAGGAAGAAATTGTTAATTTTGTGTCTGAAGAAAAGCATACAGGTTTTTTTATTCAAGCGCCAGCAACACAAGGACAAATTCACAAATATTAAATGACATTCTAAAGCAGAAAAAAAAAAGAACATAACAAGGAACCTATTGGTATTGGACATGACTGAAACAATCTGCATTCTTATCCTGTAATTCTAAAGGATAAGAATTGGCCAATGTAAAGAAAACAGAGGAGAACAAAAGTTTAGAAGATTTTTATGCGTAAAAAGGTATTGCACATGCATATTACTTAGCACTGGCATCCAGACTGGAGTATAGCCTTCCAATATCCTAGAAATCACTGCTAAGAGTGTACCTACACTTGTGCAGGATCATTTGTAGGGGTTAGAGATGAGCGAGCGTACTCGTCCGAGCTTGATACTCGTTCGAGTATTAGGGTGTTCGAGATGCTCGTTACTCGAGATGAGCACCACGTGATGTTCGAGTTACTTTCACTTTCATCTCTGAGATGTTAGCGCGCTTTTCTGGCCAATAGAAAGACAGGGAAGGCATTACAACTTCCCCCTGCGACGTTCAAGCCCTATACAACCCCCCTGCAGTGAGTGGCTGGCGAGATCAGGTGTCACCCGAGTATTAAAATCTGCCCGCCCGCGGCTCGCCACAGATGCATTCTGACATAGTTCAGGGAAAGTGCTGTTGATGCCGGAGCTGCTATAGGGAGAGCGTTAGGAGTGATTTTAGGCTTCAAGAACCCCAACGGTCCGTCTTAGGCCATAGAAATCGCAGATCGCACCTATCTGCGATCTGCGATTCCTGTTCTCTTCTCTATATGCGCTCAATGGGGCCGGCGGCAGCAGCGCCGACCCCATTGAGAACATATAGAAGACAAATCATTCTTCTCTGCCACAGCTGTAACAGCTATGGCAGAGAAGAGCGATGTTTGCCCATTGAATTCAATGGAGCCGGCAATACAGCAGGTTCCACTGAAAGCAATGGGCTGCCGGCGTGCGCGGGATGAATTGTCGGGAAGGGCTTAAATATATAAGCCCTTCCCTTCAATTCATCCAGAAATGTGTTAAAATAAAAAATAAAAATAAATAAATAAATAAATATATATATATATATATATATATATATACTGTATACTTACCTTGTCCCGGCAGACGGAGTTCAGCCGCGGCGGCCGGCAGTGGGTGTGAAGGGGGTGTGAGTCAGACTCAGCGCTGAGCCAATCAGGGGGCAGGTCTGACTCACACCCCCTTCACACCCACTGTAGGCCGGCCGCGCTGAACTCCGTCTGCCGGGACAAGGTAAGTATATACCGGCGTATAAGGCGACGGGGCGTATAAGACGACCCCCCAACTGTCACCTTATACGCCGGGAATACAGCGGAGCAAAAAATAAAAATCATTACTCACTTCCCCCGGCGTTCTGCGGCGCTGCTGCAGGCTGTCGCTCCCTCCTGGTCCCTCGCAGAGCATTGCTTTCTGGACGCAGGGCTTGAAATCCCCGCCTCCAGAAAGCTACTGTGATTAGCTAACACACGCCGTCAGCCAATCACAGCCATTCAATGACATCATTGTCATTGGCTGTGATTGGCTGAAGGCACGTGTGTTTTCTGGAGGCGGGGATTTCAAGCCCTGCGTCCAGAAAGCAATGCTCTGCCGGGGACCAGGAGGGAGCGACATCCTGCAGCAGCACCGCAGAACGCCGGGGGAAGTGAGTAATGATTTTTATTTTTTGCTCCGCTGTATTCCAGGCGTATAAGGTGACAGTTGGGGGATCGTCTTATACGCCCCGTCGCCTTATATGCCGGTATATACGGTATTTTTTATTTTCACACATTTCTGGATGAATTGCAGGGAAGGGCTTATATATTTAAGCCCTTCCCGACAATTCATCCCGCGCACGTCGGCAGCCCATTGCTTTCAGTGGAACCTGCTGTATTGCCGGCTCCATTAAATTCAATGGGCTAACATCGTTCTTCTCTGCCACAGCTGTTACAGCTGTGGCAGAGGAGAACGATCTTTATGCTGACAGTGGGGGGGGGGGGGGCACTCTTGCCGCTATTGTGGCTTAATAGTGGGACCTGGGAACTTGAGATGCAGCCCAACATGTAGCCCCTCGCCTGCCCTATCCGTTGCTGTGTCGTTCCCATCACTTTCTTGAATTGCCCCGATTTTCACAAATGAAAACCTTAGCGAGCATCGGCGATATACAAAAATGCTCGGGTCGCCCATTGACTTCAATGGGGTTCGTTACTCGAAACGAACCCTCGAGCATCGCGATAATTTCGTCCCGAGTAACGAGCACCTGAGCATTTTGGTGCTCGCTCATCTCTAGTAGGGGTTAAACCGAACTTTTTGTAGCATCATGTAAATGGAGTTTGTCACCTATAACTCATTTGTTCTGTCACTATATCGCATGTTTGCACAACCTAAACTAATCTGTTTTACAGTTAGGCCTCATGTCCACAGGGAAAATCAGGCCCGCTACGGATTCTCCATGGAGAATCCGCAGCGGGTCCCTCCTGCCCCACGGACATGAGGGCTGAAAACAGAATATACTCACCTGCTGCGGGCCGTGCGTGTCTTCCCTTATTCCCGGCCGGATCTTCTTTCTTTGGCCCAGCGGATGTGCTCGGCACGCACGGCCCTCAGCAGGTGAGTATATTCTGATTTTAGGATCTTGACGCCTTGCATAGGCTTTAATAGAAGCCTGCGGGAGACCCGCACCAAACGGAGCATGGTCCGGATTTTTTCCTGCACGCGGACCCGCGTCTGCAGGGAAAAATAACATCCGCAGGTATTTAACTACCTGCGGGTGTCTAATGCATCCCTATGGGGCGCGGATCCGCGTGCAGGAAAAACGATGCGGATTTTAAATCACAATGTGTAAGTGGACATGAGGCCTTAATACAGTTGTATTACAATAAAGTGTTCCTCTAGTGAAAAATTACAACCTCACAGGGCTCCTGTGTTCTCTTGTGGAGTACCTATGGGCAGCCTTTCCCTTCTAATGTCATCTGTTTGTGCATCATCAATCTCCCTCTTCCCAATATACAGGAAGTTATTGTTTGATGTGTTTAATTGCTTCTACAAAACCACTGGTTTAAATTACACTTGCCACTACGCCTCCACCAACACTGCAAATATTGCCTGCTTGACTATGTGTAGATGCTATGACCACGTGACTGTCAGGGCTCAAACCCAGGACCTCCCGCATTCACATTGCAATGAACTCTACAAACTTTAGCAGAGTATAAAACTAAGGCAGAAAAAAATGTAAATGCATGTATGTACCATTTAGAGACTTCTATGATTGATAGTATTAATATAATCAATGTATGAACGAAGTTATTGCGTGGCCTTGTCTAGCACTGTTCACACAGTTTTACATATATGCTGCTTGTCCACATTTGCAACACAAAGGAAGACATAATTGGGTCTTATATTGCGATACATATAGTCAGGATCACTTCATACTGTTATGTTTATCTGATTAGTCTAGTCCATGTGCTCTATCTATATGCATGTGCAAGTCAATTTATGCATGAATTCACATCGAAGCATACATGACGCATGCATCTCTTATGCATAGATTCATGTATGCCTTTCATGCATATAATCAGACATATGCATGTAAAGCAGTGTTGGAAAACTTTAGTCATTGCCACATACTGTATTCTCTTGCCCTGCCTGTCACAAGCAATTAACAGTCGACCTGTTACAACATCTATATGGCTCTGTGTACAGTATATTCTTTATAACAGATCATCTACTACTGTATTGCTTATTTACAATTATGTCAAATGAAAGTAGTTTTTTGGGGAAACAATTTTAATAATTTTGACCTCCGTTCATTTTAAATATGACATAACATATTAGCATGTTCTTCTGTTGGACTAGTAAAAGTATTGGCACTGCTACTCTGCAGCAGAAATGCACAATGTATGGTCCACGAGGCGACTGAGGTATAGACATAGTTTATAAGTTCTGTCTGATTTGTATCGTCGTCTCTTGCTAATCATTAACCCCTCATGGATGCAACTATTTGGATGCACTTTTTTTTCATATCGACATTCCAAGAGACTTAATTTTATCTTTTCTGTCACCATAGCTCTAAGACGGTTTGTTTCTTGAGGGATTAGCTGTACTTTTTAACGGCATTTTGGGATGCATATAATGTACTGAATACCTTTTATTAATTGCTTTCTTGGTGGGGATGAAAAAAAAAGAGCAATTTCTTTGGGTTTTGTTTTTACAGTGTTCACTGTGCAATACAAATGAGTTTAACTTCATTCTAGTGGTTGTTAAAATTACGGCTGTAGTAAATTTATAGTTTTTTTCATTTTACTACTTCTGCACAATAAAAACACTAAGAGAAAATCCATTTGTCTTTGGGTCGATGCAATAACCTCTTTTTCTGTCAATATAGTTTTAGCAGGACCTGTTTTTGCACGGCAAATTTTATTTTTCATTGTTACTATTCTGGCATACACAGCACTTCCTGATTAACACGGTAATTTTATAGTATGGGTTGTTATTTTGGAGGAGATAATAAGTATAGTACAAACATTTTTGTACATTTTGTACATTTTTTTCCTTAATAAGGAGAAGGGGGGATTGGGTTTTTTTCCTTGATATTTTCTGGACCTCAATATGTTATCCTTTGATCGCTCAAATAATACACTGCAGTTCTTCTGTACTGCAATGTACAGTATTATTTCTGGCATGGCCTACCTTGCTCATTTACATGGGAGGCCTGTGGACTTTCTATAGGTCACTAAATGGCATGGTAACCCTTGGACAACCCGCAATACTGTCTTGGGGATACTAATAGGATAACAAAGGACACCATGACATCTAAGAGGGGCCTGGATGTCTTTCTTGAGCGTTACAAGGTTATATATTATAATCATTAATAACTTCTAGGGTTGTTGATCCAGGGCTTATTCTGATCGCCAGATTGGAGTCAGGAAGGAATTTTTTCCCTAAATCAGGAAAATAGGCTTCTACCTCATTGTTTATTTTTTGCCTTCCTCTGGATCAACATGGGGGGGGGGGTGTAATAAGCTGAACTGGATGGACATATGTCTTTTTTCAGCCTTGCATACTATGTTGAGGAGTCAATTGTCTATCATTAGTGTTATGGGTGCCTGAACCATCCTATGCTCTAGATGTATGGTGCATCTTGCTAGTGCTGGGAATGTAGAGAGCATTGCACTAAGGGAGAATATGGGACAGACCAGGGTTTCTAGGCTTCTTAGTCACGGACAAAACTATTAAATGGCACAACTCCTTCAAACTGTAGTTGGCCAAATTCAGGTATGGTTCGCAACATAGTCAGGGAAAGTCTGAAGCAAAGTTTTTAGCTTTCCATATAGATAGTTCATTCTTGGGACAGAAACATTGTGCATTGTGTCTGCTCGGTCCAGCAGTATTTAGCCTAGAGTAAGGGTGCTTTTACATGGACCGATTATCGTTCACCCAAACGAATGAGCAAAAGATGTCACAGTTTGTTTGTTCGCTCGGGCAGTCATATTTTTTTTGTTACAGGATCGTTTAGCTCTCTGAACCAGTGAATGAGAACGACTGCACGATCAAAGTTTAAGCCGAACGATTAGCGAATGAGCCAATGACGATTTTTATGAAATGAAACGATAAGTGAACAAATTATCATTCATTTTTGCTTGTTTAAACATTTTTTTTTGGACGATCATTCCGTGTAAAAGGGCCATTACATGGCACCATCCTATCTGCAGCACCACTTCAACCTAGACAACAAGCAACACTACTAACAGCGGTGGATCCTTCTGCTTGTACATACAGTACTAAAAGGCAATGAAGCAGAGCTGCAGTGTCCTGTCCTCAGAATACACCGAGTCATAATGTTGTATAGAAAATGCATCCATTCAGTAAATATTTGTACTTCTCCGAAATTTTATTTTGGTCGCTTTAAGTTATGGAATGTAATAAATGTGGTCTTGGGACCAAAAACGGTGGTACAGGACTGCTCTAAAGTAAGATAGTGCTAGTACATTTTGACTGTTCTTACAATGTTTTGTGACATATGTACTGTATGTAGGGATTATTTGCT
The DNA here is from genome assembly GCF_035609145.1 of Eleutherodactylus coqui. Lineage (NCBI taxonomy): Eukaryota > Metazoa > Chordata > Amphibia > Anura > Eleutherodactylidae > Eleutherodactylus > Eleutherodactylus coqui. The sequence continues at coordinate 190,669,879 of NC_089842.1, forward strand.
AAGTTTGGCAATCCTTTAATATTTAAGCACTGAAATAACATGGCTATAGGCAAAGAACAAGTTCTCAACATGGTATAAATGCAAACTGCAACATTACCAAAACTCAGCAAAGTAACAAAGCAGAAAACTGCATGTCAGGTTATTCTGTAGCAAAGATCATTCATAGATGGACACCCAAATCCCATAGAAAGCTTCAGGCTCAACCACAGTGACAATGAAAGAAATAGGACACATCTCTAGGGTCTAACCTTGGCAGATTGTACAAAGGAGCCATGCGAAAGCACGCCACAACAGCCCTTTTCCTCTGTTTCGACAGCAGCTTGTGCCACACAGCCTTCTTAGACCTCAAGGGCTGCTCCACCTGTAGTACATGTGCAGATATCAGACAGAGAATAATGTATGCAATGTCAATACGGGTTCATTTCTGGGGACAGTTCGGTTCTACTCGGTGCATGGTTTCCATATGTTGTTTCTCTGACACAGAAGAGAGCCATTTACCTGTTCAAGATGGAAGACTGCAGCAGAGATTTTCTGCACACGATCAACACTTTTCTCAGGATCAGTGTCATCACTTTTAAGTATATCCTTGTAGAGATTAAGCTGCCATTTCACTGCAGGATCTTCGGACTGGTGGAGAGAAAATAAAAGTCAAGGTCAGTGTTCAAAGTGTGAGGGATAAGAGAAGACTGAGACGCCCAGTTGCTTGCTTAACTACAAATTTGCTAACAACAATTAGCAGTAAATGAAGGAAATCAGAGATAATTTGTATGGTATGAGCAGGGAGCGACAAATTAATTGGACCCAGGTGTGTGTCAAAAAAGACATTGGAAATCAGAGCTGCTAAAGTGATCAGCACTCCAGCGCTATCTGGCACAGGTTGTGGAGTCACCATGAAAGGAGAAATTCATGTAAATGAATGATTACAAAGTATTTAATCATCTCTGCCACTTAATCAAGTGGAGCGGTGTCATAACATTGGAAGATGGATGTCCAACTTATTAATGCAGTACGTACACGCTCTTATTAAATGCATTGCATAGCTGGAAAATGACTTGTTTACACCAGTTTTTAATAAAACCAGTGATGTGGTCTTAATTTTTTGTGTCACTATCTCTATTTAAAAAAAATCTTGAAATAATACAGTTTTTACACTGATCACTGAGTTATCCCTTTCTTTTCATTTTCTTAGCTTATGCGGTGTACAATGGCAGGTTTATGATGCAAGGTAACACCTCTGTGAAAAACCTGGAGGCAGATTACACAGGATCCACCATTGAGGACAATTTACTGTAGCTCATCTTACTTCTTTCCTCTCCTTGCAAGACTCAGAGCATGCTCATCTCACTCTTCCATAGAAATCAATATTTTGCTTTCTGAATTAAGATACTTTAACACGGGCTGATAATCCTTTGGATTCCTACGATCCAGTGAGAATCTGAACAATTATCGTCCAGTGTAAATGCATGCGCCAACTGAATGATGAACGAGAAGCCATTCACTTCTCATTCGTCATTCAGTTTCTGCATGCATCGGCTTGTGTAAACAGGCAGTGGTTCACTTATGAATGACTGCCTGCTTACTGTGAATGGTGGTGGGTGGACCACACTGTTTCCCGGCCTGCTCCACCTCCATTCATTAGCAGTAATGGTTCCTGTGTAAAAGCACAGGAATGATTATGGCTGGGATGACCTGTTCTAGCTCCTTGCACCCCAACAGGTCATCCCGTGTAAAAACACCTTTAGTTGTCTCATGAACACATGCCTGCTGTAAAGTAAGTCTGTGAAACTGCTACCACCACAGAATGGGCGTTTTAGCTATATATCCTAAAGAACGGCAAATCTCAAACTTAGTTGTGTATTGGAGGCACTTGAATGAGGCAAATAAATGTACTCATCTCTAGTCTAAGGGGCAATGTCAAGCATAGTATATTTCAATAGTACTTTTAGCATTTACTCCGTAGACTAGAGGCCCATTTACACGTAATGATTATTACTCAAAATTCGTTCAAATGAGCGATAATCATTATGTGTAAACGCGGGCATCGTGCACTTTTTGTCTGAATGATGATTTTAAGGTGAACTTAAAATTCTTCCTTTAGCCGCAGAGAGATAAAGTATCTCTCAACAGACTTCATGCTGTGTTCGCCACAGGATTAGGGAGATTATATTGCATTCTACCGTGAGCTGCATGAAGATGAAGAACCATGCAGCTGTGCACACAGCTGGGCCTGTGATTAGTCACTCGCTGGGCTCTACAAACATGTCCTGGAGGCCCTTTTATGTGTAAATGAAGATAATAAAATGCTAATGGGCATTACTGGCCCTTAACACTTTATGCAAAAAGATTGCTAAAACTTTCAATATTTCAATCATTTGAAAGATTATCTTTGCATTTAAATGGGCCTTTAACTAGTAATCATTGGTAGATTTAAGATATGTAAAGTAAAAAGATAGATCAATGCGTACCCGACTATTCATTTAGTACTGGGAAATTATAGTTGTGTAACTATTACTATTATTAAAGCTCTTTTTACATGAAGCAATGCACTCCTGATGATAAGTGCCAATCAATGAGAGCGGCGCTCAACTGTCTGACCTTCAGGTAGGCCGATTCAGACTATTACCGATCATATGATCATTTGTCCCATAGAGTATTATCACTGTTGACAGCATATTCCCAGTTTACAAGAGGAATGGAATGTGCTGCTTGCAATGATGATTTTTTTTTGTGCCGCATAAGAGATGCGATCAGCAAACAAATTAGCATGTGCTCATTTGTTGAATGATTGCTGTCACATTTGGACAGACCAATTACCGGACAATTGGATGTTTGAGTCCAATAATCAGCTCATGTAAAAGACCCTTAGGTATTGCTCTCAGACTTCTTTATCCTTTTTCATGGTACTTACTTTTTCCTGCAAGTGGAGATTACTGCGCAGGTAATCTTTAACTTCGTCATCTGTATCTTTCTGTAATTAAAAGACATATTATTTGTTTATAGACTTAACACTGATTGCTTCCATTATGGACAATGGTTATTATATAAGCAAACAACATTGTGCAGCAACACTAGTCATACTTAAAACTTTTTCCAACTTTCCTCACAATATGAGTAAGAAAATAAAAGTCCTCAATACAAAACTAACAGTTATAGTGGTATGGATCATAACATTTTGACCCTTAATATGGCAGCATATGGATGAAGAGGAGCTAAATCTGTCAATTGTGGTATACCCGAATATGCTTGTACATAGAATAAATCTATTACATTTTGTTTACTCAGCGTGTTACCTTGATGTTCAAACAATGCAGCTGCAATTGGGACTAAATAATGATGCATCTACCAAACATCTACCCTTTTTGAGCTTAAGGCCCCCTGCCCACGGGTGAGGCGGAATATCCACCCGGGAGCAAGGGAGAGAACTGTCCGTTCTCTGTGGTAAGCCTATCTGACAGATAGGCTTACTGCGGAGAATCACGGCAAATTGCCGCATACCGCGATTTGAGTCCCGCGAGCGGAGAATTGCTATGATTCTCCGCTCGTGAACAGGAGGCTGTGCTTTCCATAGGAACGCTATGGAAAGCATGCGCTGCATTACCCGCGGCCGGATTATTGCCATGGGTAACGCAATGCAAGATCGCCCGTTGACAGGAGCCCTTATAAGGCTTTCCAGAATTACAAGAAAATATCTGCTGTTTTTTGCCCCAGAAACAGCGTCATTCTTGTCCACGGGCTGTGTCTAAAATTTTAGCTCATCCGCATTTTAAAAAATGAGGCTGAGCTGCAATACCAGAAACATTCAATGGAGAACAGTGACGTTATTTCTGAAAGGAACAAAAAAAAAACAAACACATTTTCTTCTAATCCTGGACAGGTCCTTCAATTCAGTTAAAACAAAGTAAGTTGGTCACACTGCACTAGCAGTTTTCAGCAGGAGCTGTCCATGGTTCTGTATTTCTTACATTTTCCACCTAAACTTAAAGGGGTTGTCCCGCGAAACAAAGTGGGTCTATACACTTCTGTATGGCCATATTAATGCACTTTGTAATGTACATTGTGCATTAATTATGAGCCATACAGAAGTTATCAGAAATTTTTCACTTACCTGTTCCGTTGCTAGCGTCCTCGTTTCCATGGAGCCGTCTAATTTTCAGCGTCTAATCGCCAAATTAGACGCGCTTGCGCAGTCCGGGTCTTCTTCTTTTCTCAATGGGGCTCCGTGTAGCTCCGTGTAGCTCCGCCCCGTCACGTGCCGATTCCAGCCAATCAGGAGGCTGGAATCGGCAATGGACCGCACAGAAGCCCTGCGGTCCACCGAGGGAGAAGATCCCGGCGGCCATCTTCAGCAGGTAAGTAAGAAGTCACCGGAGCGCGGGGATTCAGGTAAGCGCTGTCCGGTGTTCTTGTTTAACCCCTGCATCGGGGTTGTCTCGCGCCAAACGGGGGGGCTGTTGAAAAAAAAAAAAAACCCGTTTCGGCGCGGGACAACCCCTTTAAGGTCCCTTTACACAGGATGACAGCCGCCCCACGGACTACCACCCCACTATCGCTCCTGTGCTTTACATAGGAGTGAAAGTCGCTCTGTGAATGGTGGCTGAGTGGGCCAGAGATAATTCCAGCCCGCCGCCTCCATTCACAGTAAACAGGCAATCATTCACAGCTGAATGACTGCCTGTTTACACAGGTGATGGTCCCTTGGATTTCAGTTCTGCTAAAAAACCAATCGACTCTAACAAGTGAGTGACTTGTTGCTCAGTACCCTGTTGGCCCCTGTTGGTACACAGGACGGTTTTTAGCAATAATTTGGGCGATAATCACCCGTGCAAAGGTACCTGAAGCAAAACTTAAAGGGGCATTACCATCTTAGCTTTTCATTGCCAAGATGGGATATTGCTACTGCAGGTACTGGCCATCTGGATGGATCCTTCAGAAACAGCTGAGCACTTCAGTCCAACGCCATTTCCGTAGTTCCTATTGAAGTGAATGGGAACTATGATAACCACGTATCGCAGCGTGCTATGCAGTTTCTGTAGCTCTTATTCACTTCAATGAGAAGTAGGGAAACAGTGCTGGGCTAAAGTGCTCGGCTTTTTCCAACAGGTGGTTGGAAACAGACAGCCGGGTTTTTCCATCTCGGCCATGAAAAGCCGAGATGGTAATAGCCCTTTAAATGCTAACAATATTGGCAGATCAGCTATTACAAGTTCAGGTGGTAACCAGAATAAAGTGCTATCATGGAAGGATCTGTGTAACTATAGCAACTGTTCTCAATCAGTTATGTCACAGTGATATTAGAAGGCCATCTGTTAATTCTTCTGCATTTCCATTTTGCTTATTTAACTAGATCCATAGAAAAGTCAATTTCTATGATAACAAAGTAAGAGAAATAAATGTTTAATTATACAATACAAAGGGTCCTATTTATTTGACAAAATTGCTTATTATGGGTGTCCCTATGTATACAAGTCCTAAAACGAGAAGCTGTCAGAATAAAAGCAGAGTACAATGTCTCTATTTAAAAGCTGCAGTATAGGAACACTAAGCAAGGAAATGTCATCCGCAGAAACAGAATTATCCCTCCATGAAGATAGCAATGCTAATGTGACGCTTGTAGTCAATGCATATCCAAAATGATAATAGCATTTATGTGCAGTCATCAGCAATTCAAAAAGGAGATAATTTGTATATAAATGAAAGCAGAGGGATGCAGATTTTTTTCTCGCACACATTTCCCAACCATGATCTAACCATGTCAATGCAAGAGAAATAGCTTGGAAGTCTTACTTACAAGACTGTATCTGCTCTTTGCCAGTGATATGAGTTCCTGGTCCCCCGGTGTGCACATATTCAGACCAATGGGTAACATCTTCTTCAGGGCAGCCACAATCAGTGAAGTCTGTATGGAGTAGAGGTCTCCTCTGCGTTTGGTTCTCTTCCTCTCCTGATCTTGCCCTCCAGACTAGAACAGTGATACCATCATGGAATGGTTAGGTTCTGCATTACACATATCAAGGTTTGAGATGGACAGATAACTGCAACTTTTAGCAAAATGCTAAAATGTGATAGGAATCGTTTCGGGGGGGGGGGGGGGGAATCAGAGATCTCACTTCTGTGTGCTTATGACAATATAGCAAGGTCTTTTCAATTGTCTACAAGGATGTGTATTGGTGCTGGGGCATTTATGAAAACTGGTGTGTGGATAGTAAAGACCATTACCAAAAGCACCATTTTCTGTTGGCTCCAGTTTTCATAAATGACACTAGTATTCTTCTGTAGTTTAGTAGATCTTATAACTTATCATTAAGGTAAGAGTTTAGAAGACGACATCATGATCATTAGTCAGCCATATCATGGATATCATTAGTTAATACTTTGTGTTCTTGTGTATTCCCTGACCTTGGAACAATAAGAACCCAAACCAAGTACTTACCAATAGTTGATGATCTGATCTAAAGACCTACAAATACCCTGTCCCAGCAATCACCCATTGTAATCTTAAATACACCCAAGAGATCTGAAATAGTGATCACGCAAAGTGAAACTTCAATCTAAACTTTGTTTTGTAAAATGGGCCCACATAAGTTATTCAGCTTACCTTTGCCCACGTTTTAGTACTAGATGCCTCTTAATGCTAATTTTGTTGGGCTGTTATTCCATGAATAGCCAGCAGTTGCTGAATAGTTCTGAAGTGGAAGCGGTGGGTATGAAGATCACCTCTTTCCCCCTCAGTAGAAAGAAGAAAATGGAGTAAACCCAATGGTAACGGAGGTTTTGGTCCCCGATAAATGTCTAGAGACCAAAGATGCCTTAGGAAGGGCTGTGAGAATGAATGAACTGTGGCGGTGCTACCGACCAGGAGAACCCATTACAGGTGGGCACGGCAGATGTGCGAAGAGCTATAGAAAGAAAAGACTGTTGGATAGGCGCAACTCTCCAGAAAAAATGGTGGGATGGTAGAATGTATTATCCAACTTCTCTTTTATTAAGTATATTATAAAACCAGCATAGGATACATCTTTCGGGGAGAACCCCTTTTTCCGCCAAGCTGGGTGGGACTAATACATAAAGCATATACAAAGTCATAGGAGTAGTAGCAACATATAATAGATATGTTGCAAATGCAAGAACAATGCATTCCACCAGTCTTTTCTTTCTATGGGTCTTCACACATCTCTTTCCCTCTCAGTCAGGGCTCTGCAAGTATGGGCTATAGCAGCTGAACCTTCACGTTATTGCTGCTCACACATTCTGTATCATGTTATACAGTTTAGTGCTCTGGTCCCCTTCTGCATTTAAATGCCGCATGCTGGCATTCATATACGAAGTGCAGGAGAGCACAGCTGTATAACTTTATACAGAATAGACAGGAGTAATGTCAGTGCTTTTCAGATTTCAACAACTGCTGCTGCCTCAGAACCATTCAGCAGTAGTTCTCTGCTGCGGGGGCTCTGGCTAAGTAATGAAAGGTGGGCAAAGCAGCATAAAGCAGCGTAAACCCATGTTAGTCCTTTTTTTTTCAAAACAAGGTATAGATCAGAGTTTCACTTCAGAATCTGCTAATAAAAACAATCAAATACTTAGTACAGGTCACATAATTAAGACAAATAGGCTGGAGCTAAACAATGATTTCATTTGCAACTTTCTTTTTCTCACCGTACAGTACTGTGCAAAGGTTTTAGGAAGGTCTGGAAAAAATGCTGCAGAGTAACGATAGAACTATCTTCAGAGTAAAGAAGAACAAGGAGTCTTGGAAGTGATATGACCCCACGGAGCCCTGATCTCAACATCATCCAGTCTGTCTGGGATTACATGAAGAGGCAGAAGGAGTTGAGCAAGCCTACATCCACAGAAGATCTGTGGTAAGTTCTCCAAGATGTTTGGAACAATCTCCCTACCAAAGTTCCTTCAGAAACTGTGTGTAAATGTACCTAGAAGGATTGATGCTATTTTGAAGGCAAAATGTTGGTCACACCAAATATTGATTTGATTTAGATTTCTCTTTTGTTCATTCACTGTGGATTTTAATAAAAAAAACAACTATTAACACTTCTATTTATGAATGCATTCTTACTTTGCAGCATTTTTTCACACCTGCCTAAAACTTTTGCACACTACTGTAGAAATCAATGTAAATGAAACATGGATCCACTTCTACAAGCTGCATCTATCATGCAACATTCTCAAAATTATATCAACATTTTCTGGTTTATGCATTGTCTGCTAATGCATTATCCCGGGTTGAATGCACAATTTCCACAACTCACCGTCTATATTATATGTATATAGTCATGGAAAATGCCCATTGCCATATAATACTGTATGTCTTCACGGCAGAAATCATCAGGGAGCTCCAGCCTTATTAGAATTAATTCTAAAGGTATTTCACAGAAAATGATTACGTAGAAGGATGTCTTCTACTTTGAGAGATTTAAGACATATAGAGAATAGAAAATATAGAAAAACAAAGCCTGCAATGACATCATCACCACTCTTAATACACAAGAGACAATACAGAATAGAGACTAAACTAAATGGAACCACAGGTTTGACACCAAGTGAAACATACTGTACTTCAAGTAATAATGAAATTAGGCACACCAAGGTAGTAATTTGAGTCTTAAAGCATCAGTCTCTCTGTAAGGGATAAAAAGCAAAGAAAAGGAATGAACACTCAACTCAAAAAGATATATGAAATGATATTTGCAGGTTGTTTGTCAATAACAACAGCCTTCTGAGGAGGAAAAGTTAGGGCTTGCTTCTGAAAAAAACTTTTTTAGGGTGTGAAACAGATTTCTTGAGTGACGTGTTGTGCTGTTTTTTTGTTTAAAGAAGTTGAAAAAGTTGTGCATTCAAAAATAAATGAAAGAATGCAAATAATGTAAAGTATATAGAGAATGAACCAAGAGATAATGGAGAACAATAAGGACAAAGTGACTGGTACTTTAAGACTGCAAGTCAAAGCTCTGAGCTACACAAGCTTGTGTTGGCCTTTTAGAACCTTTTTTTTGTAAAGATCCAAAAACCAAGTAGATTTCTCCTCTTGGGGTAGTAAGCTGCATCATTCCATTTTCCTGAAACCTTTCTTTACATTTTTATTAGGACCTACTATAGCATGTCCGATGATCGAAATGGCTGGAAGTGTATTTTGGTTATTCCATTTCGCCTGAAGATCTGAAGAACATACAACAAACTAGTGATAGTACAATAGGTCTGTCTGGAAACCCTCATTCAAGAGGTGAAAGAACTGATATTGCAGCATACCGAGAGTGTTTTTCACGTGGAACATGTTCCATCAGATGCCATATGTCGCCTTAGAAGAACTCTGCTTCTATCGGAAAAAGTTGGGCCCCTTCAAAAAATTAAACTCCATGTATAACTATATGATCTGCAATACAGAATACAGTTCCATGTTGCGCATCATATTATGGGCCAGAAATGTATGTGGTCATGTGTGAAAAGATGATTTTTTTATTTGGCTATTATTTCTGGCATACTTGATTTTGAAATGTATGCTTGATCAGTAAACAGCCACCTTGCGGTAAACATTTTTAGCTACCGATATATTTGAGACGTGCCCCGAAGTCATGGCTTTGCTATACTGCTTCAAGCATGGCTGCCCTTCTGTTGTAGTGTTTCAGGCATGGCTGCTCCCGTGCTGGCTACCACTTGGCAGGCTTTACTATACTATGTCATACCTGGATGTTCCAGATATATTCTCCTTTCTTCTCCCCTCCTCTTATATCAGAGAGTTGCTCTGTGTAAAATAACTTCAGAAAGGGAAATATTGAATAAGTTTTCAGAATTAAACTACACACTTAAGGGTTGCCAGGCAAAATACTCCCCACGGCACTCATGTCCAGCTGAAGTGCCTTAGGGTAGGGATTACTATAACTTGCTGGGCATCAAAGCTTTGCTTATATTTGTGCCTTTAACAGGTTTCTGAGACAATGATCTATGAACAGCACTAAAATAGGGGGACACAGTAACTGTACCCATGTAAATGACAAACTACGTAAAACATCAGTGGCGTCACAAGGGTGTTGCTATGAGTGGTCTGAAGTTGAACCATGTAGTAACCTCTATGATACACACATATTTAAGCTGACCTGAAGAAGACACAGGTGATATACTAAAAATATACCCTCGGTAATCAAAGCTCAATAACACCAGATAACACTAAACCTAATATGAAATGGGTTTTCAATGCAGGATGAAAGGTTTGCCAGTACTACCAGTTGCAGAATACATCTTACTTATTGACGTACATTCTTATGAACCGTAGACCTTTTCTTGACCCATTCTGCATGATTTTTAGATATACTAATAAAATATTATATCTAAATCAAAACCACAGACACACCAGGTAATAAACTTAGCCATCTTCTATTCAACGGTGAAATTTGTTCGACTGGACACATTACTGTACGCTGCCTTGTCATCATGACTTTGCTATGAAGTGAGCTAAAAGTTAATTAATTGCTACACTAAAGATTTGTGCACCATCCTAGCTAAATGACATGAGACATGACCGCCCTTGGTGACGCCACTGCTAGACTCATGAAACATACAGTATGGATGAATGGAGCCAGGCTAGCTAATACATAGACAGGTCATGCATGCTGTACCTTTACTTGTATGGGCTGTGTGAAAGAAAAATGTTGGAGACAAGTAAGTAAAACAGATGGAAAATGAACCATATATTCCTTAATTACTTGTGAGATGATAAGGCAGTAAACTAAGTAGATTAAAAGGAGGATCTAAACAAATAGTTACACCAGTGTCTGTTATGACACAGCCAGTTAAAAAAATGACCTGCTATCTCTTCCTTTAAGGTGCTTTTAGACGGAACGATTATTGTTCAAAAAATTGTTTAAACAAGCTAAATTGAACGATCGTTCAGTCTAAACACGCGCCAACAACCAAGCGACGAATGATAATTGTTCTTTTTGGCTCGTCAGTTTTATGCAGGCACAAAAATCATCGTTGGCTCATTCACTTATCATTCGGTTTAACCAGCAGTCGTTTTCAATCAGCAAATGTGAAAGACTGAACGATATCTCGTTTGAATGGGCCAACGATGTATCTGCCTGTGTAAACAGACTGCCAGAGCGAATGAGCAAACAATGACATCACTTGTTCAAACGATAAATCAGCTCATCTAAAAGGGCTCTTAGTCAGATGCCAAGACTGTTCTTGTAAGGAAAAAAGTTAGAACACATCCCATACTTACCAGATTGTGACGCTCTTAAAATGAATTTTATAAGATGAGTTAGGAGTACATCATAACATAACTCTGTTATACCGTAAGCCATGTGATCTCCCTTTAATGCAGATTTTGGAATATGTACAAATACATTTACAGTATAGTAGATTGATGTTTAAGCTTTCCATATATGACACTATACAGCACTGTACATTCCTAATATTACTATAATTCACATAATCTACTGTGTTTAATGATCATAGATGTAATGATAGAAGCTGACTTATTTCACTACGACTATAATGCTAACTGACCCACATATTCCAAATTTCACGCTAGATTTGTGGAGAAGGGTATCACCGAGGCAAATAGGTTCCCGTAGGACTAGTATATTTCACCGTGGGGAACCACAGGAATGATAAAACGTAACTTTTATTGTTAGTACAAATAAAAGACAAACAGAAATTATTAAAAGATTTTCTTATATGTGCGTGTTACTGTGATAACGTTTACTATGCTCATATAACAAAGGGAAGAAGATCCGTCCAGTTGTCTATTAGTGACTCCTGAAGACCTCTATCATATAAATCACAAGGGATTCACACAGAAAATGCATTTATGATTGAAATGTGCAAAGTTCTGAGGTCACAATTTCTTATTCCATCTTTGGTGATGGAAAGATAATTAGGCTCATATGTAGATTTTATCAAGACCTTGATACAGAAATGTACTGATAAATGTACATAATATCAAGTTCTATACGTGTTGTCTTCTCAGAGCACAACGCACGTCAGATCATTGTGTGTTATGTCACCTAATATGTATTTTATTTTTCCCTTGAGTTATACACACGATAGATTATAATATACCTCTTAGTTCTCATGAGGTGTATTAATAAATTGAAGCAGAATGTCACTAATATTCGGTAGTTCGGAAGTAGCAAATTTCCGTAAATATCACATATAATTATATAGTGGTATGTATTACTACCGATAAGAAGAGAGAGGGCGACCAATCTCGTTGAAACGTGCTTGATCTACCAACAGATTGAGTGGTTTGTAGGCGATAGATCCCCGTCTGATGCTATAATAAACGGGGGTCCTATCTCATAACAAACCCGTCATAAGATAAATGATTAGATTCTGAGAGATACAACCCTCCAATCTATAGCGGAACTCCCTTTATATAAATTGATCGCATATGGATCAGATAGAACTACTCTCAAAATCTGCCTGATAAATAAATGAGCGCATTCAGTATTCTAATGCCCTCAAATGCTATCTGTAGAGGTGAACTATTTGATTATAATTCAAAGCTGATATTGTTCACATAAAGAGATAGCTAAGAGAGTCAGCGATCTATGAGTTGATGAGAACATCTGATGTTCTGATGTTCTCAAAAGCTATTCTTCCTAGTTAAGCTGCTTGATCATATATTTGAGCTAACACTAATACTAGGAGATAGCTTAGGAAAATCCATCAACGCGTTTCTGCTACTGTCTGGTTATAAGCAGCGTCATCAGGATGGATACTGACAGAGACATAGACAGAGAACTGTGCAGCACAGAGGCTGCCGGATAAATGAGCATTTAGCAAGTGTAAAATTATATTTATATTGAATGCATCGCCTCGCTCTGCATTCAATGATATGTTAATTTCAATGGTTCAAATAGTTAAAATGATTATCTACCATTATCTACATTGCTATATATTGACTGGAGGGCAGCTTATGCGTTTAATGTGCAATATTAGGTTATACCTAATGTACCTGAAAATGTAGTGCATTAGAAGCTTTTGTCATACTCCAGATATCAGTTGGTGATTTTTACAGACAGGGGTGGATATTTTTGTGTGACGTGTAATATTTTTTCTAACACCATCTCATGCCATTTGGCTACTATCTATCCTATTCAGCCGAGTGGCCTTTGGACATCGGGAAAGTTCGGAACCCCAGATGTACTCATAACTTCTCCTCCTATATAACTAAGCCGTGGGATTACCAAGCATAGCACAAATGTTTTTCAGTCTGAAAACCAGCAAATGTCGACCCAAATCCATTTAAATGTCTGCAGCGTAGTGCTAATAGACTTACTTTTGACATCTTACTCTTGTTGTTTCCAGTTAGAAATGCCAGATTATTGATTTCATTTTGAATCACAAAATTCTGTTCTTCTCTCTTAAAGTTCTAAACCAGAAAGCAGAAAGAAAATATAGCATTCAAAAAGATAAAAAAGACCTCATATGCACACATATATGGCGCAATATCTGTTTGTAGACAGGTCATTTAAAGTGGAGCACTGTACCATGCGGAATGCTGATTGTTATTTAACAGTTTCTTTTGTGCACAGAAGTTTTCTGAGACTCCCAAAAAATGGGCTAAAGGCTCCACTAGTCCAGTGTTTCTGAGGCCGGGCTCAGAGAAGGAATTTGCTGCGGGACTCTCACATGCAGAATCCGACTTGCTCGTGTAAGCCTAGCCTTAGTGTTTGCACGGAGCTTTCTTAGGTAAATTCCCTCTGCAAACTTTCGTCTTTATACCAAGAACTGCACAGTAACGTGATGGGCAGTAGAAAAAAAATTAAGTATTGCATTGCACTATGGGAGCTCAATTAAGCTATTATGCATGTGTCTGGCAGCCAGCTTCCAAGGTGAACATATAGGTTAAATAATATGCATTAATATTGAAATCTCTCCAGCTTCTAAAGGCAGCAATTCCAATATTATGCAATAGCCTCCTATAAAAATGTAGTTAACTCAAAATAAAGATTCATTTCAGAGGCCGAACATAAGGATTGTGTAGGAAAAAAATAATGTTTAATCCTAAATGTTTAAACATATCATCCTTAAACTGACAGCTATTCCTTACATGGGATTTGCACCAAAGAATGAACACTTCAGCCACCATTCTAAACAGCTCGTCCGAGTCTACATCTGGTTTTTTGAGCCAATTGGATCTGGATGGAAAAAAAAAGAATATTGAACACGATGCAAAAACAGTGAAGAACTTAAATTGTGAGAGTGTGCCAAACCTTATCTTTATACCTGTTGTTATCTACATATCGGATCAGCATTGGGTAGAAGGCATAGAGGTCTCGGCATAAAATAGCAAACTCATCCAGAATAAGCAGCTCTGCTTCCTGCGTGTCAGACTTGCTGTCTGCTTTTAACTGCTCCTCCTCTTGCACAATTTTTATTGCTTTCTTCTTCAATTTCTCCAGTGTGGGGATGAAATGGCTCTTCAGGAGGTCTGGCTGAGCCTTGCTGATAATTGGCTGAGCATAAACTGCAAAACATCAAGTACTAGATTAATAACATGAAACAAAAGTACAAGTCTGCAGAGAGATTTTCAGGAGCACATGCACATCATTGAAAGGAGAGATAGCTATCATGTTCTGCAGAGTAAGCATATTTCACCCAAACATCTTCACTGCTAGAATGAAATAAATTATTACATCTTGATTGTATTTGTGACTTACTGAGAAACACTCATCTACATTTTTTAAGGCTGTTGCTGCCACAAGATGAGAAAAAAGTTTAAAATAAAACTCTAACTCAAAATGCTTTATGTTTGTCTCCGCAGTCAGGAGCAGTCTCATATAAGGATCCAGCAGAGGAAGTCTTTCTATGTACAGCTAAGAATCCCCCCAATGTTGCCTTGTAGCAGGGTTATATTACATGGAGGATAAAAGGGGCAAATATGCTCTAGTTTCTTCACCACCCAATCCAGGACGATTTAAAGCAACTACATGTAAGGGGGATTCTTTACTGTAAGGGCAGTGAGACTATGGAACGCCCAGCCTGAGGAAGTCAAAGTGAATTCACTAAGTGTTCAAAAGTGGCCTGGGATTTTCGGTGCAATAATATTAGAGGTCACTAGATTTCTGGAGAAAGGTTGTTGATCTAGAGAGTTATTCTGACTGTCGGATTTTGAGTTTTCCCTGAGATGAGGAAAATATTTTTTTTTGCCTAGATCGCAGATCTAGAATAAGCCAACTTGATCGATGGCGCACTATATTAATAGCATTGGTCCACGGTGATCTCTATGTTATTTACACAATGCAGTTATTATCACTTTAAATAGACTGTACACTATGCAAACAGCATAGACGTACGGTGTTATTGTATCTTGACGCCACCGGAAGCTAGGGGTTTGACAGGAGGAAAGCCCCTGTCACACCCCTAGCTCCTGATAGGGTCAATAGCTGAAGGTCCTAAAAGGTGCTACAGTAGCCTCGCTCCCAGTGTGTTACGCGGCACTGTGCTCCACCGCAGTTACCAAAGCTACCCACCCGTTCCTGGGCTTTGGCGCTGTGCCCTCTCTCGTGTCCGCGGCGTGTGCCTATTACTCACTGTCACCCTGCGCTGTTGTGTCCCTGCTGTCATGCAGTCTGTGGGGGACGCATGTAATGGAGTGTCCCACACCGCTGCCGGCTCCCTGCTGTTCCTCCTGCAGTGTGCGGCCGGCATCGGTCAGTGAGTGTCTCGCTGCTGCCGTGTCCTCCCTGCTTCCGACGGCTCTCTTAAACACACATGTGGGGAGGAGAGGGGGGGTGTCTTGTGCCGTGCCGCCAGCAAAGCCAATTTATGGCAGCGGGGCTTCCGTCATGGCGACCCCACTCTGTGCTGTACGAAAAGCTGTTGGCCATGAGGGAAGATAACATTGAACTATTCCTCAAAACATGGCAGCCATGGGCATCCTTTCTAGAAATACCTGGCATAAACAGACTTCTCAGCACAAGAGGCGTCAGATCAGGAGTAGAATCGATTTTATAATATTAAGAGACTATACTATCCCCTGATCCACTCACCCCCTAGGTGTCTCCACACACTTTCTGGGTGCTCTCCTTAAGGAGACATTACACCCCTGCTGACCCACGTCGCTGGCCCCTCACAGACTAAGCCAGAGACCTACTGCCCACTGAGGAGGGGCAAGCACCCAGAAACAGTCTGTCTGTGCATGGTTTCTGGCTTGGTTTGATATTCCTAATCATCGATGACTTGTTATAAGGTTATTTAGGAATGCTGACACCCAATAGATGGCGCTGTAGAGGTATTTTTCCATCTTTCTTATTTGCATAAATCTCCAGAGGAGCATTGCCTTACAAGTCTCCTTACTTAGCTTTTAGTTGTCCCCACACCCCTTCTGGGTGCTCTCCTTGAGGAGAGACTATGCCATCGCCTGATCCACTCACCCTCTAGGTGTCTCCTCACACTTTTTGGGTGCTCTCCTTAAGGAGACACGACACCATTTCTGACCTAAGATTCGTGGAACTTGCTAAAGCTTTTCAGTTTGTTAAAAAGTGAATAATTCAATAAAATTCTTTTAAAACAAAAATAAAAAAAGAGGAAAATGGGAATCATACATGCACTTATCTATAGCCCCTCTGTATATTTCCATGGTCTTGAAAACTGGGAGGTAAAAATCTGCACTTCGGTTACAGCCTCGTAGTATGGATTTGTCAGTATGCATGATGTATAATGGAAGGAAATTCCTAAGGATCATACTCTACTATCGACCTCATCAATGCAATTCACACCAAGCCTGCTGTGCTGGGCTTAGCAACTATGACACTAAGGCCTCACAAGTTTGTTTCACATAAAGGTCAACCCCAGTTTGTTCGGCTAAATCTGTTTAGGGATTATACTAGATAAAAAGAACTGTGACTCTCAAAAGTCACACAGAATATAGTTACGCATGTATAAATAATCTCATCAAATAAAATCTTGTGCTACCCGTCTGACCTACAGACAGTTAAAGGGGAAATAAATTGCTTCCCTTTACCAATATTCTTTCAATGAGTGGGAATGAAAGAATATAGGATTATTTTGTGCTTTAGCTGGCTGTCTAATGTGGGTGAACACCATAAAAAGGTTGACTTGTTTACAGTACTTTGACTAAAAGGAAGGATCTACTTACAAAAGTCTTTAGAAACTACTTTTTCTTCAGACATGTAAACCAGAAATTATAGAGATAGCTTGTAACAGATTGTTACACAGAGATGTAGACTTTAGAACTGCTAAATAAATGTATTTTCATGTACTGAACAATGCTTTGGGCAATATCAACTGTAAATACAATAATAAGAAGGTAAAGGGCAGAATATGTAATGTGAGAAATGGACAAGAGTAACGGATAATTCAATTAACCAATTTATACTTTATTTCCCCTTTACCAGTGGTTCTAATACTAGCAAAAGTATACGATTAGAAGGTTGTACCCAGGTCCAGGAGCCTGAGAGTGTCCAACAGGTCCCTCGGCCGTGTATGAGAAGACCAGTACTACAAACAATAGCTGGGGGACCCGGTTATAAATATTGCACTGGTTCGCCAGAGCTTTACTTGACCCATTCCTTGTGGTGGAACAAACCAACCAGCAAGTATATCTTGTGTCAATCGGCAGTTGACGTTATAAGCTCTCTGTAATGATAGTTTCTGTGCCTTTCTTCTCATAACCATAGTTCTTTCCCAGTGTATTTGGCAGTTAATTTAGTGTTGTCATAAGGACCCTGAGCCTAAAGGTGGCCAACCACCTTGGATAGTTGTCATTCGACCGATAGCTTTTTCTTGTAACACAACTCTGGCAGAGTCGTATCTCCCTTGAGAACAAAAGGGTTGGGCATGTTTGAAATCAAACATGACCAACCCTTCTCTCTGCCAACACATGCCATAGCGGAGAGTCAATTCAAATTAGACACCCCAATTCAAATTAGATAATCGGTAGATTTGGCCAACATACATCTTATGTGTATAGTTACCTTAAATCTCTTTTCTAATTTAACATTTTTAGAGATTTAACCCTTTCCAATCCATTGTCTGACATCTTCTTACATTCTGATTGAAGCTTGTACAACAGCTCCAATGTCAGAAGACATCCGACAGGGTATTCTTACCGTCTATTACCAGCCACTCCGCTGTCGGAGCCTCTCTGGTGCGCACACACACTGGCTTTAGCCAGCAGATGGCACCATTGTATAACAGCAAAAACAGAAAGCCTTTTAGGAAACCCTGAATCCAAAATTGGCCTTTTTGAGAAGTGTTTTTGCCCAAGTTGCCTTAGATCCGACCTGTACTCATTTCAGCGCTACAGGTCAGGCTTGCTCAGTAAGAACAACCATGGACAGCTTTTTTTCTCTTCAGCGCTCGGGACCAGATTGCTGACAGCGCTTAATGCAGACATGCACAGGAAAGAAGTACAGAGCAGTAAATTGTGGTAAATGTAGTTTCAAGTTACATGTCAGCAGGCAGAGTGCAGCCATCTTGGAAAGTAGCAATGTGGGGAAACCTCAGAGAACAGCATAAGAATGTAATAGTTGCGTGATTTATACCCTTAAACAGCTGTGGAGAAATATGGCGTAAACACCTTTCACATCTGGAATTTTTTAAAACTCGCCTCCCAACTGGAATAACCCATTTCACTGTAGGTCTGTAAGGGCAATTACTGAAAAAAGTTCATTTTTTCTATTCTTTGATTACTTTGAGTTTTATACTAGGTCAAGATTTGTCATCCTATTATTGTTGTCCTTGTAACTGACAAATCCTTAATAAAATAGACTAAGCATAAAAGTGCAAAAAGGGTGCAGATAAAAAAGCTACGTGATTAAATAAATATAAAAATATCTCGTTTTTCTGCGTTCAAGAAAAATAAGAAAGGCTACTGTGCTAAAAGGGACACGGGGACCTGGCAGAGGACAACATAAGAACTGCTAATGCCTTTTAGGCAGTGTTGCTCCATTTTTTCTCTTTTTGCTCTAAACTACTGTGAGTCTTACATAGAGTAAAAATGTCTGTCAGTGGCAGGACAAATGTCAAGTGGATTTGCACTTAATTCGGCTAATACTTTTGTGAGAAAGATTTTCAAACCAATATATGTGGCCAGTGATATAAAGCGGGATTACCTGCGATTCTCTTCATCCAGGAAGCTTCATCTATTCCCAGATTGTTGTTAATGATTTTTAGGATGTTGCCCAAGATGACACTTAGATGCTCCGAAGTTACTTGAGTACAGCACGGCCTGGCATTTTCTGGTACATTTTCAGTCCCCCTCTCCCACCAGTAGGAAAGATAGTTGCATAGCATTGGCAGCACAACTTCAATAACATGTGGCATTTCTGTATACCTGGCTCCGGACTCAGCCAGATCATTAATTTCTTTCATCAAACCTTCCAAATGAGGCATTTCTGGACACATTTCTTCAATAGTGTCTGGCATGCCTAGAACTGCAATCAAAAATCACCATTAAAATCAAACTCCTTGATAATTCTACTGCAAAAATACACAACATAATTATTTTTTATCCATTTACAAGGCAATAGCAGAGCACTTACTTGCTCTCTCCCTGGGTGATTTGGTGTTAAAAACTGACAAAGGGTTGTTGTGGTTTAGGGATGGCTCAAGAAAAGCCACAGGTATGGCCCCGGCCAGTGCTGCCAGACATTCTCCCAAGGCTGGTCTCTGCCTGTAAAGTTAAATGTTCACGATTAGGATGAACATTACCTTCAAGTAACTAAATTGACTTTCTTAATTGCAGAATGATTTCTAACATTTTAACACACCAGTGAGGCTCCTTATGAGAGTTAATTCCCACAAGAGATGTGTGAAAGGTTATGGATTTGGAATTAAAGGGGTTGTCCCGCGCCGAAACTGGTTTTTTTTTTTTTCAACCCCCCCCCCGTTCGGCGCGAGACAACCCCGATGCAGGGACCTAAAGAAAAATCCGCACAGCGCTTACCTGAATCCCCGCGCTCCGGTGACTTCTTACTTACCGGCTGAAGATGGCCGCCGGCATCTTCTCCCTCCGTGGACCGCAGGGCTTCTGTGCGGTCCATTGCCGATTCCAGCCTCCTGATTGGCTGGAATCGGCACGTGACGGGGCGGAGCTACACGGAGCCCCATTGAGAACAGAAGAAGACCCGGACTGCGCAAGCGCGGCTAATTTGGCCATTAGACGGCGAAAATTAGTCGGCTCCATGGGAACGAGGACGCTAGCAACGGAGCAGGTAAGTGAAAAACTTCTTATAACTTTTGTATGGCTCATAATTAATGCACAATGTACATTACAAAGTGCATTAATATGGCCATACAGAAGTGTATAGACCCACTTGCTGCCGCGGGACAACCCCTTTAAGTATACTTCACATGTAACGGGCCCTAAATGTATATATTAAAAAAAACATTGGTGGTTATGTAACTGTTGAAAAGTTAAGCCCACCTAAGGTGTTTTTTCCATTAATACAACCCTTTGGAAATAAAGGTCAGATGTTCAGCTGATTGCTGTAAATTTGGTTTCTGAAACCCGCTCCTTCCTACTGTGAACAACTGATATTACCAGAGAAGTTGTGATTGGTTATACCGAAATGTATTATTATTATTATATACCAGCCATTCAAATGAATGGCCAACAATGTAGTATATGGCTGAATTATACAAGCCAGAGACGCCGTTAGCTGGCAACTAGAGATGAGCGAGCCTACTCGGCCACCCCCCTTTTTCGCCCGAGTACCGCGATTTTCGAGTACTTCCGTACTTGGTCGAAAAGATTCGGGGGGGCGCCGTGGGTGAGTGAGGGGTTGCAGCGGGGAGTGGGGGGGGGGGAGGGAGAGAGAGAGGGCTCCCCCCTGTTCCCCGCTGCTACCCCCGCGCTGCCACGCCTCCCCCCGCCCCCCGAATCTTTTCACCCGAGTACTGAAGTACTCGAAAATCGCGGTGCTCGATTGAGTAATTACTCGAAACGAGTAGGTTCGCTCATCTCTACTGGCAACCCATTATTATGGCTTTTATATGTTCTAACAAGGCATACAAAAAGTGAGAGACAAACTCTTTAAAAGGATTATCCCTCCAAAATCATTTATCACCTATCCACAGGAAAGATGATAAAGGATTGATTGTTGGGGGTCCAACTGCTGGGACAGTCGCATGAGAATCTCAAACCCATAGTTTCCTGGTTTAATGATGCAGAGGTGCACATAGGATGCCAGCCCCATAGGAGTCAATGGATTGGTAGATAGGTGATACATGACTTTGGTGGGATAACTCCTTTAAGTAAAATGTGTAAGCTATAGAGTAAAGACACTGGAGGATTAGGTATAACCACAATCATCTAGTGACTTGCAACACTCATTGTTATACAGTAGTAGACTGTATTTTAGCATTTGATGTTTAGAGGGGTTCTTCCCACTTTTAATATTTGTCAATTAGAACCATTGACAAGTATCCCAACACACATTTTAATAAAGAAATGCGAATATGCACAGTTACATCTTCATGAAAATGAATATGACAGAACCTTCTCAACCATATAAAAAGAGGTTAGACAGCATCCACGATACAGTTAGTAGTTTTTTATTCCTCACAAATGTGATAAAAATACGAAGTTTCGGCTAACAATAATCCTTTGTTAAATATGACATACTTGACAAACGCTTATTGTTACCCGAAACGTCGTATTTTTATTGCGTCTGTGAGGAATAAAAAAACTACTAACTGCACCGTGGATGCTGTCTAACCTCTTTTTATATCAGTAAGCTTTGGGACATTGGATTCAGTCCCTTTTTGACTTTGCATCTTAATTTTTGTACAACAGTTGAAGATTGTGCTGCTGGCACCCCACATTTCTAGAACCTTCTCAACCATCGTAATTAGACCCTGCATTTTTGTTCTAGGGGCAAGTAAAGCATTCTGTAATTCTTGTCCAGGGCTCTAATTAGGCTCAGCAGATTTACTTTCAAAGACAAGAATCTTTGAGCAGGCTAAAATCAGATTGCTTTGCCCAATGTAAAAGTAACATCTTGTTGTTGATCTGTTCTAAGGAAACCCTAATCAGGTCCTAAGGAACCCTGCCTGGGAAACAGTAATGCAGACATTTACACACATACATTCAGTCTGTACCCAATGACACCGTGTAAAACTATTCAGAAAGAGCATGCTTTACAGAACAGCAATGGGTACGTCTCCACATTCAAATGTCACCCATATGAATAACTGTACGCAGTGGTATGCAGCTAATGTAGCAGACTATGCCACTGCTTTAGGGCACCTGGAACAGGAGGGCGACCAGAGCCTAATGGCCCAGTCATCTGCTGCACTACTGATTTGCTTCCCCCTTCCCCGAATATCCAGCTTGCAACATATTCTGTCTGCAACTTACATTGCTGCTGGTCTGGATGCGGCTCTCAGTGCAGGATGCCTCCTTCCTGCTCTCTGGGTAACATTGCTGGAGAGAGGGGGTGAAGGCAGCCTGCACTGACAGAGAGCAACGTTTGAAACAGCAGCAATGTAAGTTACAGACAGACTTGAGCTGCACCTGCTGGCCGGACATTCAGGGTTAGACAGAGAGGGGACACTAATATTTTGTGGGGCAACAGAGGGGACACCAGTATTGTATGTCCTCACAGAGCAGACACCTGCACTTAGTGGATCCACACCAGAATTTTGTGGGGCCACAGAAGGAGTAGTACTACTATGGGGTTAGTAGTAGGATGGAGAGGCTGCTGAGATGAGATATGGCTGGAAGAAATCTTCATGGCGGACTGGGTCTGGTTAAAGAACAAAAACATAATGGATATCACCAATCATAGGAGATATCACCATTGATCACCGGAGGTAAGTGCACTGTATTCACTATCAACGTGTACAACCGGTATCTGACCATTATATAGTGACATCATTACTTAGAGGTATACTAGGGCTGAGCCGCTGTATCTATGCTGCCCTTTTATAGATATGCTATGTCTAATTTTTTTTTAGGAGGGGCAATTACGGGTTTTGCTATGGGGCCTCATGAGTTCTATGTACGCCCATGACTGTACAATGTACTATTGCACAGTTTTAATATTAATGTGGTAGCTAATCCAATCTCATGACTGATTTTTCCCGTCTTCCAACAGAGTATATAATCTTCCTTAACCCCACAAGGCAACTCTATTTTCCAAAACAAGATTCATCTTCCAGTAATGATATTAGCAGGCATCAGTATAATGTTACAGTAGGATGTGACAGTGTGCCGAAGCCATCATTGTTTTATTAATATGTCACCATCATTGTCAAGATCCTGACAAAAGTTATTAAGCTAAATATAAATCACAGGTATATGTCCTGGACAATATTGCATTACAATTATTGGCTTGCTGCTTAAATCTTCCCTTTGAAATATAGGCAAAGGGATCAATATAACTAACAACCACCTCATTTGACTTGTTTGGTAGAGCATATGCAGAGATGAAACCTTCATCACAAAGTGTAATCTGCATCATCACCAAAGTAGTACAACTTCTCTTCTGCTTATAATTTTGCCTGTTCTCCTAGTTTACACAGTATTTCCTTTTAGAGACAGTGCAAAAAACTGGGACAACCAGAATATCTAGTGTATTTCGAGGCTATATGCGTCTTCCTCAGATAAAGGTAGTACATGTACGGTTACAAATGATCCAAGTGACAAAAAAATGCATCATGCTGTTTTTTACAATAAGTGAGGAGTTAATTAAGTTCATGTCAAGCCTGGATTTTGATCTTTAGAAGGTTGTGGCTAGTCCCAGTTTTTTGCACGCTCTCCAAATTGCCTCTATACCCCTTTCTCTAGTGTGGTATCACCTGGGCCGGCAGCACTTCAGCTAGTTAGTTGGCACCATCTCTCATCCACTTCCTGGAATAATCATCTCTCTAACTAGGGGTGCTCCACTTTTTCTCAACTGGTCTTCCTTACAGTATTTCCCCAGTCAGTCTGAAAGTTTGCACTCCATAGCTGGCGGATGCCTTAGTAATTGGCTCTACACCCTTTGTGACACAGTCCCAGAAAGTTGTTTGTTCCAGTTCTGACTTCTGTCTATTTCCTGACATGTCTTACTTCTATAATCCTGGACTCTTATTTTTGCCTGCCCTGTGCGTGGATGCGGTTATTGAAGATGTGCTACCAGCCCTAACCATTATTATAGCTATTATTACAGACAAGCCACTGTTCACTCCATCAGGTACCACACCTCGGCCCTGTGCAGCATCAGTAGCGGCACAACGGAGATTATCTTTGCAAGTAGCGACTTGGGGACCCTGCAGCAAAGACGAAATCCCACTTAGAAGGGAGGAGGCTGAAAACTAGGGTTCTTCAAGTGCAGCTTTCTTAGATAGCCCAAAGTCAAATAGGTGTGAGGCAAAACGGATCCACATCCGCCTGTCTGACATCATGTTTTTAGAATTTCCTTAGTATTGCACAGGTATGTAATTATTGTCAGTGACTCAGTGTTCTCTCAATAGGATATTCACAAATCATGACCTTTTGGGGGTAACTTTAAGCCTGGAGTTGAGAAACACTGATCTACCTCACTACATTCTTACTCTGTAACCATCAGCCATGTGTAAATTGTATATGTTGCTCTCATACCTATTCCATCAAGCCCCTCTGCATACTTAGAAAAGGTGAAAGCACCGGTACTGGTATATTTTGACGCCACCGGAAGCTAAGGGTTTGACAGGAGGAACGCACCTGTCACAACCCTAGCTGCCGATTGGCGAAATATGGCAAGGTCCTGGGATGGATGACGGACAGAAGCTGCGTGGAATGTAAGTGATCCATCGCTCTGCTCCACCCCTGTAACCCGGCTGTGTGTCACAGTGCTGCCGCTGTTGCCTCCCTGCTTGAGGGAGGATGCGGTCCCTGTGTCTTACCCAGCCCAGTGTTCCCGCGCTGTGAGGGCCGCTGGCTCTCACATTCACTGCTGTCCTCATGCACTGAGCGCTGTGTCCATCATTTGCTCTGCTCCTGCAGTCTGCGGATGCTGTCACTCACGCTCTCTCTCTCTCTCTCTGCCCATGCCGTCTGCCTGCTGCCGGGTGTGAGGTGAAACTGACATGGGGGGGGGGCGCCTATAATGCCGCCTTGCGGCGCTCTGGCCTTCCTGTTGGCAAGGCTGGTCTGCACTTCCCTTGCACATGGGCCTGCACGGCTTCAGCGTCGGTCACTTTCTGCATTTTAAAGAAAATTACCTATCTGTGCAGTGAATCACATACAGGGGGCATCACCTCCTGTCAATCTTCCTGATGGCATCAAAATACACCAGTACCGAAAGCACCTTGACACTGATCTAGGAATGTCCACATGCATCCTGGTGGTTTGCAATAAAATACCCTTTGACTAAGGTTTCCCCTAATTAAAATGAAAGAAACAGCCTCAAAGAAGGCAGCTCTAAAACAGTAACAAAAATATAAATGTTTTACTTATTTCACCTTGAAGGCCCATTTAGACGCAACGATTATCGCTCAAAAGCCATTTTTTAAGCGATAATCGTGTGTAAATGTGCCCATCTTTCTGCCGAATGATGGATTTCAGTTTGACTTGAAATCCGTCGTTCAGCAGAAGAGCTGATAGGACGGACCGCACGCTGTGCTCTGCCCGGGACCGCTGATGGCAGCTGATTGCAGAACAAAGCAAAAGTATTTAGAGAACAGCGGGTGATCCTCTGAATAAATTCAGCTCTCGGCAGCTCACACTACTAATTGGTACGAATAGGCATTCGTACCAATTAGTAGATTATGCAATATAATCACTCAAAAGCCATCTTTTGAGCGATCATCTTTGTATCTAAATGTACCTTAAGGGTCCAAAAAGGTGTTCATGCAAATGATTGGACATACAGTATGCTTTTCGAGTAGAATAAACAGTTAATGTACATGTTAAAACAGCATAATATGCCGGTGTAATAAATTACAACACCCTCCTATTGTTAGAACATTTATCTACAACCACAATTGACACCTTAATTGATTTAACAGTGGATAGCGGTACTTATGGTTAACTTATTCCATCAGCAGCCCTGAAGTAAAATCTTTGATTTTGTCCATGTGGCTTGAATGATACAGAGGTAAAAAATGCAATTAATCAGCTCGGGGGTATTTATTTATGTTCTGTTCCCGCTGGCTTTCTTCACTGTTGCCTGAATTAAGCTGCTGGAATGTTGCATTGATTGGCTATCTCGCAGCTTGCTGTCTGTTCTTTTTGACAGGCAATTTAGTTGCTACATGTCGGCCTCAATAAAGGGGGGAAAAAAACATTCAGATGACTGACATTTCTACAGACAGGCAATTTATCCAGATGGAATTTTCCTCACCTTCGCGCAGTCCATGTGTAAGTGGCAGAATGTGTAATATTACAGCCTTTGTAACGGTTATGTAAAAACACAGACAATGGAGTTAAAAGGTTCGGGGTAAATAAGTGGCATCCTAGAAGATTTAGAAATAAGACTAACAGCGTACTATATCCACCTGTCAGACAGAGGTTTAACAGGAGCTTTGTTGTATCCGTGCCCTCGTCCTATTATAATCACTGCTGGATATAGCCTTCTCCCGGTCTGTAACCCAAAGTACTAAGGCATGCAAAACTGATGTAGCAGGGCATCCAATGCCAATCTTATATACTCACAGCAGAAACATCCTGGCTGACTGCATGCCAGCACTTCGCTGTATGATACCCAGGGTTGCAACCCTCAGTGCAAGCCACCGTCATTTACTTATTAGGATTCTCTAAGCTAAAAGACCCACATGCATAGGATATACCCTTCAGAGCACAGACAAGCCGTCAGCGTTTGTCTCCTAGGATAATGTTTAAAGATCAATTTACTAATTAGTCATTTCATCTGGAAAACAATGCTTAGGAAATCCAATCTATTTTCTCACGACAACAATAGAAATGACTATAAAATAAACTCAATGTGATGCTTTGCTAGTAAACTGCATCCCCCTCCTCCCCACAAGGCAACAGTAGTTAAATCGGGATTCCAGAACTTTACAAACTTCTAACCTTTTACCACAGCCTGTCTTGGTGAAGAATTCATGGTGACCCCTGCTCTGATTTTGAGACTTCCTCTGATGTAATGACCATGGTTAGACCCTCCTGTCTTCCTGTCCTGACTATCCTGTCTCAGCTGCATGCATATTTATGAGCTGGGTGGACAGTCAGGAGCAGGCACAGTTGTAACCTCAGAATAAGGCATTGTGCATGCTCACTAACACAGCCTGGCTTATATAACAGTGGATAAATGAGCAATAGAGGTTACATTTCTTGATGTTTTGTATGTACAGTATATGCATCTTATTCCACAGCTTTGCTATTCACTGGAAAAAGGATCTGAAAGCTAAAGTTGTGTATTGCTCTGTATGGTTGATGTAGAGTTAGCACTGTGCATATGTATCTATGTGGAGTGGCTAAGAATGCTGCCTTTGACATGGGAGACTGGGGTTCAAATCCTAGCTGAAACCTGCCTTAAGGCCTCCTGCACACGGGCGGAAATTCTCCGGCAGGATTTCCCGCAGAATTTCCGCCTGTGGAAGTTGCCATAGGATTGCATTAAAAAGCGCAATCCTAGGCAGACGGCCGCGATTTGTCCGTGTGAAATCACACGCGGAAAACAAATTGCGGCATGCTTTATTTCTGTGCGGGTCTCGCAGAGGCCTGCACAGAAATGTCACTCCCAGGCCGCCGGCTCTGCTCTGCACGTCCGCCGGCTGGCCGGAAGCTGGCACGTCAAAGAGCTGGAGCTGCGGGAGAAGGTGAAACCCGCATTGGTACCTGCACACGGCAGGGGATTCGACCCAGCCGTGTGCAGGCGGCCTTAGTGATATTGTGTATAATCTATTTGTTCCAAAAGCAGTATTTTTTAAAAGGAAGTGAAATGGGGGGGATTCAGTTTGTCTCAGAAAATAAAGATGATCTGACAGATAGAATAAGTTGCAGGAGGAGAAGAAATTGCCAATAATGGCAGGCTCACACAAGTGTAATTTCATTGTGTATTATGCAAGCATAATATGCGGTTCATGGATTCAATGAAAATACATTCATTTTCCTTATGTATAATATGCGCGTAGAAAAAGAATGTGGCATGTTCTATTTTACCGTGTATTATGCGCAATAGGACACTCTTATTCTCTATTGGTGCATAATAAATGTTGTACATACATAATTAGGGCTCAGTCACACGGGCACAACCCCTGCAGGGTAAGACGGGCGCACTGCAGGTGCGGAGAAAGAACACATGACCGACTCCATTGCTGGTCATGTGTTCTTTCTTCCAGCGGTGCGGATAGTGGTCCGTACCTGCAGTGTGGCCGTCTTCTTCCTGCAGTAAGACGGGCGCATCGGCGCCCGGATGCGCCCGTGTGACTGACATTGCGCTTGTGTGGCGTTTAGATGCAACATTGCTAAGTGACATGCGCAGTCAAAAACTGCTGCCATACACAGTGATACACCGGCTCACACAGCAGTAAAATGTAGTGTTTTTGCCACACGCTCGTGTGATCCCGGTCTAGACTCAATTGTTAGAAACATCAAAGTGCAATGGAGTACAGACACAGCATTTCCCAGTATGGTGATCCTCTGCACACCAGGACTGTTCTCTTGTATGACTGTAGATTACTGCTGCAGCTATAGCCGGTGACAGTGATACAGGCGCTCTACCTCTTCTATAGCCAGAAAGTGATACAGGCTCTACCTCTTCTATAGCCGGTGACGGTGTTACAGGTGCTCTACCTCTTCTATAGACGGTGATACAGGCGCTCTACCTCTTCTATAGCCAGTAACGGTGATATAGGCGCTCTACCTCTTCTATAGCCGGTGACGGTGATACAGGCGCTCTACCTCTTCTATAGCCGGTGACGGTGATACAGGCACTCTACCTCTTCTTTAGCTGATGACCGTGATACAGGCTCTACCTCTTCTATAGACGGTTACAGTGATACAGGCGCTCTACCTCTTCTATAGGCGGCGACGGTGATACAGGCGCTCTACCTCTTCTATAGCCAGTGACTGTGATACAGGCTCCACCCCCTCTGTAACCAGTGACTGATACAGGCGCTCTACCTCTTCTATAGCTGGTGACTGTGATACAGGTGCTCTACCTCTTCTATAGCCAGTGACGGTGATACAGGCGCTCTACCTCTTCTATAACCGGTGACGGTGATACCGAGGCTCTACCTCTTCTATAGCCGGTGACAGTGATACAGGCGCTCTACCTCTTCTATAGCCGATGACTGTGATACAGGCGCTCTACCTCTTCTATAGCCGGTGACTGTGATACAGGCTCTACCTCCTCTATAGCCAGTGACGGTGATACAGGCGCTCTACCTCTTTTATAGCCGTGACAGTGATACAGGCGCTCTACCTCTTCTATAGGCGGCGAAGATGATACAGGCGCTCTACCTCTTCTATAGCCAGTGACTGTGATACAAGCTCCACCCCCTCTATAGCCAGTGACTGTGATACAGGCTCCACCCCCTCTATAGCCAGTGACTGTGATACAGGCACTTTCCCTATTCTATAGCCGATGATGGTGATACAGGCACTCTACCTCTTCTATAGCCAGTGACGGTGATACCGGCGCTCTACCTCTTCTATAGGCGGTGACGGTGATACAGGCGCTCTACCTCTTCTATAGGCGGTGACGGTGATACAGGCGCTCTACCTCTTCTATAGCCGGTGACAGTGATACAGGCGCTCTACCTCTTTTATAGCCGGTGCCTGTGATACAGGCTCTACCTCTTCTATAGCCATTGACGGTGATACAGGCGCTCTACCTCGTCTATAGGCAGCGACGGTGATACAGGCGATCTACCTCTTCTATAGCCAGTGACTGTGATACAGGCCCCACCCCCTCTATAGCCGGTGACGGTTATACAGGCGCTCTACCTCTTCTATAGCTGATGATGGTGATACAGGCACTCTACCTCTTCTATAGCTGATGATGGTGATACAGGCACTCTACCTCTTCTATAGCTGATGATGGTGATACAGGCACTCTACCTCTTCTATAGCTGATGATGGTGATACAGGCACTCTACCTCTTCTATAGCCGGTTACGGTGATACAGGCGCACTACCTCTTCTATAGGCAGTGACGGCAATAAAGGCGCTTTTCCCTTTTCTATTGCCGGTGACAGTGATACAGGTGCTATACCTCTTCTATAGCTGGTGACGGTGATATAGGCACTCTACCTCTTCTACAGCTGGAGACACTGATACAGGCGCTCTCTACCTCTTCTATAGCCAGTGACAATAATAATGGCATTCTACCTCTTCTATAGCCAGTGACAGTGATACAGGCGCTCTACCTCTTCTATAGCCAGTGACAGTGATACAGGCACTCTACCTCTTCTATAGCCTGTGACAGTGATTCAGACGCTCTACCTCCTCTGTAGCCGGTGACAGTCATACAGGCGCTCTACCTCCCTCTATAGCCGTTGAGGGTGATACAGGCGCTCTACCTTCTCTATAGGCAGTGACAGTGATACAAGCGCTCTACCTCTTCTATAGCCAGTGACTGTGATACAGGTGCTCTACCTCTTCTATAGCCAGTGACGGTGATACCGGCGCTCTACCTCTTCTATAGGCGGTGACGGTGATACAGGCGCTCTACCTCTTCTATAGGCGGTGACGGTGATACAGGCGCTCTACCTCTTCTATAGCCGGTGACAGTGATACAGGCGCTCTACCTCTTTTATAGCCGGTGCCTGTGATACAGGCTCTACCTCTTCTATAGCCATTGACGGTGATACAGGCGCTCTACCTCTTCTATAGGCAGCGACGGTGATACAGGCGATCTACCTCTTCTATAGCCAGTGACTGTGATACAGGCCCCACCCCCTCTATAGCCGGTGACGGTTATACAGGCGCTCTACCTCTTCTATAGCTGATGATGGTGATACAGGCACTCTACCTCTTCTATAGCTGATGATGGTGATACAGGCACTCTACCTCTTCTATAGCTGATGATGGTGATACAGGCACTCTACCTCTTCTATAGCTGATGATGGTGATACAGGCACTCTACCTCTTCTATAGCCGGTTACGGTGATACAGGCGCACTACCTCTTCTATAGGCAGTGACGGCAATAAAGGCGCTTTTCCCTTTTCTATTGCCGGTGACAGTGATACAGGTGCTATACCTCTTCTATAGCTGGTGACGGTGATATAGGCACTCTACCTCTTCTACAGCTGGAGACACTGATACAGGCGCTCTCTACCTCTTCTATAGCCAGTGACAATAATAATGGCATTCTACCTCTTCTATAGCCAGTGACAGTGATACAGGCGCTCTACCTCTTCTATAGCCAGTGACAGTGATACAGGCACTCTACCTCTTCTATAGCCTGTGACAGTGATTCAGACGCTCTACCTCCTCTGTAGCCGGTGACAGTCATACAGGCGCTCTACCTCCCTCTATAGCCGTTGAGGGTGATACAGGCGCTCTACCTTCTCTATAGGCAGTGACAGTGATACAAGCGCTCTACCTCTTCTATAGCCAGTGACAGTGATACAGGCGCTCTACCTCTTTTGTAGCTGTTGACAGTGATACAGACTCTACCTCTTATTCAGCTTTGTGAAACAATGAGAGCAGCTAGATGATCATTGTTGATCTAGTGGATGGGATTTAATATTCATGAGCTGTGTGTAAGAGGAGGATACAGAGTGAACAGGCCCAGAGGATTATGGGAGATGTAGTAGAGAAGCACAGAAGAACTATGAACAGGAAGTGCGGGTGTAAACAACAGCAAAGCACAGCTGCAAAATGAAGGTGAGAGCACAAAAAGTAGAGGAAACGTAAGGGGTGGATTTACTATAGCACTGGCAGATGTTTTAAATTTGTCACTGGGGGCAAGTAAAGTCCAAAATGTTATGTGCAACTCTTCACTGTTAGGACTTTAAAACATAACCTTTAATAAAGCAATTAAAATAGTACTCACAAAGACTGACATACATAATGCATAAAGAAAAATATTAATAACTCTGGAAGTGTATCTCAGAGGATTCTTGAATATGTAGATGCCATATATCGTGCTTTCTAGGTATAGTGTGATGCCTTAACTGGTATCTATTCGAGGCAACGAATAATCGTTTTAGGGTGATAATACACCCCCACAACGGTAGTATCTACAGTCTTGGGAAACTGATAGTGCCCAAGACCGAGATTATTTGTGCTTGGTATTAGCACCAAGAAGGCTTAATCAATATCTGGTCCTTGGTCTGACGCGTTTCGCTCAACTTTAGCTCCTCAGGGACCTCTTGTGAATATTTAATATGCCTCTCAGGATCTTAACAGCAATTGCATAATAACCAAATAGTGAGCATTAAGTTGGTCGCAGGTAAATATATATCTTGCAGATCAGATGTTATCTGCAATGAAGTATATAATACCTCTTAATATGGTAAAAAAATATATATATATTTTTTTTTCTTCAAAAAATTTTTTTCTGAAAAGTTCAGAGTAAGCCATGTATCAGAGTCTTGCGTTGTGCAAGAGACAGTGCTGCATGGACTTTACACACCCATGCCTTGCATCTACCTTGATAGCTTGCTGGCCCCTATATATTTACTAATTCCTATCTACCAGTGGTGACGATGTTACCTAAGGCCTCCTTCCCACGAACGGATTTACGCCGCGTAAATTCGCGGCAAAAATCCGCTGCGTTGTCCCCTGCTATTAGGTTCTATTGAACCTAATAGCACAATGCTCACGATGCGGAATTCCACCGCGGAATTTCGCACCGTGAAATCTCCCGTCCTCACCCGCAGCATGCTCTATTTGCCACGGGTGTACGCGCTGACGGCTTCCATTGCAGTCAATGGAAGCCGTCCGTTCACGCTATCTCCCGCTGTAACACAGCGGAAGATAGCGTGAAAACGCTTCCCCGCCTACCGCCGCCGCGTCATATGACACGGCCGGCGCGTCACGTGACACGGCCGGCTGCGTCATGTAACGCGGTGGGCGTGTCACATGACACGACGGCGGTGGGCGGGGAAGTGTCTTCACGCTATCTTCCGCTGGTAAGTATGGGGTCTCTGGGGGGCGCCGTGACGGGCTTCACTGCGGAATATTCCGCAGCGGAGCCCGTCACGCTCGTGTGAAGCCGGCCTAATAGTTTTTAGGTCACACACTGGAGAATTTCTAACTACTATCTCTCTCCGCTAATTAGATTCTATTAGTGCCTTATTCCTAATGCTTCTCTGATTACAAGATAGCAAAAAGTATCGCACTAAGTAGCAGGTAGATCAGTAAAATAAAAAAGGATAGAGCAACAGCAAGCCAACCACCCTGATTGGATACCAATCACTCACCATCAGGGTGGTTGGCTTGCTGTTGCTCTATCCTTTTTTATTTTACTGATCTACCTGCTACTTAGTGCGATACTTTTTGCTATCTTGTAATCAGAGAAGCATTAGGAATAAGGCACTAATAGAATCTAATTAGCGGAGAGAGATAGTAGTTAGAAATTCTCCAGTGTGTGACCTAAAAACTATTAGGTAACATCGTTACCACTGGTAGATAGGAATTAGTAAATATATAGGGGCCAGCAAGCTATCAAGGTAGATGCAAGGCATGGGTGTGTAAAGTCCATGCAGCACTGTCTCTCGCACAACGCGAGACTCTGATACATGGCTTACTCTGAACTTTTCAGAAAAAAACTTTTTTGAAGAAAAAAAAAATAAATTTTTTTTAACCATATTAAGAGGTATTATATACTTCATTGCAGATAACATCTGATCTGCAAGATATATATTTACCTGAGACCAACTGAATGCTCACTATTTGGTTATTATGCAATTGCTGTTAAGATCCTGAGAGGCATATTAAATATTCACAAGAGGTCCCTGAGGAGCTCAAGTTGAGCGAAATGCGTCGGACCAAGGACCAGATATTGATTAAGCCTTCTTGGTGCTAATACCAGCACAAATAATCTCGGTCTTGGGCACTATCAGTTTCCCAAGACTGTAGATACTACCGTTGTGGGGGTGTATTATCACCCTAAAACGGTTATTCGTTGCCTCGAATAGATACCAGTTAAGGCATCACACTATACCTAGAAAGCACGATATATGGCATCTACATTTTCAAGAATCCTCTGAGATACACTTCCAGAGTTATTAATATTTTTCTTTATGTATTATGTGTGTCAGTCTTTGTGAGTACTATTTTAAATTTTAATTGCTTTATTAAAGGTTATGTTTTAAAGTCCTAACAGTGAAGAGTGGCAGATGTTTTATGACTATTTTAGAATTTCACTCTTTGGAATACCCTTTTAATTCCAAGTCTGCAGAATCTCCCTTAAAGGGGTTTTGTTGTCACAGAGGGCATACTTGCCTGTCCTGGAGGCCTGGGACGCAGCTAAGAGCTGCCAGTATCAGCGGCAACTTCCTGGTTGACAGCCTGGCAGAAGTCAGGTGTCATCTGCAGTGGCTCAGAGGCTGCAGCGTAATTGAACATACGTCACTGTACATGCTTCTGGTAAACATGTATGGTGACACTGCGGCCTTTAATTGGCCACAGATGACACCTGACTTCCGCCGAGCCATCTACCCAAAAGTTGCAGCCAATATCGGCAGCGACTCTCAGCTGCTTCCCGGGGCTCCAGGACAGCCGAATATGCCTTTTTTTTTAACTTTAGGCCAGGCCAAGAAGGTGGATGGGGTTTTGTTGTAATGACAAAACCCCTTTAAGTACCCATCATTGTCATACTCTTCTGTGAATCTCCCTCCAGTGTGAATCACAGTCCATATCAAATCCGTATTGTGCTTGTAAAGGAAAACAATATTGTATACAACATAATCTTATTCATTGCAAATTTATAACCCCATAGATATAACAATTGTTACCCTATCAGAGCAGTGTTCCAAAATTGTTATCATTGCAAAGGTCAATCTAACAGTAAGTACTAGAAACTATATACTGTACTACAATAATAGCAACACAATTATCAGTATCACTACCCACTATCAATGGTGCACAAAAGATAGTGGACAGTCACTATCCCTAAAAAATAATGCTACTGATAAAAATGCTTTCCTGCAGTATACAAATGTCAAGTTGGTTTGCAATACATTAATAATACTGCCATTAAAAACCCAAGTAATACCGCTGTATTCTGTAAGACAAATAATTCACTGTACAATGCTAAACACTGTGCAACCAAATAATTAAACATGTCCATTTAAATGTTTTTCTATTAATTACAATAACACACATTACTACATGTATACATACTGTACACACATATACAAACACAGTTCCACCTTTGTGATCTTTTATATAAAGAATAAGACCATACAACTATCAACCAAATAATAAGACCATAGAAGGCCGACATAACAAGGCTTTGTTCACATCTGCGTTCGGGTATTTCATCACAGGAGGGCGGATCCCTCTACCCTCGCCCTCTCTCTTGGTTAGAGAATTATCACTATGAGAACCCCTCTCTAGCACCGCCCCTTGTGGAGCCTGCCTTAAAGGGGTTGTCCGGCCACACAGGGAAAAAAATTTTATAATGCTGCTGCTTCCCTTTCAGTAAGGATAGTAACACACAGCATACAGGGGCTCAAACCGGCAGGCAGATCAGCTGCAATGTCAGTTTCTTACCTTAGAATCTGATCTTCACTGCAGCTTTCAAAGATGGCGCCTCTGTGCTGCCTTCCCACAATGCTCTGCGCTCTCCCTCTTCTGTGTGCGCGCTCCCGATGGCAGTAAGAGACATGAAAAGGCAGGATTTCATGGCCTCCCTCAGCTCACGTCCTAGCCCCGCCCACCTCTATTGAACTGCTCTACAGTCTCTCCCCGCCCAGGCCCCGCCCCCTGCTGCATACTATAATCAGAGGGGGTGTGACCAGGGGAGACTGCCTTATACACTCATGGTTCAGGATAAAATCCTGGCATGAGTGTAAACAGTAGCACTATGTATAGTGAATGGAGAGGGGCTGGGGAGAGCCGAGAGAGAACTCTCCTGCAGCCCCCCACTGCAAGGCTACCTACTGCCCCCCCACCCTGCTAAAGTAAAACAAAACATTTCCCCACACACACATGCCCCCATAGTGCCCCTCCCACAGCAACCCCCCCCCCTCACAATGACCCCCCCTCACAGTGCACTCTCCCACAGTGCCCCCCTAATGATCCCCCACAGTCCCCCCCTACAGTGCCACAAACAGTGCCCTCTACAGTACCCCCTACACATGCCCCCCACAGTGCCCCCCAGTGTCACCCCTACAGTGCCCTCCAAAGTAGCCCCCCTCATTCCCCCCAACCACAGCATTCTCCACAGTCCCCCCTCAACAGTGCCCCCCCAGTATTCCCCCCCACAGTACCCCCCCTACACATGCCACCCCCCCAGAGTCCCCCCCAGTGCACTCCAAAGTAGCCCCCCTCCACATGCCCCCCACAGTCCCCCCATCCACAGCGTCCCTATACAGTGCCCCCCCCGTGACCTCCCCCACAGAGTCCCCCTTTACAGTGCCCACACACAAGTACACTAACAGCACCCCCTGCCCCTCCCCCCTACAAGTACAGTAATACCTATATATAGATAACACAGGATCCACCATTCACAACAGACACAGCTTACCTCCTCCCCTCCCTGCACAGGCATGATTATACCGTGTGAAAAATTACTGTGACAGCCCCACGCTACCCCCCCCCCCCCCCCCCAGCACGGCAAATTACTGTCACAGCCCCCCTCCAACCCCACGTGACAAATTACTGTGACAGACCACCCCCCCACAGCTACAAATCTATGTGACGGGACACCCCACCGCGACAAGTCTATGTGACCGCACACTCCACCGCTACAAGTCTATGTGACCGCACACTCCACCGCAACAAGTCTATGTGACCGCACACCCCACCGCTACAAGTCTATGTGACCGCACACCCCACCGCTACAAGTCTATGTGACCGCACACCCCACCGCGACAAGTCTATGTGACCGCACACTCCACCGCGACAAGTCTATGTGACCGCACACTCCACCGCGACAAGTCTATGTGACCACACACCCCACCGCTACAAGTCTATGTGACCGCACACTCCACCGCTACAAGTCTATGTGACCGCACACTCCACCGCTACAAGTCTATGTGACCGCACACCCCACCGCTACAAGTCTATGTGACCGCACACCCCACCGCTACAAGTCTATGTGACCGCACACTCCACCGCTACAAGTCTATGTGACCGCACACCCCACCGCTACAAGTCTATGTGACCGCACACCCCACCGCGACAAGTCTATGTGACTGCACACTCCACCGCGACAAGTCTATGTGACCGCACACTCCACCGCGACAAGTCTATGTGACCGCACACTCCACCGCTACAAGTCTATGTGACCGCACACTCCACCGCTACAAGTCTATGTGACCGCACACTCCACCGCTACAAGTCTATATGTCCGCAGGGTCTCCTGACATTACAGTAGCACACATCACTGCGCACACACACAGCCCCCCCCCCCCGACTTCTGACAGCCGGGCCTCCTGACATTATAGTAGCACACATCACTGCACACACACACACAGCCCCCCCCCCCCGGACTTCTGACAGCCGGGTCTCCTGACATTACAATAGCACAGATCAGTACACACACACACACACACACATCCATCCATCCTCCCCCCTCCTCCTCCCCCCCCACGAGAGCTGTGCTGGAGAAGCGCGTCCCCGTCGTCCCGACAAGAAGAGGACAAGAGACTAGTCGGAACCAATGGCAACCGAGGAGTAACACAGGGGGGGGCACCCCAAAAGGTAAGTGAATAACTTCTGTTTGGCTAATTTACAATGCACAATGTATATTACAAAGTGCATTGTATTGGGCAAACAGAAGTAATGAGACCTAATGTTTATGGCCGGACAACCCCTTTAAGGTACTAGTAAATGCAATGTTTCTTTGCTGCAAAATGCAGGTGGAGAAATGCTGATTGCGGCTGGCACCTGCCTTATCAAGTCAAACAATATGCAGAAGCCAGGTACTTGCTGCAATCCGTAAAGCTCAGCTTGCATCCTGCAACAGAAAAAATGCTACATTGTACTAGCACCATTATAGACAAACACAGTTTAATTAAATAAGTAACACAAACAGTTCACATCTTTTATTGAACACATTTATTAATCATCCACAGTGTTGGAAGAAAAAGCAAATGACCCTTTGTATTAGTAACTTCTCCAGAAGCTAATTTGCAATAGATATTTCAATTAAGATTGGAAATGTGGGTTAAACAGGTGCTTTGCTCATTAAATAAAGGCACACAAAGCCTGGTTACTGATAAATCTGTTTTTTTTTCCCAACAAAAATTGGTTACTGTGGACTATGCATCAATAACATTTTTCAATAGACCTTAGCTTGTAATGGCTACAAAAGCAGAGGGCTCACTTACTTTTTCTTGCATACAGTCACTACATATACAAACACACTCTCCCTTACAAATGTAACATGTGATGTATAGGTAGAAGGCTGGATAAGGGCAGCATGTGGGCACTAATGCCCTTATTACTGCATAGGACAGCAAACACTAATTGGGAATGCAGGGTGATAACATTATTAGTTAGCCGCACACACAAGATAGAATTCAGTTTCTCACTGCTTAACATAGTAGTAGAAGTATAAGAAGTGTATAGATTAGAACCTTTCAACGTAGATGTTTTTCCCCGTCCCAAGGGAATACAGGCTACAGAGGATTCGATAACAGGAAACTTGAACATCATCCACTAAAAAAAAAAAAAACAACAATTTTAAAATACTTTTGTATGAAGGATTAATATACTGTATGTCTAAGGCAATTGCAACTACACATATGTGGTCTATTGCGTTGCAAAATGACCAATGGAATTTCCTGATGTATCAATTAGAGGAAATTTATAGATAGCATAGCCAGTAGTACATGAGACTTTCTCTCATGTAATACATGCTCAAACCCTTTATCACATGACAGTGATGTCATCACAGGTCCTGCATCCTTGTGCAGATTATGGGCGGACTACAAATTCCCTGTGGCCTCAGTTGCTATGGAATACTAATAAACATGTAGCCGGACAGCAGACGTGTGCGTACAGGACCTGTGATGACATCACCATCATGTGATGAGGGGCGGAACATGTAAGTCACTCACAATCACACTCACTCATGCACGGACGTACAAGTTGTTGTTAGTATTTTGATTGTGACTGGCACTGTGTGCTTCTGATTCTATCTCAGAGTTGTGGTTGTCAGATATTTATATTTTTTGAAGCATTGCTATTTACCATATGAGTCTAGTAGAAAAATTAGTACAGTTTAAGATAGTCGTTTTCTATTATGACAAGCGAGTCCAGATACAATACCCATTATAATATAGTAGACATGTTTAAGATCATTAATGTATAATAATGTCATGTAAATGAGTGATGGAATAATCCTCCACAGTGCCACCTATTAGAATGGTAGTTACCTTATCAGTCAATATCTGACTAGAGATGAGCGAGTATACTCGCTAAGGCACATTACTCGAGCGAGTAGTGCCTTAGCCGAGTATCTTCCCGCTCGTCTCTAAAGATTCGGGGGCCGGCGAGGGGTGGGGAGCAGTGGGGAGGAATGGAGGGGAGATCTCTCTCTCTCTTTCTCCCCCCCCCCCCCCCCCGATCCCCGCCGCAGCTCACCTGTCACCGGCACCGGCCCCCGAATCTTTAGAGACGAGCGGTGAGATACTCGGCTAAGGCACTACTCACTCGAGTAATGTGCCTTAGCGAGTATACTCACTCATCTCTATATCTGACCTTTTAACAGGCTTTGCAATATGACAAAGGATATAAGCCAAGCCAGAATGTGAAAATGAATAATGACCATGTCAAAATTGCCATGCTTTTCTTGTATTAAGCACGCCTTAGAAATATACTGGTAAAGGTAATGGCCACTTTGAGGGTGCCTCTAGCAATGATCTCTGATCAATTATAAATCTAATGCATGCTGCTGGCCGCCTGGAGATATTCCTGCGCAGTGCTGCAAGCTATGTACCTTTCTGTAAATGTCATTGCAGACACCAGCATGAAGCTCAGGGAACTTACAGTGTGCTTTAGTAACGATAAATGTAATTTATGTTGGAAATATAAAAATATATTGAATAGTATATTTATGTATAATTGCTATGGTTCAGCAAGATTGTTAAATCTAAGCAAAACAATTGCTTATTTTTAAGGAGATTATGTGTTACAGATGTACTGTAGGCTGCTGTATAAAGACCCAGTGACATCGGTGCTGTGCTCTTTATGTCATTATAGAGGATGACTGTGAATTACAACCACAATCCCCATCAATTTTCATTGCCCTCTGTGCAAACCCTAAATGCACAGGACGTAACTGTACATCCTGTGTTTAGAGGTTTTCCGGGCAAATAGTACTGATGACCTATCTTCAGGATTAGGTCATCAATAGTTGATCACTGGGGACCCACTTTTCAGGATCCCCAGTGATCAGCTGATCGCCCAGACCACTCTCAGTGCAGCGGAC
The DNA here is from genome assembly GCF_035609145.1 of Eleutherodactylus coqui. NCBI lineage: Eukaryota > Metazoa > Chordata > Amphibia > Anura > Eleutherodactylidae > Eleutherodactylus > Eleutherodactylus coqui. The sequence goes on from NC_089842.1 coordinate 190,710,351, forward strand.
TGAATATCATCATTGGGTCAAGGCAAAAGCGTCACAGAGGCCTTTACTCCCATTGAGATCAATGGGAGTATTGCCTTCAATTACACTTACACGTCCAATCCTGTTGTCAGAGCCAGAAGTGTAATAGGAGGCTTTAGCACCCATTAATTTCAATGTGAGTGAAGCCCACTATGGCACTTCTGCCTTCAACCTCGATGATGATGTCTGGCCTGCTGCACTGACAGCAGGACATTTAATCAGTTTATTACCAGGGATACTGAATAGCAGGTCCCTGGCGATCAACTATGAATGACCTATCCTGAGGTCCTGAGGATAGGTCATCAATAGTACATGCCCAGAAAACCCCTTTAAGACTCTATGGGTCCAATGAGTAATATTCAAAACATATTCTAGGAAAAAGTAGGCAGGTTGATCACCACTAGTCTACAAAAATCTCACTACATTACCAGTAATAATAATCATTTAATCGTTTGACTGCCAGGGGTTCTTGTACATTTTGACCCCCAGTAGCCAGAACAATTTTTATACTTTTGATGTTTACTAGAGATGAGCGAACACCAAAATGTTCGGGTGTTCGTTATTCGTAACGAACTTCCCGTGATGCTCGAGGGTTCGTTTCGAACAACGAACCCCATTGAAGTCAATGGGCGACCAGAACATTTTTGTATTTCGCCGATGCTCGCTAAGGTTTTCATGTGTGAAAATCTGGGCAATTCAGGAAAGTGATGGGAATGACACAGTGACGGATAGGGCAGGCGAGGGGCTACATGTTGGGCTGCATCCTAAGTTCACAGGTCCCACTATTAAGCCACAATAGCGGCAAGAGTGGGCCCCCCCCCCTCCCAACAACTTTTACTTCTGAAAAGCGCTCATTAGCATGGCATACCTTTGCTAAGCACCACACTACCTCCAACAAAGCACAATCACTGCCTGCATGACACTCCACTGACACTTCTCCTGGGTTACATGCTGACCAACCGCCCCCCCTCCCCCCCACAGCGCACACCAAAGTGTCCCTGGGCAGCCTTCAGCTGCCCTCATGCCACACCACGCTCATGTCTATTTAGAATTGCGTCTGCCATGACGAGGGACCGCAGGCACACACTGCAGAGGTTGGCACGGCTAGGCAGCGACCCTCTTTAAAAGTGGCGGAGAGATAGCCCACAATGCTGTACAGAAGCAATGAGAAATATAATCCTGTGCCACCGCCATCAGGAGCTGCACACGTGGGCATAGCAATGGGGAACCTATGTGCCACACACTATTCATTCTGTCAAGGTGTCTGCATGCCCCAGTCAGACCGGGCTTTTTAATTCATAGACACAGGCAGGTACAACTCCCTATTGTGAAGTCCCTGTCGACCCACAGCATGGGTGGCTCCCTGGAACCCACCGGTGGTACACAGAAATATCCCATTGCATTGCCCAACACAGCTGAGGTAGTAATGTCGTGCTTAATGCAGGTGGGCTTCGGCCCACACTGCATGCCCCAGTCTGACTGGGGTTCTTTATAAGTGTACAGATGTAGTAAAAACTCTGTGTGCACCTACAGCATGGGTGGGTGCCAGGAAGCCACCGGCGGTACATAGAAATATCCCATTGCATTGCCCAACACAGCTGAGGTAGTAATGTTGTGCTTAACCCTTTCCAATCCAATTTGTATATGGTTTTCCTAGGGGGCTTACTCTTTTTCTGCCGTTATACAACGGCGCTATATGCTGGCTAAAGCCTGTACTGCATGAGCTGACACGTAGGATAGGCTCCGACAGCAGAGAGGCTGGCAATATACAGTAAGAGAACCCCGACGGACGTCTACCAACAACGGAGCTGTACAGCCTTAAACCCTAATGTCTTCACAGGTCACACAGTGGACTGGAAAGGGTTAATGCAGGTGGGTTTCGGCCCACACTGCATGCCCCAGTCAGACTGGGTTTCTTTATAAGTGGAAACAGATGCATTTATAATTCCCTGTGGACCCACTGCCTGGGTGGGTGCCAGGAAGCCACCGGCGGTACATAGAAATATCCCATTGCATTGCCCAACACAGCTGAGGTAGTAATGTTGTGCGTAATACAGGTGGGCTTCGGCCCACACTGCATGCCCCAGTCAGACTGGGGTTCTTTAGAAGTGTACAGATGTATTAAAAACTCCGTGTGCACCTACAGCATGGGTGGCTCCCTGGAACCCACCGGCGGTACACAAAAATATCCCATTGCATTGCCCAACACAGCTGAGGTTACGTCAGCTGTAATGCAGGTGGGCTAAAAATTAATTTGATTACACTGTAGGCGAGGGCCCACAAAAATTGCTGTATCAACAGTACTAATGTACATCCCAAAAATTGGCCATGGCCAGCCAAGAGGGCAGGTGAAACACATTAATCGCTTTGGTTAATGTGGCTTAAGTGGTAACTAGGCCTGGAGGCAGCCCAGTGTAACGAAAAATTGGTTCAAGTTAAAGTTCCAATGCTTTTAAGCGCATTGAAACTTTTAAAAATTGTTCAGAAAAATTATTTGAGTGATCCTTGTGGCCCTAAGAAAAATTGCCCGTTCAGCGTGATTACGTGAGGTTTCAGGAGGAGGAGCAGGAGGAGGAGGAGGAGGAATATTAGACACAGATTGATGAAGCAGAAATGTCCCCGTTTTGGATGGTGAGAGAGAACGTAGCTTCCATCCGCGGGTGCAGCCTACGTATTGCTTACGTATCGCTGCTGTCCGCTGGTGGAGAACAGAAGTCTGGGGAAATCCAGCCTTTGTTCATCTTGATGAGTGTTAGCCTGTCGGCACTGTCGGTTGACAAGCGGCTACGCTTATCTGTGATGATTCCCCCAGCCGCACTAAACACCCTTTCCGACAAGACGCTAGCCGCAGGACAAGCAAGCACCTCCAGGGCATACAGCGCGAGTTCAGGCCACGTGTCCAGCTTCGACACCCAGTAGTTGTAGGGGGCAGAGGCGTCACCAAGGATGGTCGTGCGATCCGCTACGTACTCCCTCACCATCCTTTTACAGTGCTCCCGCCGACTCAGCCGTGACTGGGGAGCGGTGACACAGTCTTGGTGGGGAGCCATAAAGCTGGCCAGGCCCTTAAAGACTGTTGCACTGCCTGGGATGTACATGCTGCTCGATCTACGCACATCCCCTGCTACCTTGCCCTCGGTACTGCGCCTTCTGCCACTAGCGCTGTCGGCTGGGAATTTTACCATCAGCTTGTCCGCAAGGGTCCTGTGGTATAGCAACACTCTCGAACCCCTTTCCTCTTCGGGAATCAGAGTGGGCAGGTTCTCCTTATACCGTGGATCGAGCAGTGTGTACACCCAGTAATCCGTCGTGGCCAGAATGCGTGCAACGCGAGGGTCACGAGAAAGGCATCCTAACATAAAGTCAGCCATGTGTGCCAGGGTACCAGTACGCAACACATGGCTGTCCTCACTAGGAAGATCACTTTCAGGATCCTCCTCCTCCTCCTCCTCCTCCTCAGGCCATACACGCTGAAAGGATGACAGGCAATCAGCCGGTGTACCGTCAGCAGCGGCCCAAGCTGTCTCTTCCCCCTCCTCCTCATCCTCCTCATGCTCCTCCTCCTCCTCCTGTACGCGCTGAGAAATAGACAGGAGGGTGCCCTGACTATCCAGCGGCATACTGTCTTCCCCCGCCCCCGTTTCCGAGCGCAAAGCAGCTGCCTTTATGGTTTGCAGGGAATTTCTCAAGATGCATAGCAGAGGAATGGTGACGCTAATGATTGTAGCATCGCCGCTCACCACCTGGGTAGACTCCTCAAAATTACCAAGGACATGGCAGATGTCTGCCAACCAGGCCCACTCTTCTGAAAGGAATTGAGGAGGCTGACTCCCACTGCGCCGCCCATGTTGGAGTTGGTATTCGACTATAGCTCTCCGTTGTTCATAGAGCCTGGCCAACATGTGGAGCGTAGAGTTCCACCGTGTGGGCACGTCGCACAGCAGTCGGTGCACTGGCAGCTTAAAGTGATGTTGCAGGGTGCGCAGGGTGGCAGCGTCCGTGTGGGACTTGCGGAAATGTGCGCAGAGCCGGCGCGCCTTTACGAGCAGGTCTGACAAGCGTGGGTAGCTTTTCAGAAAGCGCTGAACCACCAAATTAAAGACGTGGGCCAGGCATGGCACGTGCGTGAGGCTGCCGAGCTGCAGAGCCGCCACCAGGTTACGGCCGTTGTCACACACGACCATGCCCGGTTGGAGGCTCAGCGGCGCAAGCCAGCGGTCGGTCTGCTGTGTCAGACCCTGCAGCAGTTCGTGGGCCGTGTGCCTCTTATCGCCTAAGCTGAGTAGTTTCAGCACGGCCTGCTGACGCTTGCCCACCGCTGTGCTGCCACACCGCGCGACACCGACTGCTGGCGACATGCTGCTGCTAACACATCTTGATTGTGAGACAGAGGAGGAGGAGGAGGAGGAGGGTGCTTTAGTGGAGGAAGCATACACCTCCGCAGATACCAGCACCGAGCTGGGGCCCGCAATTCTGGGGGTGGGTAGGACGTGAGCGGTCCCAGGCTCTGACTCTGTCCCAGCCTCCACTAAATTCACCCAATGTGCCGTCAGGGAGATGTAGTGGCCCTGCCCGCCTGTGCTTGTCCACGTGTCCGTAGTTAAGTGGACCGTGGCAGTAACCGCGTTGGTGAGGGCGCGCACAATGTTGCGGGAGACGTGGTCGTGCAGGGCTGGGACGGCACATCGGGAAAAGTAGTGGCGACTGGGAACTGAGTAGCGCGGGGCCGCCGCCTCCATGATACTTTTGAAGGACTCCGTTTCCACAACCCTATACGGCAGCATCTCAAGGCTGATGAATTTTGCGATGCGGACGGTTAACGTTTGAGCGTGCGTGTGCGTGGCGGCGTACTTGCGCTTGCGCTCGAACACTTGCGCAAGCGACGGCTGAACGGTGCGCTGAACTACACTGCTGGATGGGGCCGAGGACAGCGGAGATGAGGGTGTGGGTGCAGGCCATGAGGCGGTAGTGCCTGTGTCCTGAGAGGGGGGTTGCATCTCAGTGGCAGGTTGGGGCACAGGGGGAGAGGCAGGGGTGCAAACCGGAGGCGGTGAACGGCCTTCGTCCCACCTTGCGGGGTGCTTGGCCATCATATGTCTGCGCATGGTGGTGGTGGTGAGGCTGTTGTTGTTGGCTCCCCGGCTGAGCTTTGCGCGACAAAGGTTGCACACCACTGTTCGTCGGTCGTCAGGCGTCTCTGTGAAAAACTGCCAGACCTTAGAGCACCTCGGCCTCCGCAGGGTGGCATGGCGCGAGGGGGCGCTTTGGGAAACACTTGGTGGATTATTCGGTCTGGCCCTGCCTCTACCCCTGGCCACTGCACTGCCTCTTGCAACCTGCCCTGCTGATGCCCTTGACTCCCCCTCTGAAGACCTGTCCTCCTGAGTAAGCGTTGCACACCAGGTGGGGTCAGTCACCTCATCGTCCTGCTGCTCTTCCTCCGAATCCTCTGTGCGCTGCTCCCTGGGACTTACTGCCCTTACTACTACCTCACTGCAAGACAACTGTGTCTGATCGTCATCGTCCTCCTCACCCACAGAAAGTTGTTGAGACAGTTGGCGGAAGTCCCCAGCCTCTTCCCCCGGACCCCGGGAACTTTCGAATGGTTGGGCATCAGTGACGATAAACTCCTCTGGTGGGAGAGGAACCGCTGCTGCCCAATCTAAGCAGGGGCCCGAGAACAGTTCCTGGGAGTGCTCCCGCTCCTGAGCAGGTGTTATTGTAGTGGAGTGAGGAGGCTGGGAGGAAGGAGGAGCAGCAGACAGAGGATTCGGATTTGCAGCAGTGGACGGCGCAGAACTGCGGGTAGACGATAGGTTGCTCGAAGCACTTTCTGCCATCCAGGACAGGACCTGCTCACACTGCTCATTTTCTAATAACCGTCTCCCGCGTGGACCCATTAATTGGGCGATGAATGTGGGGACGCCAGAAACGTGCCTCTCTCCTAATCGCGCAGCAGTCGGCTGCGACACACCTGGATCAGGAGCTTGGCCTGTGCCCACACCCTGACTTGGCCCTCCGCGTCCTCGGCCGCGTCCACGTCCTCTAGGCCTACCCCTACCCCTCAGCATGCTGTATTACCAGTGATTTGATTTCACAGGCAGGAAATAAATTGGCACAAGACTGCAGGCCAAATATAATTTTTGCCCTTTTTGGAAAACGAAAGGCCCCACTGCCTCTAGTGAATGAATTATCTAAGTTTAATAACTGTGCTGTGTCCCTGCTTATGTGTCACAGAACGTGAGGGTAGCAGAGTTATTATAACTCTGGCAGAGCAGGTATTTTTTTTCCCAATTAAGGAAAGCAAATGGCGAAGCCAGCAGTAAAGCGTAGCTGGGTGCGTATGATTTAGCACTGTTCTTCACGCAGCTCACACGTCTCCACCGCCCGTAAGGACGGACAGAGGCTGGACAAATAGATTTGTTTTCAGTTTTTTCCCACCAAAAGGCAGCACTGCGTATATTCTATGAACATGAGAAGTTTAATAACTGTGCTGTGTCCCTGCTTATGTGTCACAGAACGTGAGGGTAGCAGAGTTATTATAACTCTGGCAGAGCAGGTATTTTTTTTCCCAATTAAGGAAAGCAAATGGCGAAGCCAGCAGTAAAGCGTAGCTGGGTGCGTATGATTTAGCACTGTTCTTCACGCAGCTCACACGTCTCCACCGCCCGTAAGGACGGACAGAGGCTGGACAAATAGATTTGTTTTCAGTTTTTTCCCACCAAAAGGCAGCACTGCGTATATTCTATGAACATGAGAAGTTTAATAACTGTGCTGTGTCCCTGCTTATGTGTCACAGAACGTGAGGGTAGCAGAGTTATTATAACTCTGGCAGAGCAGGTATTTTTTTTCCCAATTAAGGAAAGCAAATGGCGAAGCCAGCAGTAAAGCGTAGCTGGGTGCGTATGATTTAGCACTGTTCTTCACGCAGCTCACACGTCTCCACCGCCCGTAAGGACGGACAGAGGCTGGACAAATAGATTTGTTTTCAGTTTTTTCCCACCAAAAGGCAGCACTGCGTATATTCTATGAACATGAGAAGTTTAATAACTGTGCTGTGTCCCTGCTTATGTGTCACAGAACGTGAGGGTAGCAGAGTTATTATAACTCTGGCAGAGCAGGTATTTTTTTTCCCAATTAAGGAAAGCAAATGGCGAAGCCAGCAGTAAAGCGTAGCTGGGTGCGTATGATTTAGCACTGTTCTTCACGCAGCTCACACGTCTCCACCGCCCGTAAGGACGGACAGAGGCTGGACAAATAGATTTGTTTTCAGTTTTTTCCCACCAAAAGGCAGCACTGCATATATTCAATGAATAATAACTGTGTTGTGGCCCTGCCTATACAATTCTTTCCCTGCAGTATCAATGGAGGGTGGAATGCTCTGCAGAGGCGATTTTGAGAAGCCCAAAAAAAATGCAGCACAGCTAACAGCAGCCTGGACAGTACTGCACACGGATAAATATGGCCCTAGAAAGGACCGTTGAGGTTCTTGAAGGCTACACTCACTCCTAACACTCTCCCTGCCTATGCAGCACTTCTGTCCCTAATGCCAGGTGCAACGGTCTGCAGAGGCGATTTTGAGAAAAAAAAAAATCCCACTGCTAACAGCAGCCAACACACAGCTATCAGTGGCCCTAATAAGGACCTTTGGGGGGTCTTGAAGCCTACACTAACTACCAATTCTTTCCCTACAGCAGCTCCGGTATAAACAGCACTGTCCCTCATCTAACTCACACCGCATCTGAGGCGAGCCGCGGGAGGGGCCGACTTTTATATTAGGCGAACACCTGATCTCGCCAGCCACTCACAGCAGGGGGGTGGTATAGGGCTTAAACGTTGCAGGGGGAAGTTGTAATGCCTTCCCTGTCTTTCAATTGGCCAGAAAAGCGCGCTAACGTCTCAGGGAAGGAAGTGAAAGTAACCAGAACACCGCATGGTGTTCGTTACGAATAACGAACATCCCGAACACCCTAATATTCGCACGAATATCAAGCTCGGACGAACGCGTTCGCTCATCTCTAATGTTTACAGATAAATGTCAAATTCCAAAGAAAAAACTCAGGTTAAACCGCCCATACCAATATATTTTCTGAAAACAGGCAACCTGAAGATTGTAGTTGTCTTGACGGACTACTGACAGCTATCAGCACCTTCATGTAATTTTATGATCAACAAAAATAATTAAAAAATGCATTAACATACATTTTTGCCTAAAATGCACATCAACTAGCTTTATATACTTCAACTTACTCAAGCTGTGTTACTAATAAGTTTGGTGTTTTTTCTTATCTTTAAAACAAGACTGCAATCAAAGCTCTATCTGCAGTACAGCCTGAGATATAACCATTTAAACAAGGACATTCATCATACGTAGTGGATACATCTTTGTCAGGGAAAGGCTTAAACTGATCTATTTGATTTTTGTATAGGTTCAATTCCTTTTTCTAGTGTCCCATTTAGAGGTAGTCATGTAAATTGTGCAAGGAAAATATTTTTGCTGCCCACAACTCGCGTTCCTAGTTAATATTTACAAATGCAATTCCAGCTTTTTTCACCTTGACCTTGTTTTCTGATACTTATCCCAGTGTAAAATAGGTTAAAGTGATTAAAAGGTGAAAATCGTTAGGGAAGTCAAAACATAAAGCTAAGTTTTCCAACAAAGCGTATTTGTGATGCTACCACGGGACCCTCACTAATGCCAATAATCAGAGTATTCAGTCCCCATTATTAGCAGAGACATTGTGCAGACTTTCTCAATTATTGTCTATAGTAGATATGAATACACATGCACAAGTGTAGCCACTTGAACACCCCATTCACAAGACTGGTTGATTCCAGCAACACATCCAGTGGATACGTGGAAACTATTTTAATTTGCACTTAATCTGGAGTAGGAGAAATCCTTCTATCAAAAAACTTACACAGTAAATCAACCCCAAACTGGTGACGAGCCACATGTTCGAAGATGGAAGTCAAGATTGGAAGGAGAGCCACTGTGGTGTAGTTAATATTCTGAGAAACGCCCTTCATTTGAGTTCTTGAATGAGTGAATTTTCCAAGCTTTAAGTTTTCCAAGGTCTTTTCTAAATCTTCTGCAGCATTTTCAAAGAAGGCTCTTACTCCAGCTTTTACCAGCTCAGAACCAGACTTCATCACTGTGCTGAAGGGGAACAAACAGGTAAGCTCCATTTAAAACATAAAGTTGGTAAATAGGCTACAAATCACAAGACAATCAGTCAATGTGTGTTCGCAATTTGAGTCAACTTTCCAGAAACAGTGACACTCGTCCATGGGTTGTATCTAGTATTGCAGGTCAGATTCAGTCAAGTGAAGCTAAGCTTCAACACCTGACAGAATCTACAATAGCGAGCTCTAAAAAAAAACCCAGACCTTATTTTTCTAGTCACACAAAAACCTGTGACCATAAGATAATGGATTTAATATTAAAATAGTGTAGTTTAAACTATACACATGCAGACATTATGAATCGTCTTATATAGGAAATTCTTATCTAATTCTTGTTTAAAGGGATATTTCAGGACTTTGAGGAAAACTGTCATGTCCCCACAGCACTATAAACTATAAAGGCCCATTTATACGCAAAGATAATCTTTCAAATGACTGAAAGTTTGAAATATTTTGTGATCTATTTGCATAAAGTGTTAATGGCAATTAACACTTTATCATCATCATTTGCATGTAAAAGGGCCTCCAGGAGCTGTTTGCAGAGCCCAGCATGTGATTACTCACACAGCTGCATTGTTCTGCTTGTGGTTGCCGGAAGATTTCAAGGTTATCTGCCGGCTCTCGTGGAGATAACAGCATGTGGTCTATTGAGAGACATTTTATCTCACAGTGTCGGAATGATAGATTATAAATTCACCTTAAAACCATTGTTCAAACGAAAAGTGCATGATGAAAGTGTTTACGTACAACGATTATTGCTCATTTTCGGTCGTTTGAAAAAATTTTGAGCAATGATCGTTACGTGTAAATGGGCCTTTAGTTGTGGTGCTGTTAGGAGACATGACATTACATTTACATAATATATTTTTTATACTCGCCCACTTGCACGGTAAAACGCTGTCACCCAGTGAAGATCGTGCGGCACATAGAAATCTAACTCTTTTCAGATTCCTGCACACATGCTCTGCCATACAAGTCTGTAGGAGAGTGTGTACACGAGAACCTGAAAAGAGCCAGATTTTCGCGCACCGCACGATCTTCACGGGTAACACCGTTTGACTGTAGGAGAGTATACAAGATAATTCATCCGGCTACCTGTCACGTCCGCTAACAGCACCATAGCTTAATTTGTGACAGGTTTCCTTTAAATATTGAAGATCTATCCTTAAGACAGTTAACCAATATCAGATAGCTGATGGCCCGACTCCCAGCACCCACAATCAGCTGTTTGAATGGGTCTCTTCTTTGGCCTTTAATGTCACATTCATCAGTCACATGACCTTTCTGCAGTTCAGTCCTAATTAAGTGAGAGAGACTGAGCTACAATACAAGGCACAGCTGCCACAAAATGTACTGCACTGTGCCTGGTATACAGTACAATAAAGAGGTCTCAGTGCTTGCCCCAATCACTTTAAACAGCTGATAGATGGGAGTACCAAGAGCTGGACACCCACTGATCTGATACTAAAGGCCTATTAATATAGGTCATCAATATCAAGTCTTGGAAAACAGCTTTAATGCAGTGCTCCAGACTAAAAATATTACCAGGAACCATTGGCTCCAAAACTGTAAAATCTAGTTGCCAAATAAAAATGTATATAATTTTATGATAAAAACTTAATGAGTATATACTTTACTTTATAAGCTACACATAGACATGCAGCGTTACCACTTGATGGTATAACTGTACCCAGAATTTTTCCCTCACGGTATAACAACCCCACCCAGCATTTCCCTCTTTGTGGTATAATACCCTCCTCCAGTATTTTCACCCTTGCAGTACAATAACCCCATCCAGCGTTTCATCACGCATGGCATAATAACCACATCCAGCACCATCACATCCAACCCCACTTACCCCCCTCCCCCCTGCCGACTTGCAAAGACCATCTTAACTTACCCCAAATTTCATGGAGGTATCTAACCTTTTGTCCAATTACCAACGTGTTCCCCTCCACAGTATAGTTATATGCAAAGCTCTCCCTACTCCACCCGCAAACACATTATCACTCTCTTTCCCCCAGTAGCATTATCAAATGCCAGGTGCCCTCTGCTCCCTAATGACATAGTTAGGTCCTTTTCCCATAACAATACTCAATAAAATATTATTACATGTCCCAATAACATTATCATACACTAAGGGCTCCCCTCCACCCTCAATAATTGACAGACACCAGGTGCCCCCCTCAGTAGGTTTATGAGGTGCTAGGCACCCCCTACCCAAGAAACACTGTCAGGTGTCTTTTCCCCATAACATTACCATGTGATACCTGAAAAGCAACCTCCTCATCTGATCACAGAATTTACACTAAGCTGTCCCACAATCACACTGACAGGAGCTGCTAGCAAGCGGCTCATATTACATAATTAACTAACACAGCAGAAGTAGGGCAGTGAGCTTTCTCCTCCCCCTGATGGGCGTGGGCAATGTGTGGTTGTCAGGGGGTAGGGCTTTATGTCGCAGAAGTGCCTTGTTCACACACATATGCAGAAGGCAAGAGAAAGTCTTTCTTTCATTACAGCTGCACTGTTCTGCGGCAGGGATGGTTGCAAATGGCAACTAGACAAAGAAGTCTATTGACATTTGCAAAATTTTGGGTGCATTGGTGAACATTTTGGTCACCATCTGGAGCCCTGTAATGCTATGCTTGTAAAAAGAATAACTAGTGACTACAAACAACTAGAAAGTCAGTCCAATACATTTTCCCACACTTGCAAAATTATCAGTACTCATCAGCACTTATGGGTGGGAATTTAATTAATGATTCACAACCAATCATTTTGGCACCACTGATTTACAAGTTATTGTTCTGACAAATGAATCGGTCACATCTGCTGATTTTACAGTATCTAAAGCTAATGAATACTGTAAATATTAACTAAATGATTAAAGGGCATGTTCACATCGATCAATTCTTATGACTAGGTACTTGAAAATTTTAAACCAGACAGCTCCTTTAAGCCTAGAGCTATATGGCAACACAGCCTTTTGGCATGGTGACTGCACAGTACTGTAATGCAGTCCAAACAACCCAAACCGACAGGAAGTTCAGGAGCAAAAATTTTCAGATTAAAATTAGTATTTTTGCCAACATTTAAATGACTTCTGGGTGGTTCTATAATTCAGTGCACTAAAATTAACATAAAAATGTTTTTTTCTAAAAAGAACCTGTTGCTATGGCAGACCACTTTGAATAAGAGAACTGCTCGCCAACCAATAGCTCTGGAGCCACATGTGGCTTGCAACCCTCAACTATGTGGCTCACCATAGGAGCCCTGAGATATAACCATATGCACTTACTAAAACATGACATCCACTTATGTTGCAAACATATCCTATCAGCAGAACACTGACAATTTAGGTAATGTAATTGCACTGTGGACATTTTCAAACTGATAAATGTATTTAAAAAATAGAAAAATATTCTTAATATTTAATATGCATTAACCCTTTCCAATCAAATTTTGGATTTAGAGTTTCCCCGAAAGCTTTCTCTTTTTGCTGTTATACAACGGTGCCATCTGCGGGCTAAAGCTAGTGTGTGTGCGCCAAAGAGGCTCCAACAGCGGAGTGGCTGGCAATAGACAGTAAGAATACCCTGTTGGACGTCTTTTGACATTGGAGTTGTATAAGCTTCAATCAGAATGTAGGAAGACGTCAGACAATAAATTGGAAATGGTTAACATTATTGACTTAAATGATGTGGTTTATAAAGCATAAAAAGTTGGCAACCTCTGAATTAGAGGATCAGTGTGATTACCCCAATAGGAGTGGGTGCACTAGTGGCAGGCTCTATGGCAGGTTCATTTTCACGTAACCAATGACTCAGAGTGTCCGTGATAAAAACTTGATACAAAAACAATATAAACTCACAACAAGCTCAAATAAAAATTCATAAAAGTACCGTGTGTCAAGTGTCTGAGCCAGAATGTGCAGACAGCTCACCATGGTTGCGGAATCACTTCCTGCAGTAAAGTGATGAAAGTAAACATATTAGGGCACACATTGACTTTCAACGCAGCATGCTAATTAAATGTGTTTGCACTGGCTACTGTGTCATTCTTGCATTTGATACATGTGACAATGGCGCTCTGGTGACATGCATATTAGAAAAGATATGAAACATACACAACAGTGATGATGTTATTTTAGGGTTTGCTACAGGACAGGTCCTTACTTTATTACTTATTAACTTACTGGCCGTGATTTCTCCAGACTAAGAAAAACTGAAAATATATTAAAACTATCGAATCTTGGACAACTGTGTTTCTTATTCTTTGCTGACAACAAAAGGCTGAGCATGCTGGGAATAAAAAGATGTAAGGAAACAAATGTCTTAAAGTGCTTCCAAGTATTGTCCCTTTTGGAAACCGCTTTTCTAATCATGGGTCTTTCTAAAACAAGAAGATAGCGTGAGGTGACTTTATGTTCTAATCAGTTATTACCTGAATAAAACAGCTGTGTAACAGGGAAAGCAAAGCATTACACCCAGTGAATGAAGTCCTTTGTGTCCATTGACGTCAGTTGCAATGACTGCAATTCTAAGCTAACAGTTTTGTATACCATAGTATGGTGTAAGGGGGTGACGATGCTTCATAATTTCATTAACCGTTAAGGGGGCTGTTTAAGATCTGAAAATATTAGGTGTTTTTTTTCTCAGAATCTCTCTTTTTTCATATTTTAGCATAGCATCATTTCTACAATATCTGCATCTTATTATTGAAGCTATCTAAAGGTGGAGATTTCTGGGATATCTTTGCTAATAAGCAGTTCTCTTATACTATAAATTATTCAACGTACGTTTCAGCTTCATCTAAACTTCCAAGTGAATTTCCACTCTTTAATACCATTTTGCTCCATTAATTTTAACAGATTTAAAATTATATGCTGATTAGTTTAATAATTTATTTTTATAGCAATCAGTTTTAAATTTCCCTGTATAGACGTACATTATGAACAAAGGACATGGGAGACCTTCACTTTGTCCGGATGGGCTCCCTTTGATATATTACACACAGTTCAACTTCACGCTCAACCAACATCTCCTCTCAACGGCATTGTACAAAGCATCAAATTCCCCTGAGATATTCTGAAGGCTCACCTTACATGCCCAAAGAAGGCCCAAGATAACACTACATGAGCCATCAACTTTTTTTCATCATGCCACGTAAAAGGTCTTCCTGATGTATGTTTTATCAGTGAATACCAAAAGGTTTTCGATTGGGTGTATGAAAACACCTGCAACTGGTTTGCATGATGCTTCATCGTTAAAGGGGTTGTCTCGCGAAAGCAAGTGGGGTTATACACTTCTGTATGGCCATATTAATGCACTTTGTAATATACACCGTGCATTAAATATGAGCCATACAGAAGTTATTCACTTACCTTCCCTGCGCTGGCGTCCCCGTCTCCATGGCTCCGTGTAATTTCAGCGTCTAATCTCCCGATTAGACGTGCTTGCGCAGAAGGGTCCTCTTCTCCCATCTCTTCGGTCCGGCACGAGCGGCATTGTGGCTCCGCCCCCTTGTACGCGTCATTGCGTAGCTCCGCCCCATCACATGTGCCGATTCCAGCCTCCTGATTGGCTGGAATCGGCACATGTGACGGGGGCGGAGCTACGCGATGACGCGTAGAAGGGGGCGGAGCCAGAATGCCGCTCGTGCCGGACCGAAGAGATGGGAGAAGACCCTTCTGTGCAAGCGCGTCTAATCGGGAGATTAGACGCTGAAATTACACGGAGCCATGGAGACGGGGACGCCAGCGCAGGGAAGGTAAGTGAATAACTTCTGTATGGCTCATATTTAATGCACGGTGTATATTACAAAGTGCATTAATATGGCCATACAGAAGTACTTAACCCCACTTGCTTTCGCGAGACAACCCCTTTAAGATGAGTGTAGTCCCCGAATTCTTTATCTTTTTTAGCATTACCAATCCACCCATCTTGTCTCACCAAAATAATCTGGGCAAACAGATCTGTCATAGTTGCAAAAGACATCTTAACTCACTCCAAAGTTCATGAAGGTAGCTAGCCTTCCGATCAAATATCACAGTGTTCATCTCTAAAGAATCCTTAACTACTGTTGACATGGAACCAACTAAGCAATGGGTTCATATAGAAAAGATTTTCTTCACAACTCCCTTATCAACACTTCCATTGATCATAAGTAAAACCCCAAAATAGCTTTCAAACCATCCTACCATTGCACCCACTCTTAAAACTACAGTTTGCCGGTTTCCCCAAAGTGCGATTTCACTGTTCCCAGTTTACGCTAAGGATAAAGGTCCTTTCCATTTGTAACTCACAGATAGTGATTTCTGAACCACTACATTTCTAGATGGTTCAAAGATAAAAATGATATCCTCATTGCAGGACAGCACAGATTTATATGTCCAATACTTCTGGCAGGTTCCTCAACTAAAATTTTTCCTATACTCTTTCCAGACCCCTGGGAAATTTGCACATTTCAAAACTTGCTTCCAACATATCTGTGTTTTTCTGGAAAGTATGCATCATGCACTGTCCCATATTTATGATATCACCTCCTCCACAGGTACTTCCTCCTTCATTGTAAATTGGGAAAGAGTCCTTCAAATCGGAACAATGTGACAAGACTCTACCAGCTTACACATAAGCCCTCCATATTCAGTACGACACAAGAAGCGGCACTTGTCTTTAGATAGTACAAGGTCCCTCTAAACTACATGCTTTTTCATCTATTTCCCTACTCAGCAAAAAATGTGAATCTAAGGTGGGCACAATACTTCATTTTTTTGGGGGGAGGGGAATCCCTATTTTGTTTACATTTTTGACATAAGTATTGTGTATCACTTCCAGATTTACAGATTACTCACTCCCTTTCTCGCCTACTTTTATCGTGCTCTATCTCTGTGATATTCCTCTTTCTTGCTACAAGGAGTAAGTGGTCAAACACTTTATATAGAAAAGGGGACACACCTGCTCTATGACTTCAAGCAGAAGTGCAGACTATCGGTCAGTAGTTTTCTAGTAGACAGGAGGTAATGAGAACTGAGGACCTTACTACATCCATCCACAATTCCCATGACAAATTTTACAATACTTGTTTCTATTGGATTGGGTATCTAGAGACTTTAGTATACAAGGCAACTCCCACTTGGGGCTAAGTATGCATTTTTTCCCTGTAGATCGTTTATAGTGTAGAGTAGTGGAAGAAAAAAAGTAGTGGAGCTACCCAAGTAGTATATGGAAATATAAATGGAGTTGTGGAAATGGGAACTATGTCCTCCTTTTGAAGGGTGGTAAGCGAAGGATAAGATACAGAGACACAGTGGAGGTGTCTCTACTATAGAAGCTGCCACTTACTCTAAGTAACGCTATACCCACCTGGGCAAATGTTTTAACCATAGAGACAAGAAGAAAATAAAAAACTAATCTTGGGTTTGTGGCGCGGACTCTAGGTATAATATAATAAAATTAAATAGTTTGTTGCCAAGATTCTCTATTTATTAATTAAAAGCAGTATGTAAACACGTTTCGAGGTTTGGTGAATCCCTTCCTCAGTACTTGCTGGGGATACATGTCTGAATGCTGACATTGTACCTGGCAGAGAGGCTCAACAATGTAATGTAATTATATTATACCTGCAGGTTGTTTATGACTTTACAGCACCACCTCCTCTCTGTCTTTGCTATCTTTCCCTATGTTGCCATCCTTTCTTGTCTTTTTTTTATTATTGTCATATTATTGCATGCGTATGTTGATGCTCTATGTATTATCTATATAACCATTATTGCTGTTTTTCTATTACGGTGAACTAGAATATTTCAACATTTTTTAACCTAAAAGATGATAATAAAAAGTGGAGATTCACTGAAACCATTTGTAACTATTTTTAGTGTTTTGTATCGATAATACCTAGCATTACATAAATTATGTGAACTTGTGTCTGCTTACACATATTTTCAAGATTTCCATGTGTTATTTTCACACAACACAGAAGTCATGTTACGTGCCATTTCCATGCATTATTTAATAGAGAGAGTACCCTTGCTTGCAATTCCTTTCCTAGCCTCTCTGAGATTGACTTACCAAACAGTGATATCCTATGTCTTACAAGAGCTGCCAGTTTGCAGAACAGACTGAAGTGACAGGGAGAAGTACAGAGGAAATGAGAAAAAAATGGTAACAAGTTAGGGAAAAGATGCAAAGAATAATATTGAAATTGGTAAGACACAGACGTGCAAAAGCCATACTTACATACAGATACAACAACATACTGCATTTCTAATCACTTAACAGACATCGTCATACAGTAAGACACGGAAGTATGGAAGATTTAGTAGGACAGCCCTATGCAAACAATGTGTGATTTGCCTCCGAAGGCCTCTAATGAGAATGTATAAATGGTGGCTTACACATAAAAGTTGATGAATATGTAAAATAAATAGCTGGAAACATTATAAACTATGTAAATGAATGTGCTTTCATATAGAGAAACAATAGCAAATGCTAACATTTCAGAAGTAATAGCCAAGAGCACTTCTAAAAATACATGCCAATGTGAGATGGACGTTGATTCTGTTTGAAGTTCAATATATCTGGAATGAAACACAAATGTTCGCCACTTACCTTGCCACCATTTCTTTCTCTTTGTTTGATGCATAGCCGCTGCTGCTCAGAGTTTTTATTGGAGAGGATAGAAAGTAGAGGCAGTGATTCTTGAAGTACTGGTCCACAAGAGGTAAGAGAACCTGTAACAGTAAACACAAGCAACTTTGATTAGTGGCATACATAGAAGAGAGGAGGCACATACTAAGATTTAGCATAGTCCCTACTTTGTGGTCCCTGCCAGGACAGAAGGGCAAGCTAGTCTGGGAAACAAAAGTCTCAAACTGCAAAAAAGCATAAAGTACTGCTTAAATAATGATAACAAGCACTATGACATTTAGCTTGCTACTAGATCAACGAACTTATCATATTGCAGGTACAACCATCCAGGGTTATGATATATAGGATAGGGATTTTCCATCTTTCAAGGGTATGTCTGAAAGGTAAAATAGACCCTCTGCTCCCACACCAACATATGTCCGCTCCATTTCTCCAACTACCTGATGCCCACTGTGCATTGGCAATGCATCGAAAATCTAAGACACTACACACTACTTTGACTGGCCGGCGCTGCTCACATGAGCACTGCTAGCCAATCAGGTCAGCATATGGTGTCTTAGATAAGTGATGAGGCCATTTGTGTCTGGGACTGGAGGGTTGCTTTAACCTTACCCCCCCCTTTATCTCGACAGGTGGGGCCACAATCTATCAGACATGGCATCAAGACATATCTTGTGGATATGCTATAAATGTTCAAAATGGGAAACCCCCCTAACTCAATGATATATCACAGTGTACAAAAAAACAATAAAAAGACACAAATAGAGCTTCTCTGCTTGTTGTTTTTATAAAAAATATAAATGAAAAAAAATGCTATTTTTCTTTCTTTCAAAAAAGTTTTTATTCAGACAGCATTTTCTCAAATAACAATTATGTCTAAACAATTATTGTGGAAGATAGAATTAGGGCTCTCTCACACAGGCGCTTTTTACCGTGGCGTTTTGAACGCCAGGGTAATCGCGGGATAATGCTTCTCTTGATTTTAATGGGGCCTTGCAGACATGTGCTTGATCGCAGTGCTTACTAGCGCTGGGATTTTTGAGCGCTGTTTGCTCTAATTTGCTGTGATTAGCGCACCTCATCACCCATCACAATGATGAGGTGCTGTATAACCCACTCCATCCGAAAATGAAAGTAAAATCAAATTGTGGCATTTTGCTAAGTGCATGTGTGAGAATAGCCTAGTGTCTCATTTCAACTGAGTAACATAGAAACATGCTTTGAGAAACATCACGGTCTCATATTTTTCAATATGTATAGAAAATATAACAAATTAAATCTAAATGCAATGCAGGGAGATGGAAAGAAAAGGAGGGTGAAAGGCAGGACACAACAAACTATTTTTAAAGCAGTTCTAGGAAATGTTCCTTGAACTATGTACTTCTATAGAAAACCACATTGCCACTTTGTAAAAAAAACTAATGTGTTTCCATCTGGTACATTAGTATGGTAGAAGGTTAAAATGAGCCACATTTGTCTCATGTCTTTCTATGCACTATGCCTTATATATAGTAAAGTGAAGTTTGTTGGACAGTATATACGTAAAATATTCTATGGTGAGACTTACTTTAGCGAAAAACTTGATTTCCTGCTCATGTGGTGATTTTTCCGATTTCCCACTACCAACAACAGCCTCTGTGCAGACAAAATCAAGTCAAAACATGAGAACCTTCAATAATGCATCTTCAGACATTAAAAGATTTCAATCAACATGTGTTACAGTGTGACGCCACTATTTTGGTAGAGCTTTAAAATGATCAAAATCCATCATGAGCAGACCTATAACTTCAGACAAGACCACCTGTCCGGGAAAGGGGGTACAAATACATACAGATTTTTCTGTGTTTTATTTATCTTTCTGTGGTCACCTTTTACTGTAAGTGTATGGAAAAGTTTAGAAAAATTACATGGTGACAAAAACACTTGTGTATTAGGTAACTTTTATTCCATTATTATTTATTTTCCACTATATATATATATTATATATATATATATATATATATATATATATATATATATATAGTATTCTAATTCATGCTTGCTTTTTCTATTAGCACTTTATAGTAATTGACATTGTGAAGGTATATATATTCACCTTTATGATGTCAATTACTGTAAAGTGTTAATAGAAAAAGCAAGCGTGAACCAGAATGCAAGTAATACATTGTATCTAAAATCTAGTACATCTAGAACTAGCAGGGACAAAATGTATGCAACAATGAAACCCCTATGCCCCATGAAACAGCAATCAAGAGACATAATGAAGTGCCATCCAAGAGTTAAAGGGGTTGTCCCGAGGCAGCAAGTGGGTCTATACACTTCTGCATGGCCATAATAATGCACTTTGTAATGTACATTGTGCATTAATTATGAGCCATGCAGAAGTTATAAAAAGTTTTATACTTACCTGCTCCGTTGCTGGCGTCCTCGTCTCCATGGTGCCGACTAATTTTCGCCCTCCGATGGCCAAATTAGCCGCGCTTGCGCAGTCCGGGTCTTCTCCTGTTCTCTATGGGGCTCCGTGTAGCTCCGCCCCGTCACGTGCCGATTCCAGCCAATCAGGAGGCTGGAATCGGCAATGGACCGCACAGAAGCCCTGCGGTCCATGAAGACAGAGGATCCCGGCGGCCATCTTCAGCAGGTGAGTATGAAGACGCCGGACCACCGGGATTCAGGTAAGCGCTGTGCGGGTGGTTTTTTTAACCCCTGCATCGGGGTTGTCTCGCGCCGAACGGGGGGGGGGGGGGTTTAAAAAAAAAAAAAAACCCGTTTCGGCGCGGGACAACCCCTTTAAGGCTAGGAGACATAAGATACAAATGGCTATGAATGATGAAACCTATGGTGGAAAAGAAGTCCATGCGTATGTCCGAATGTGGCTTCGTTAGTGGAAATGCCTGTATGTGCTCTACTGATAGTCCCACATATACAATACAATGGACAACAGTTGTGTGAAAGAGAGGCAATAGACAAAATACCTGCATGAAAATTAGGACTACTAAAGGGCAGTATACTTCAATGGTGGCCATAGTCATTGCTATATGAGAGGTCTGAAGTGCTAACTGCACATGTGAAATATCACAGCGGCAGCCTAAATATACTGATGCGGCAATGTGTACACACTATTACTCAATGTGAAGCTGTGATATGTATAGGGTGCTGGCATGCCAGAAGTCGAAGTACACGTGTCCCCATCCTTTGGATCATAAACAGAGTTTCCCTTTTGGGCAATCAGGATGTACTGGCATTGTTCAAGGATTCTCCCTTAGTCTCCAGACTACAGTCCCCCCTACCTGGAATACGAAACTGGGTGTTGAGTGTGGACAGGGAGCCTCTGCACAAGTTGTTGGGTGTGTGTGTGTGTGTGTGGGGGGGGGGGGGGGGTTTGCTGGCCATGGCATTGATCCAATACCTACAAATTTATAATTATATACACTTCCTAGGCCCAATATCACAAGTATTTGTTCCATTGTCGCAATTTGGAAAACTTTGTTTATCACCCACAACACAGACAGTTAGAATTTCTCTGGTCTACAGAACTTTGGTGGTGGAAGAAGCCGAGATGATGTATTGGTCTTTAGACGGGGTGGGGAGAAGGAATTGGGTAGACCTTTTTCCGAAGACCTCTAGGACAAGTTTTTTGCATTGTCACATGAATTCTCCACCCCCTTTAGATTTTAAGAGCTCAACCACAAACATTTATCCCAGTGGTATAGAATCTCAACTTGGGTGGCCAAGATGTTTCCCCAGATTTCAGATAAATGCTAGAGGTGTTCCCTGGATAGAGACACCTTCATTCATATTTGGTGGACCTCCTCGATGGCAGGTAGTAAATTTACTGTATAACTGTATATGCAAAACACCAATCTCCTTTATCCTAAAAATGGCTCTCTTGTCTATGATCCCAGGTCCTATTTAGTGAGTCAAAAGTAGTGTACTCAGATTTTTCCTTTTGGCAATGCGCCAAATTATTCCAAAGCTCTGGAGATCAACACTACTTTCCACAAAACTGTGGCTGGAACCTCTGGATTACATAATGTACATGGAGGAGCTTAGTGCTAACAATGGCAATGAATTCAGAAGATTTTACGCCCCCTGGGCATCTTGGATGCTCTTCCACTCGCCTGAATAGTTGGCTACTTTTTTGGTGTTGTAACCTAATGGTATTACTTTTTTAAAAATATTCTCATTCAAAATATAATCATGCTATTACAAAACAACAACTCGCTGGTATAGACCCCCAGCTAGACTAGCAGACTTTTTCCCAGAGGTTTCAGACAGATGCTGGAGGGAATGAGGAGGAAGAGGTTCCTTATTACATATATTTTGGAATTGCCCCAAAATTAAACCGATATGGAGGGAACTTTTCAACCTCATGGCTAAGATAACGGGCCTCAGAACTCAAGCAACACCAGAACTCGCAATATTGCTAATTGGAATAGAAAACATTCCAAGAGACTTTAGGAGACTGTTTGCCCATAGCCTTTTAGGTATGAAACTATTAATCGTTAGGAACTGGAGGTCGCGAAACCCCCCAGCCTGTTCAGAAATAGTCCATTTACTAAATGATCACATGTCTATGGAAAAAATCTTTGCCCTGAGACAAGATAAATTAAACTATTTCATTGATCAATGGACACCTTGGATCACCTATTTCCAACTGTACCACATGAACTCTAGATTAGACTCATAATAAAATAAATGCTTTCCTGTTATTTTTGGTAATACAAAAAGGTCGGAAAATCATTCACAGAGTCGAGTGAACTGTTATAATATCCCCTCCCCCTCTTCCCTACCACCCCCAACCTACCCCCCCACCACACCACCCCTGACACCTTAACTTCCCTCAGTTACCTTATATATCGTAAATGTAATGCAAAAGTAGCTGTTAAGCAATTCTCTTTTATAAATCAACAAGTTATTGTTAACTCAATACATGTGATAATTGTTTGACTGATGATTTGTAATCAAACTTACACTGTTTAAATGCCAATAAAAAATGATTGAACAATAAAATATAATCATGCTAGAGCTGGATTTCCCTCTCTGCTGGATAAGATGTCTTTACCCAATCTTTCCTTGTCTTTCCCATTCTTCTTTCTATCCTCCTCCCCAATATTTCCCCCTTTAACTTGGTTACTTTACAGTTATGGTCTCTGCTGCTTAGTGGTGGTAGGAGACTTTCACAAATAGATCAACTATTAAAAAGTGATGGCTACACCCAATGAGCCAATCAGAGGAATGCATGTTCATTTCAACTTTATATGCATCTTACTCTTTCCAATCCAATTTGTATTCTGGTTTTCCTAGGGGGCTTACTCTTTTTCTGCCGTCATACAACGGCATTATATGCTGGCTAGAGCCAGTACTGCATGAGGTGACACGTTGGATAGGCTCTGACAGCAGAGAGGCTGGCAATATACAGTAAGAGAACCCCGACGGACGTCTTCCAACATCGGAGCTGTACAGTCTTAAATCATAATGTCTTCAGACGTCAGACAGTGGATTGGAAAGGGTTAATGTGATCTTAAACTGTTCCTCATTGCGAATGTGGCTGTCTAATAAAATGTTTTTTGAACCATAAACTTTAGTAGAAAGAGCCACACGCATATATGGTTTTCTCCTTTATGGACTGCTGACTGGCATAGAAGGGGACCCCCTTTCTCCTGACACATGAGATTCCTGGAGGAGGAACCTATACCTCTCAGACTTCTGTGGCATATACTTATGATAACCCATAAAGGTCTCCAATGGTAATACCCACTGAAGTTTTTTTTGCAACCCCTGGGTTCAATAGAACAATGTGGGCCAGAAAAAGACGTGCACTAATGGTCCACAGGAAACGAAGTTTCATCTTCAGCATAGAAGGGGATTCTTTACTGTAAGAGCAGTGAAACTATAGGATTTCTCCATCAGAAGAAATTGTGGCTCTCAATTAATGGAATATATGAAATAAAGATTTTGTGGGTGACTTTTTAAAAGTAGTTGTATTACAAATTACATACACCCTTTGTAAAAATCAAATCAAAGTAAAAATCAAAGTAAAAAGTTGTCATTTTGATGCAAAACTCGACTTTCAGTTACATCTAAGGCAGATATGCAAATGATTAAACTTGTTGTATATTTAGATGAATGGTATTGCCAATGGAGGCCCTAAAAGTAGTTCCACCCATGACCTATATAAAGGTTCTCCGAAGCTACTTGTGTGTAGTGGACCTTTTTTTTGCACTTGCATAGAGCTTGTTGACCACTAGACATGCGTCTGACGCAATTGAAGAGATTTTGCCCAGTGAGTTTGAGAGAGGACGCATTATTGGAAAGCAAGAAGCTTGTTACCCAATGGCACCCATTACATGTACTGCCTTTGACAACCACCCACTTTCACCCCATATTTATCGTCAATAGAACATTTATGGGACCATCTGGGTCGCCATCTTCAACAGCCTGCAAGTTTGCACAATCTAGAAGCTCAGTTACAGCAAATATCTTGCAACCAAGCTAAAGGCGACCCAACAGGGTACTAGAGCCTCCATGTCTGCCCATATCACATATTGTATCCAAGCTAGAGGCGGTACAACAGGGCACTAGAGCCTCCATGCCCGCCCGTATTACATCTTGTATCCAAGCTAGAGGCGGTACAACAGGGCACTAGAGCCTCCATGCCTGCCCATATCACATGTTGCATCCAAGCTAGAGGCGGTACAACAGGGTACTAGAGCCTCCATGCCCACCCATATCACATGTTGTATCCAAGCTAGAGGCGGTACAACAGAGCACTAGAGCCTCCATGCCCGCCCATATCACATGTTGTATCCAAGCTGCAGACAGTACAACAAGGCACTAGAGCCTCCATGCCCGCCCATATCACATGTTGTATCCAAGCCGCAGGCAGTACAACAAGGCACTAGAGCCTCCATGCCCGCCCATATCACATGTTGTACCCAAGCTGCAGGCAGTACAACAAGGCACTAGAGCCTCCATGCCCGCCCATATCACATGTTGTATCCAAGCTGCAGGCAGTACAACAAGGCACTAGAGCCTCCATGCCCGCCCATATCACATGTTGTATCCAAGCTGCAGGCAGTACAACAAGGCACTAGAGCCTCCATGCCCGCCCATATCACATGTTGTATCCAAGCTAGAGGGGATAAAACAGGGTACTAGAGCCTCCCTTCAAGTGTTCAGTTTTACGCAATAAATTCTCCTTTTGCTCTGATATGTAATCACTTACTTATATCAATGTTACAAATCACACAGAAAGTTTCATTCAATTCCGACAACTTCTTCTAGGGAAGGGATTCTTTTTCTACAATGAGTGTATATCAGATTACGGGACATTTATTGTCATATTTGGAGTTGGGACAGGATTGTTTTTCACCAAAACAAGGCAATTGGCAACTACTACTAGGAAATGTCATGACTCCCTCTGCATCAGAAATGTACAAAAATAAGAGTATCTGAATGTGATGGACTTTGTTCAACCTCCTTTTAAGTTACTAAATTCTACCCAAATCCTACAAATCTGCTTGCTATCTCCTGTCCAATTACAAATAAGCCAAAGGACAGCTCTAAGATTTTTACTGCAATGCATAACCAGATCAACTTTGCTACAGCAAGTAAAAGCTAAACTTACACAAACATGCCATCTATTGTTAAAAACGTGTAACGACCTGATATTATTTGTATGGGGCTTTTTGTATTAATATATAACAGAAATATCAACAAAAAGAAAAAAAATACATATGAATGAATGCAGTCAATGTGTCTGAGATTTGGCCAGTTTACCTGGTACATGCACGAGTACACTAATGGTGAAGCATTATTTACTATATGTTTACAATGATATTCATCCTTTTCATTTTACCTAAATGTGCAATAAATTCCTGAGCAGAATCTACATAATGGAGGACTTTCTTCAGAAACTTAAAGGCAAATCTTTTCTCCATAGAAGACGCATCTAGTTCCATATCTTTTAATCCTCTGAAAAAAGAATAGAAAAAAATGGCCTTAATGATTCAGTTAAGAAGCGCCCAATTATCAACAAGTAATGTGCGTTTAGTTAATAATAATGAATTGAACAGCCTACATTAGCTGATGGACTTTATTGCATCCTGTGTCTGCCTTCTGTCTGCAAGAAAAGTGCAGTTCTTTGCAATCTGCCAGTAATTATCAGATCATTTCCAGAGGAAACATCAACTTTTTCCAGAAATAACTTTATATGTGGGAATTGTTACACTCATTGACAAAAAAAAAACGCACCAAGAAGCAGGTGTTGGAATCAAACAAAACTTTATATGTGTGAATGTAATGATGATATATGCAAGTGATTACAATAGCAGAGCAAAAGGAAATGTTTAGTGGGGAAAAGTGTAGCATTCAAAGAAGGCTCTAGTACCCTGTTGGGCTGCCTCTAGCCTGGATACATGATGAGATATGGTCAGGCATGGAGGCATACAGGCTCTGTATTGTATCCTGTGGCACATTTGCTCACAGATATTGAAACTAGGTGTCTAGATCTTGCACACTCATAGGCTGCCGAAGCTGGCATCCTAGATAGTCCCATTGATCAATGATAAATCTGCTGACCGGGCAGGCCAAGGAAGTGTGGCAACCTGGCAGAGTCATTCCCAGGAAACCTTATTGTGTGTGGGTGAGTATTATCATGCTGAGAAATGCCTGTTGAAAGCCCTGCCATGAGAGGCAACACATGTGGCGACAGGATTTCCAACACATATCACTGAGCTGTTAGTGTACCACTATCACCACTAGGGGTGACCGACTGTAATATGTGATGGCTCCCTAGATCATCACACCAGTAGTTGGGGCAGTGTATCACTCCACAGCAAAGGCAGGATTAAAGCGCTCATTATGAGGCCTCCATACTTGAACACGGCCGTCGTTGGCTCATAAACAGAACCCAGATTCGTCGCTAAAGATACAGTTCCACTCCGTAGCAGTCCAGGTTTCTTGTTCACAACACCACTGCAAATAAGGGTGATGGTGTTTGGGTGTCAAATGCAGGATATATAATGGGCGCCGTGACTCTAAATTTTCTTCGGCGGAGCAGTTGGAAATGTTCCTACAATGAAGGTGCCACCTATGTCTGAATGGTGGACAATAAAACTGTTGGACCTGCTCGTACGTGTTGGCGGATGAAACAATCCTCTCTACTAGTGGTCTTACTGGGGCATCTGGAATGGCATGCTCTCATGTAACCATTGCTCCCAACACCTCCTAACAGCTTGGTCATAACTGTGTAAATGGTAGACAATACATCGAAATGATCATACCATTTTTCTTAATCCAATGGGGCCCCCCTTTCAAAATCTATTAACTGCAAAAAATGTATTTGAGTGTGTCAGAGGCATGTGTAGCAGTAAACACGTTCTCAACCAGAAATCCAGAAATACGCTGCACAAAAGTAGCCTATGAGAGCCTTCTTAAAGGGCATTGGGGAAGCACTTTTACAGCTCTGGTGACAAGACCCAGTGCCTAATCAGACCACAACTGCAACTATTTAATTATCTGCCTTAGATATAACTGTAGGACGAGTTTTTCAGCAATCCGACATTTCAATCTGGGTGCATTATTTTTTTTCGTCAATGAGTGTATTTTCTATATATAGAATACTATATAATAATATGTTATTGCACACTTTGGAAGTACTCCTGATCAATAAGTTGATCACAGCTTGTCCTGTTGCCTTGATTCTAGTCGATTAGTTGTTAAATGCGGAAGAGCAGCAAGTGTTCAATACCCCTGCAGCGCCTCCACAGGGGATAAGATCATACAGTATCCAGTGAAAGAGTGTTTTTGTAGTGATATATACAGCTTTATTTTTACTCTCTTTATGGGTTACAGAAATAGTTAGGACAGCTTGATTCTGATTATACTTAATGTTTATTAAAACATGAAAATATACATCCAAACAGTCATATGAATAACTATAACTTGGATTTGGAGCATTTATGTTTCATTGAAAAGGATTAGCGGGGTTATATAACTGTGTTAATGATCCAATCAAATCCATGGCCTAGTAAGAGCAACAAGCCATTGTGCACGGTAAATACTTAAGAAAAAAGCTTAATAAGATGAATAGATCAAGCAACAGGAAATTGTTTTATACTGAGATGAAAATAGCAAAATAGACAATGATATATATTACAAAGATGCCAGCTTTTACATTTGCTAACTATATGCCCAATGTTGATTAAAGGAGATGTCCCGAGGCAGCAAGTGGGTCTATACACTTCTGTATGGCCATAATAATGCACTTTGTAATGTACATTGTGCATTAATTATGAGCCATACAGAAGTTATAAAAAGTTTTATACTTACCTGCTCCGTTGCTGGCGTCCTCGTCTCCATGGTGCCGACTAATTTTCGCCCTCCGATGGCCAAATTAGCCGCGCTTGCGCAGTCCGGGTCTTCTCCTCTTCTCTATGGGGCTCCGTGTAGCTCCGTGTAGCTCCGCCCCGTCACGTGCCGATTCCAGCCAATCAGGAGGCTGGAATCGGCAATGGACCGCACAGAAGCCCTGCGGTCCATGAAGATAGAGGATCCCGGCGGCCATCTTCAGCAGGTGAGTATGAAGACGCCGGACCGCCGGGATTCAGGTAAGCGCTGTGCTGTTTGTTTTTTTAACCCCTGCATCGGGGTTGTCTCGCGCCGAACGGGGGGGGGGGTTTAAAAAAAAAAAAACCCGTTTCGGCGCGGGACATCTCCTTTAATGATGAAGCTTCACTTGAAAGAGGCTCCAAATGTAGAATAATGGCCACCTAAATATATATTATTGTTTTACACTTGTAGCTTTCATGGTTTCTTTGCAGACTAGATAGCTACAAAGCAAGTAGCGTAGGCGCG
This sequence comes from Eleutherodactylus coqui, assembly GCF_035609145.1. Classification (NCBI taxonomy): domain Eukaryota; kingdom Metazoa; phylum Chordata; class Amphibia; order Anura; family Eleutherodactylidae; genus Eleutherodactylus; species Eleutherodactylus coqui. The sequence continues at coordinate 190,739,066 of NC_089842.1, forward strand.
AGGGACTGGGGGGCGGGATGTTAGAGCAAGGAAGGGTTAAGCGACCGGAAGAAGTGGGTGGAGTGATAATAGGAAGAGGAGGGAGGAAGAGGGGAAGAGTGGCTCATTCCATGTGGAGCAAGAGAAGAAGGAAGACGTGTGAAGGAGGACAGAAGACAATCAAGAAAAGAAGTATGGACCAACTCGTGCTACAGATCAAAGAAGCTGTTGCCAGCCAGGAACCCAGAGTGGCTGATGAAGATGGCTGCGGAGCTTGGAGCCATGCCGTTAGAAGAAGCCGGGGCAGGAGAAGAACGGCCGGAGCAAATGGCGTCCAGTGCCCCCCGCGGAAGACCCCAGAGGAGGAGGATCCCCCCTACCAGGCTGAGCCCGAGCCCAGCCGTGAAGAAGGGGGGCCAGGACACTAGCCCGAGACCGGCGCGAGCAAGTATCGGCGGCGGAGCGCGGCCGCAACAAGCATTGGCGGGAAAAAACTTGGGCGTGAGCGGAAGAAGCGCCGGAAGATCGGAGGACACCCCACAGTTACTTACCGGGACTTCGGCGATGGCATCAGGAGCGGGTAAGTCCAGCGCGGGAAGGGGTTGCCCCGCGGCTGTCCAGCGGCAGGCGGAGAGAGAGGGGGGACGGCCTTCGCGCCGTGCCGGCGGAGGGCGGATGGATCCGCGGTCCGGAAGAAGTTCCGGCGCCGGGACTCCCGAGCGGAGGGAGACGAGCGCAAGCGGCAGCAGCGTAACTTATAGCAGCGCAAGCGTGCACAGCAGCGGTGATGCAGGACATAGGAGGGAGTCTGGAGGGGGGGGATGAGGAGGAAGCGGCGCAGGGCGGGAAATCAGAAGGGGGGAGGGGGGGGGTCTAAAATCAGCCAGCATGGTCACCCTTTTGCCCCAGGGCTCATGCCCCAATATGAGGGGCTATAATAAAGGATACAGAGAATCCACAGGCCGACAAGGGGCTTACAGGGTGCGGGGGGGGAGGGGGCAGCAAGCGGGGCTCACAGTTCGCCCCGGGGCTCCTGCCCTTTTGCAGGGGGCAGGCAATCACGAGCCGTGGAAGGCACTTCAGGCCGGCAAGGGGCTTACGGGGCGGCACAAGAGGGTCAGGTGAGACAGAGGGAGGGTAAAAAGGGAGGGGGAAGCTATACGCCCGGTAGTCAGAGGGCCGATAGCGGGATAGAGAGGGGTTCAGGCGGCAGGCGGGTCGTTGGCAACGCGGAAGGAGGTAGCTGGCGCGGCTAGGCAGGATCGGGTAGCTCGTCATCGGAGTCTGGAGAGCTGCACGCAAGGCGGGAGGTGCCTCATTCTGACAGAAGCCTTAGGCGATCGGAAGCGGTGTACAGGAGCGGCAGGCATAGGGGCCAAGGGAGATCGGCTAGGGCTTCGCAGCAGGCGTTACCATGTTCACCGGCTTCCTCCACAGATGAGAGGCGGGTCTCCCGCATCGACAGGCAGGGCGAACTGGTCGGAGCCTCAAGGCCGTCATACGGTTATAGCATGCTACCCCGTGGTGTCTCCCGCAATAGGGACAGGGTACGACACGCGGTGGCGAGTCCGGCAAGGAACCAACCAGGACCGAGTCGCCCGTCTTTTCCCTCGGCAGGGCCGGAGGACGAATTGGAGGGTGAGTCCCAATGTGATAGAGTGTGGGGTGATTCGTCGCCCAATAACGTGAACAATTTTATGGTAGCGCTGAGAGCGCTGGTGAATGAGTTTGATAAAGAGAAAGTAACGGTGTCTTGTGGTAATCCGGGGAGACGAGACTCGCCCGTGGTTGGCAGTGTGGCTCACGCTTCCGGGGGCTCGCCAGCGGTGGCAACCGGAAAAAGCGAAGAGTCGGTAAAAGAAGGTTTACGTTTTTCAGATTCTCTATTTTGTGGCGTGGCCCCGCTGGGGGTGGGCCTCGCGGAGGACACAATCGAGAAAATTAAAAGTGGAATATATGTGGATATTTGGTCGCTCCTATCGGTGGAGCACGTGGCAGTTGATAAGGAGCGCTTCGCGGAACAGGACAAGAAACCCAAAATAGCTAAAACGTTTAGCAATTGGCTGCAAGCCATGTTGACTCTGGCTCACGTTATATGCCAGTACCAGCCGGGAAAGGGCCCGGAGCTATTGGTATATATTAACACAATTCATAGTGCCTACAAGCTGCACGGCGCTATGACGAAGATTTTTGTCGACGAATTTCGGGAATGAGTAATGTGAGCTGGGCGACAAAAGCGACGGATGCTTGGATCCAGTTGATCCTGGCACAAAAGCCGGTGAAGCCTCTTTTTCAGAGCAACAACACGGGAACAGGTGGACAGCAGGCACCCGTGGCACATAAGCCCTCGGGTTCCTGCTGGGCATTCAACGAGGGAAACTGTCGGTTTCTTGCAGCATGTAAGTTCCGGCACGAGTGCTCCTTTTGCGGCGGTGTGCACGCAGCGGTACGTTGTTTTCGGAGACAAAAGCAAAACTTGCCCGCGACCACAGCGTTGCCCGGGGGCAACGCCAGTGAACCCGCTGTTCCTGGAGGAGTGGTTAGGCAAGTACCACAGGAGACGGGAAGCAAACCTTCTTAAAGAAGGTTTTAATACGGGCTTCGTGATTCCGCATCAACCGGGTTCTGCGTTAACGCTTAGTCGTAATTTAAAATTGGCGTATGACAATAAAGAGATGGTGATGGAGAAGCTGCTAAAGGAGGTAGAGTTGGGACGGATGGCGGGGCCTTTTCAGGAACCGCCATTCGAGAACTTACGCGTTTCACCTTTGGGCTTGGTACCAAAAAAGGAACCGGGTAAGTTCCGGCTTATCCATCACCTTTCATACCCGACGGGCGAGTCAGTCAACGACGGGATTTCTAAGGAGCAAACAGCCGTATCGTATACTTCCTTCGATAGGGCTGTCTGCCTAGTACGGCAGGCCAAAAAGGGGGCTCTGTTGGCAAAAGCCGATATTGATTCCGCTTTTCGACTATTGCCGGTGCATCCAGATTGCTTTCACTTGTTGGGCTGCTGTTTGGATGGCTTGTATTTTGTGGATATGTGCTTACCGATGGGGTGTTCCATCTCTTGCTATTACTTTGAAGTGTTCAGTTCATTTCTGGACTGGATGCTTCAATACGAGACTGGCATCCGATCGGTTTTACATTATCTGGATGATTTCCTTTTCGTCGGGCCATCAGATTCAGAAGTGTGCGGCAGCATTTCAGGATCTGATGAAAAAAGCGGGAGTACCGCTGTCACGCGAGAAAACGGTCGGTCCTGTAACATGCCTTACATTTTTAGGCATTGAAATCGATACCATGGCAATGGTATTTCGTTTACCGGACGAGAAAGTAGCACGGTTGCGGCAAGAAGTTAAGTTGGTTGGCAGTTCTAAGAAAGTTACACTGCACCAGCTCCAAGTAATTATAGGCTTGTTAAATTTTGCGTGTTGGGTCATTCCGATGGTCCGCCCGTTTGCAAGGCGGCTGTCATTGGCGACAGTCGGGATAAAAGAGAAACACCACTTCGTCAGAGTGACAAAGGGTATGAATGGGGACTTGCACATATGGCAAGTCTTTCTTCAAACGTTTAATGGTCAGGTGATTTGTCAAACTGCGGAGGTTGCAAACAAGGAGCTGGGACTGATGTCGGATGCATCGGGCTCTTGCGGTTTTGGAGTAATTTTGGCAGACAGTTGGTGCAGTGCGCCATGGCCCAGAGAATGGTTCGAAAGGCGGTGGGTGAAGAACATAACACTGCTGGAGATTTTTCCGCTTATGGTGGCGGTGGAGATCTGGGGGCCGGTTTTGGAGAACAGGAATATCTGCTTCTGGTCGGATAACCAGGCAGTAGTGACAGCGGTGAACAAGCAGACATCCAGATCTCCCTTGGTTTTGGCAGTTTTACGCCATTTGGTCTTGAGGTGCTTGCAATATAATATCAAGCTGAAGGCGAGACACGTACCCGGAGTAAATAATAACACGGCTGACGCTCTTTCTCGTTTCCAGATGGAGAGATTCAGGGGACTTCACCCGACAGCGGATGTCAAAGGGGTATGTTGCCCGTCGATCTTATGGGAGATAGTAGAAGAGAGCTCACGACTCTGATTCGCAACTCCGTTGCGGAATCGACGTGGAAGCGATATAATGCAATATGGAAAACATGGTTGATGGCAGCAGGGGGACAATTCCCTGTTGGAGCGCGGGCGAGAGCAGTTACATTAGACATTATGGCGGGGCTGCGGCGTCGGGGCGCGTCGGCGAGCGTGGCGCGCAAGCATTTATCGGCCATTGCGTTTTTGTTGCGCCTGCACGGACGGCGCGATGTGACCAAGGATTTTGTCTTCGGACAGATACTAAAAGGTTGGAAAAAAGAAAGGTCGTCAAGAGACGACAGGCGGACGATAACATTTGAATTGCTAAATGCGATGCTGAACATTTTGGAAGCGGTGTGCAAAGACGAAAGCGAGGTACTGCTCTTTCGGGTTGCGTTTTCGTTAGCATTTTTCGCAGCATTGAGACTGAGCGAAATAGTGGCTCCCAGCTGTAGGAAGCTGGGGGGGTTGCGTTTCGAGGATGTGCTGTGCAGTACAGATGATATAAAGCTATGCATCAAAAAGTCCAAGACTGATGTGTATGGCGCAGGCGAGTGGCTGCGCTTGACGGCATTGGGGACAGCTGAGTGCCCTGTGGCGTTGCTGAAACAGTTTTTGTTGCGACACAGTGGAAAAGGACAACTGTTGGCGCATGCTTCAGGCGCTCCACTAACTAAGTTCCAATTTGGGGCGGTCATGCGCGCATGCCTGAGGAGATTAGGTTTCGAGCCCAGTGAGTTTGGTACGCATTCGTTCAGGATCGGCGCAGCAACGTCGGCGTTCGCTTGCGGATTAAGAGGAGACGAGGTGAAGCGGGTTGGACGCTGGAGGTCGGAGGCGTACAAGTCGTACGTCCGACCAAACTTGAGAGTTTTATAGTTGAAAGTTACATTGTTGGTGTGCCGTTATTGTGTTTATTTTGCAGGTTCGGAGTGGACGGTTTGGGTGGTGGGCCACTCGTTCATTCATTGGGCAGAGAAAAGAGCGGGGACCCGGCCCATTGGCAGGAACCTGGGCCTGAAAGAGGTCCAGGTGAAATGGCACGGGATAAGAGGTTTACAATGGGCCAGGCTGCTACACGAGGTATTGTGTGTCAGCAGATGGTCTCAGGGAAAAGTAATCCTAGTAATTCACGCAGATGGTAATGATCTGGGGAGGGTAAAGGTAGCGGAGTTAGTGACCCTTATGAAGGAGGATATGTTGAGGTTTAAAAATTTTTTTGAGGAGACCGTTATAGTCTGGTCAGACATAATCGCTAGGAGAGTGTGGAAGGAAGCAAGGGATGTGGAGGCGATTGACAGGGCCAGAAAAAGTGTGAATTTTAAAATCTCAAAGTTTGTAAAGGCTATAGGAGGGGTAGCTATTAGGCATTGGGAGTTGGAGAAGAAGGTGCCGGGAATGTGGAGGAAGGATGGTGTCCATTTAAGTGATATAGGTATGGACACATTCCTATCGGGGTTGCAGGACGGGGTTGAGGCGGCTCTGTTGCTGGCATGTGGGGGGCGGATGGCAGCGTAGGCAGGCTGCATCCTTCATGGCGGTTTAGCGGTATTTCCATGCCAGCTGGAGAATTGAGGGTGCGTACAGGCCGTAACGGGCTTTCTCACGCCTCGAAAGGTTTGGTAGCGTTAGGAGTAAGAATAGGCGATAGGCATGGAAAGAAATAAATAAGTTGGATTTTATATATTAATAAATAAATAAGCTGTGGCCTTCCCACAAATTTATGCCAGCATAAAGAAATATGGTTGTTTTAATAAAGAAGTTTTGTTAATAAGAAGTGGTCCCGTGTTTTATTAAAGGGAGCGTTATAAGGTGGGAAGTCCCCCCAGTCTAGATAGCTACAAAGCAAGTAGCGTAGGAGCGAGGGACTGGGGGGCGGGATGTTAGAGCAAGGAAGGGTTAAGCGACCGGAAGAAGTGGGTGGAGTGATAATAGGAAGAGGAGGGAGGAAGAGTGGCTCATTCCACGTGGAGCAAGAGAAGAAGGAAGACGCCCACCCGCCCGCCCGCCCTCTGAGCTGAGGGGGGATAGGAAAGGGGTTCCTGGTGGAAGTCCGTTGTTAAGTTGTCACAGCAGTAGGCGGTTTAGCGGTATTTCCATGCCAGCTGGAGAATTGAGTGTGCGTACAGGCCGTAACGGGCTTTCTCACGCCTCGAAAAGGTTTGGTAGCGTTAGGAGTAAGAATAGGCGATAGGCATGGAAAGAAATAAATAAGTTGGATTTTATATATTAATAAATAAATAAGCTGTGGCCTTCCCACAAATTTATGCCAGCATAAAGAAATATGGTTGTTTTATTAAAGAAGTTTTGTTAATAAGGAGTGGTCCCGTGTTTTATTAAAGGGAGCGTTATAAGGTGGGAAGTCCCCCCAGTCTATACTGCTCCATTGCTTATGACCAATGTAAATTTTTCAAGGGTTGCCACCATGGGCGGGTTGGGCATATATTTCACCAACCACCCCTGATTGCACTCTGGACTGTGGTTCATGGTAAACAGGACCGGCTGCTCTCACTGAAGGTAACCAGAAGTGGTCAGTTCTGTGTGTCATGAACTGGAGCGGCCCAGCCGCCCAGCACATCACACCCACTTATCGCCGCCCACCACTGTCGGAGGGGGGAAGGAACACAAAGCAGAGGCAGATGATCATGCTCCTTCTTTTTGCTCGTCTCTGTACACTGGATTGAATGAGCCTCAGTCAGTCTGCTGCTCCACCAATCACCATACAGCACTCCAATCTCCTGGCACCGCATGGGAGGCCTCCCTGGGCACAGAGGTTAAAGCGGGATCTTGCCTCCTGAACTGCCACCCTCATTGATGCTGCAGATGGGCCAACAGAGATGTGAGTATGTATATATTTGAGTATGTGTTTGTGTTTAAAAATACACCTGTGTATGTGAAATGTATGTGTATATGTATGTAAAAGGGCCTCTATGTGTGCATGTATTTTTAAAATTGTGCCTGTGTGTATGATATGTATGTTCATATGTAGTGGAATTGGTGCAGATTCTGTCGAAATGACCATACAGCACCAAAATCCGCATCTATTTCCTCATCAAAAACTACATCACAATCCGCACCACTGTTGTTTCGGATTCTGAGGATTTCACTTGCACATTTGAAGAGACGAAATCCACAGTGAAAAACCACTGAGCTTAGTGACATGATATGGAATCAAATCCACATACTGTATCTGTTTAGCATCTATGTAGTATGCTGGGTTCTAGTATCGTATCCATTTAGTAAGCTGGATTCTGATGCATTGTCCTTTTTCCCAATGAAAACCCATGCACTATGGGCACATACTCCCAATGACTCCTTTCTGAAATGTGCCCATTTAGCATCTACTTAGTGCCCAACCTAATATTTTACCATGTCTGAAATAGGTACACTTTTAGATTTACTTCCAGGGCCACTTTAAGTTCTAAATCTGCCCCTGGTTGCCACAATCCTGAAACAGTTTGCAGCCTAAGGCCCAAAGGTCCGTGTTCGGATTTTAATTATAAAATCCGCGTGTCTCCCGAGCTGGAGATCCGTGCCAATAGGGATGTATTAGCATTCACAGGGCAATTTAAAGCATGAGGATGTGATTTTCTCCCGGCGTGTGGATCGCATGTGCAGGAAGAAATCGCAGCACGCTCCATTTTTCTGCGGATTCCGCAGGGACGGCTTCCATTGAAGTCAATGGAAGCCATCATATCCGCGGCACAGACGTCACTGTGGCTGTGCCCCGGATATGCAGGAAAGCAGGACAAAGGAGATCTGAACTGGAGCCGGAGAGGTAAGAAAACCTTTTTTTCTTCCAATGTCCGTGGGCACAGCTGGATTCTGCTGCAGGATTCAGCAGTGGAATCAGTGAGTGCAAGTGGACATTGGGCCTAACTGGTAACCCTCATTTACTGCCTCTCACATGAAACCGTCCACCTATCAAGGATATTGCTTCTGCTCCCCAGCAACAGTTTTTTAGTAAATGTTTATAGTAAGACCCAAAACTAAATAGACAGAATGGACATTGTGTAAATATTTAAAGCCTGCTCTTTGGGATAAATTTGCTGGGATGTACATCAGAATAGAGGCTTAGTTTAGTGTACAACCAACTTCTTAGAGCTTCTTACCTGCATCATATTACTCAATCTGTGTGTGCCATGCCACACTACACTAAATCTCTATACTGGTGTACTTCCCCCTAAGGATAGATCATTAATATTTAAGTTCAGGATAACCCAATTAAATATGCCCCAGTGTATGAACCAGATTTAAGGAAAAAACAACACATTACATATATGCACATGCAAAATCTATAAGCTTAAAAAAAAGTGTGCAGAACACTAATCTACCTTCTCCTATATCACTATTTAAAAGATATGTAGATAACACGTCAAACACAAGTCCTGCGGGCCAAATCCAGCCTGCACCTTCATCTTATGTGGCCTGACTGGCCGTACAGCAACCTAACAGGAATTCCACTCACCCAGCCTGCAACTGCGTCCAGCGCAGTCCTGTATGCAGAGCATATGCCAAGGAAGAGGTCAGCTGTCACAGACTCAGCAGCGGCTGCCGCCACTTGAGCAGTGCTGCAGGCTGAGTGAGTTGCATGCCTGTAGGGATGCTGCCCGGCCAGAGGCCAATAGGAAAGTCACTATTACTTCTGGGACCACTATGAGGTTCACTTATTACTACTGAGGCCACTATGGACACACTTTTACTACTGTGGCCATTATGGGGACACTATTACTACTGTGGCCATTATGGAGACACTATTATTACTGTGGCCACTATTGGGGAGTTCACACCTACTACTGGGGTCACTATGACTACTGGGGGCACTTTGAGGGTCACAATTGTTACTGGAGTCACTATGGGGGTCACTATTGACACTGGAGTCACTATGGGGGTCACTATTGTTACTGGAGTTACTATTGGCATCACTATTGTTACTGAAGTCACCATGGGGGTTACTATTACTACTGGAGTCACTATGTGGGTCATTATTGTTACTGGAGTTACTATTGGCGTCACTATTGTTACTGCAGTCACTATGGAGGACCCTATTACTACTGGGGCTACTATTGGGGCACTATTACTACTGCAGTTACTATGGGGGGCACTATTACTACTAGAGCCAATATGAGGGTCACTATTACTACTGGGGCACTATGGGGTTGCTATTACTACTGCAGCCACTATGGGGGTGACTATTACTCTACAGTCTTACAACTTGCCCTTAGAAGGCAACCATAAGGCTGATATGGCCCAATGTGAAAATCAGTTTGACACCCCTGCTGTAGATGAAATAGAGCATAAAAGAAGCAGAACTTCTACTTTTCTGCTACTTTCCTCTCTATGCCATTGTCTATTATTTTTTCTTTAAGCCATCTTTTATCCTCCTGTATTGACTGCTATACATGCGTGTATTACAATTTCCTAACAGATCATATCTCAAATGATGCTTTACCTGGATATAGCGTAACCATTCACTTGTAAGAATTTGAAGAGTTCTTGAGCTTTCTCGCGATCCCGAGCTTTTTCTTTTGCTGTTAATGTGTCGTAAGGCACCAAAAGGGGGTGACTGCCTGCACCTGCAGAAAAAAGCTATGCTAGCACGCAATTATTAAAGTCAACTTAGCCAGGGTCATCGACTGATAAACCGACTAGTGTAGCTGCAAATAGAGTAGATTACCACTAAGGACCAAGCAGATATAATCATTTCTTTTTCCGAATCACCAACCTTTAGATTCCAACTCCATCTTCTTCTTTTTAGCCCAGATGTTGTGGTAGTTTTCTGCCATCACTTCTACCATCGCCTACACAAAATCACATGGAAAAAATCCATCATACAATGTTATTTAGTGGAGAAATAACAGAGGACCTTTATCAGGGAACCTTTATTTCCTTTCTTCCTGACAGCAATGAGTGAGCTTTTCATCTGATTTCATTTCCAACTACTTGGCCTTTATTATGTATTGGAAAGTAACTGAGGTTAACTTTTAGTGACATGAATACAATCACAGGAAAATCAATTCACTTAAAACTATTCCTGAGTTGAATCATGAGTGATTGCAGTGATGGAAGTCACAGGCTTCTAGGTGAATAAGGCTTCCATGAAGGCACTTCAGGTACATTTGGCTACTCAGTGTTATCATATGACTAAGTGCACAGAGTGCTATATTGGGGTGATGAAATTCTTTTTACACGTAATTTGTAACTTTTTCTTATATTCACAACCACATTTTAGGTTAAGAAAACTCAGCAGTCCCTAACGACTTTTTTTCATTGCCCATTGACTTCCAAATATAATGGAGAAAAAAAAGGGAAACCCTGTAAAACATACACCAAAGTGGTGTCAAATTCATTAACGACAGTGAATGGTTCTATTTGTTTCAGTTCTGGGACAATGCTGTTTTCGGCACCTGTAAAGTAATCCTCAGGCTGAATCCCACAGCATAGTGAAAAACACAGTGGGAACGCTCCCTAATACTACTTTAGCTAGATATGTGAAAAAGCTGAATGCAGCCTCATCAACATGCCCCATCAAGTAAGGCTAGCGTTACAGTGATCCCTTGTGAATCGCGGGCGTTACGTTCCAGAGACCCTGCGATATGTGAAAATCCGTGAAGTAGCAGCATTATATTTAGACAAATCAATCTGTCGGGTGAACTGCCAAACAATCACAAAAGTGAACGAATTATGCTCCGCCTGCCCCTGCTAGCTACATCCCTGGATGCATTACCGCTAATGCGGAAGCTGGCAGTTAGGTACACAATTCACCTATGTTATTTGCATAGCACTAACGTTCATTTGCATCAGAATGACACAAATAGCATAGTGCTGCTTGGCATACTAAGTAACATATGTATGTTGCTACACCTGTAACTATTACCAATAAAAAAAATCTTGAAATATACCAGTAGGTATAGATATAACGGGCAGATCTGTATTCTACATGTAGAAGTACAGCTTTGTTGAACAGAAAAAGCAACAAACAGTCTTTTTTACAGGGAGAAACAACAATTATACTTGAAACAAGTACAAACCTGCAGCTCTCTGGAAAGGACAACATTGCTCAAATCGATTGGAGTGGGACTATAGCCGTTACCCTGTAAAAAAATTGATTAATCTTAACTATTAGTTGTAGAATACACTAACAGCTACATTACTTATTCTAATTTAGTTACAGTGGCATTATACATATGTGTTCATAGCTAACCTTTATTTCAGACTACTATAACAGTTGTGTAATATGTGCCTGAGGATGTCTACCATTATGAAATGTATGATGGAATTTGTTGCACAGCAAGTTGCTGTTAATTTTGCCTGCTTGAGTGGCATGTCAATAGAAGTCAATGGGAAAATTTGTGCAACAGTTCTAAGACTGTCCAGATCCCAAATCAAATGCAACTGTCATCGGTCACAGATGCACCGACTCGCAAAAAATCAATGCATTCCTATGGATGCTTCAGTTGTGTGACTTCAAAGTTAAATATCAGTTTTGCAACTGAAGACATTGCTGTGCCCATACAACATGCCATGGACAGACAGCATCATAGTATTAAAACTGACAGCACAGCAGAATAAGATGTTATCAGAATTCATTCAACAGTTTCTAGTTGGTGCAGAGAAGCAAATATTATATAGCAGTGGCGCCAAAGGCGGCGCGCAGAGCCGTCCCTGCTGGCATGCGTGCCGGTGGCCACTCACCATGGTAGTGAATACCAGACAGGGTGCCACAGCTCCCCTGCCGGTATTCATTCAGCGGCGTTGATCCCAGGTGCACACTGTGACGTCAGTGTGCACCCAGGATCCCCCTCCTCTGACACCCCTTCTCCTTGGTTCCACGAGAGCAGAGGGTAGGAGGCATCTGGACACACACACTGACGTCACAGTGTGCATCTGAGATCAGTGCCAGCAGCAGCAGCACTGAGCAGAGGAGCAGCGGCACTTCGATGAGGAGGAGGGGGGAAAGTATATGAATCCCAAGGGGGTGCTATTACTACTAGGGGTGATATAGGGAGTACTATTAGTAATAGTCCCCTATATCAGCCCCAGTAGTAATAGAATTCCAACAGGGGCCGCTGTGGGGGTCACTATTAATACTAGGGCTACTGTGGGGTCACTACTACTGCTGGGGCCACTGTGGGGGACACTATTACTTCTGATACCACTGTGTGGGGTTCACTATTACTGCTGAGACCACTATGGGGGTCACTATTACTGCAGAGACTACTGTGGGGGTCACTATTACTGCAGAGACTACTGTGGGGGTCACTATTACTGCAGAGACCACTCTGGGGGTCTCTATTACTGCGGAGACCACTGTAGGGGTTACTATTACTGCAGAGGTGGCTGTGGGGCCACTATAACTACTGGGGCAGCTGTGGGGGTTGCTATTACTACTGGGGCCACTGAGGAGGTCGCTATTACTACTGAGGGGGTCACTATTACAGCTAAGGCCACTGTGGTGGGTCACTATTACTACTGAGGCCACTTTGGGGACACTATTACTACTGAAGCCAATATGGGGGTCACTATTACTGCTGAGGCCACTGTGGGGTCACTATTACTGCTGAGGCCACTGTGGGGGTCACTATTACTGCTGAGGCCACTGTGGGGGTCACCATTACTGCTGAGGCCACTGTGGGGGTCACCATTACTGCTGAGGCCGCTGTGGGGGTCACCATTACTGCTAAGGCTGCTGTGGGGGTCACCATTACTGCTGAGGCCACTGTGGGGGTCACCATTACTGCTGAGGCCACTGTGGGGGTCACTATTACTGCTGAGACCACTTTGGGGGTCACTATTACTGCTGAGACTAATGTGGGGGTCACTATTACTGCAGAGACCATTGTGGGGGTCACTATTACTGCAGAGACCACTGTGCGGGTCACTATTACTGCAGATATCAATGTGGGGCTCATTATTACTGCGGAGACCACTGTAGGGGTTACTATTACTGCGGAGACCACTGTAAGGGTCGCTATTACTGCAGAGGTGGCTGTGGGGGCCACTATAACTACTGGGGCAGCTGTGGGGCTCACAATTACTACTGGGGCCACTGTGGAGGTCACTATTACTACTGAGGGGGTCAATATTACAGCTAAGGCTGCTGTGGTGGGTCACTATTACTACTGAGGCCACTTTGGGGACACTATTACTGCAGAGACCACTGTGGGGGTCACTATTACTGCTGAGACCACTGTGGGGGTCACTATTACTGCTGAAACCACTGTGGGGGTCACTATTACTGCAGAAACCACTGTGGGGGTCACTATTACTGCAGAAACCACTGTATGGGTTACTATTACTGCAGAGGTGGCTGTGGGGGCCACTATAACTACTGGGGCAGCTGTGGGGGTTGCTACTACTACTGGGGCCACTGAGGAGGTCACTATTACTACTGAGGCCACTGTGGGGGTCACTATTACTACTGAGGCCACTGTGGGGGTCACTATTACTGCTGAGGCCACTGTGGGGGTCACTATTACTGCTGAGGCCACTGTGGGGGTCACTATTACTGGTGAGACCACAATGGGGGTCACTATTACTGCAAAGACCACTGTGATGGTCACTATTACTGCTGAGGCCACTGTGGGGGTCACTATTACTGCTGAGGCCCCTGTGGAGGTCGCTATTCCTGCTGAGACCACTGTGGGGGTCGTTATTACTGCTGAGGCCACTGTGGGGTCACTATTACTGCTGAGGCCACTGTGGGGGTGACTATTACTACTGAGGCCACTGTGGGGGTCACTATTACTGCTGAGGCCACTGTGGGGGTCACTATTACTGGTGAGACCACAATGGGGGTCACTATTACTGCAGAGACCACTGTGATGGTCACTATTACTGCTGAGGCCACTGTGGGGGTCACTATTACTGCTGAGGCCCCTGTGGGGGTCGCTATTCCTGCTGAGACCACTGTGGGGGTCGTTATTACTGCTGAGACCACTGTGGGGTTCACTATTACTGCAGAGACCCCTGTGGGGGTCACTATTACTGCAGATATCAATGTGGGGTTCATTATTACTGCGGAGACCACTGTAGGGGTTACTATTACTGCGGAGACCACTGTAAGGGTTACTATTACTGCAGAGGTGGCTGTGGGGGCTGCTATAACTACTTAGGGAAGCTGTGGGGGTCGCTATTACTACTGGGGCCACTGTGGAGGTCACTATTACTACTGAGGGGGTCACTATTACAGCTAAGGCCGCTGTGGTGGGTCACTATTACTACTTAGGCCACTTTGGGGACATTATTACTACTGAAGCCAATATGGGGGTCACTATTATTACTGAGGCCACTGTGGGGTCACTATTACTGCAGAGGCCACTGTGGGGGTCACTATTACTACTGAGGCCACTGTGCGGGTGACTATTACTGCTGAGGCCAATGTGGGGGTCACCATTACTGCTGAGGCCAATGTGGTGGTCACTATTACTGCTGACACCACTGTGGGGTTACTGTTACAGCCGGGGTATGTTTACACATGGCGGAAATGCTGCAGAATGTCCTCAGCAGAAATTTCTGTGGCAAATTCCGCTGCATTTCCGCAGTCAAAATATGCACCCTGTCTATTTTGAAACAGCTTTGTCCATTTTATAATAATGGGGGGTAAAATCATATGTTATGATAAGCCCCACCCCCTGATGTGTTGGCACTTTGTGATAAATAAGTGGGTTTTGGGTTGTAGTTTGGGCACTCTCTAAAAGGTTCGCCATCACTGGTATATAGGCACTGATCAGTGCCCACTTAGAAAAATAGCTGCTGACCAGAACCTGGGCTGGATAAAGCTATATCATTATTTACTCAAGGACTTTCAAATGGTCAGCACCAACATTTCTTATTAAAAACCCATTTTTTTGCATGAAGGGAGATATACCTTTTAATCTGAAAGGGCACACAGTGACCATCTACCCAAAGGTCAGCCCCTATATAATCAAGCTAATTTACCTGGTTAGTCTGGGAAATGCTGCGCATCTTTTCGTTTTCTCTGTGAAGTGCTAAAGCCTCTCCTTCTTTAGTTCTTTCTACGCTCCAGCCCATTGCCAACATAGTTTTTACAGATTCTCTTACTGGCCAGCGATACATTTCTTTCTCCTATAAGAGGACAAAATAATTTAATTGCAATTACGGTAATAATATTCAACTCAAACTCTAAAGTCCTCAGGTGGTAAAACATTAGAGAGGAATGACAAATGAAATAGAAGTAGCTTCAGTTTGTATCTATTTCCAGTATACAATTAAGATAACATACTGTATACAGTATAAAGCTGTCTGTTCAGGGAGCAGGAAAGGGGAATCCAAGCGGCCATGGATTTCATCCAGAGACGGAACCAAAAAGTGTCAGACGGGCCCCATTGACTAAAATAGGGTCTGCCCACTTTCCGTTTTTTGCCCGCATGCAGTGCTTTCTCTTCCAGTATTTTGAGCGAGATCTGTGGCAGGACCTCCAACCAGACTTTCCGATTCAAATGTGAAACAGGCCTTAGTTATACAAAAAAATATGATTTTCCGTAAATAGTGAATACTTAAAGGGGTTGTCCCGCGGCAGCAAGTGGGTCTATACACTTCTGTATGGCCATATTAATGCACTTTGTAATATACATTGTGCATTAATTATGAGCCATACAGAAGTTATAAAAAGTTTTATACTTACCTGCTCCGTTGCTGGCGTCCTCGTCTCCATGGTGCCGACTAATTTTCGCCCTCCGATGGCCAAATTAGCCGCGCTTGCGCAGTCCTGGTCTTCTGCTCTCTTCAATGGAGCCGCTCGTGCAGAATGCAGGCTCCGTGTAGCTCCGCCCCGTCACGTGCCGATTCCAGCCAATCAGGAGGCTGGAATCGGCAATGGACCGCACAGAAGAGCTGCGGTCCACGGAGGAAGAGGATTCCGGCGGCCATCTTCACAGGTAAGTATAGAAGTCACCGGAGCGCGGGGATTAAGGTAAGCGCTCCGGTAAGCTTTCTGTACGTCCCTGCATTGGGGTTGTCTCGCGCCGAACGGGGGGGGGGTTGAAAAAAAAAAAACCCGTTTCGGCGCGGGACAACCCCTTTAATGTAGTATTTACAGTTGGAGGAGCGAATATGCTTCCTGTACAGGGGTCCTGAATGAAAAGTAACCCACTAACACTCTTATCTTAAAGGGATTCTGTCATCAGGTTTATGATTCCCAAACCACAGGGATGTCTGGTACTCAGTGGGTGTTGCAGAGCATATCAGAATGATGACACTTTGAAGTTTGCTTCAGAGCTGAGCTCTGAGTCATGGGTATGAGCCACACCGGCCTCTATCTGACAGCTCTCTTCATATACTATGTAACATACTTACAGTATTTCAGAATAAAACACCCATGGGAGCAACAGGCATCTCTGTCCCAGGTTCATGCTGCCCGTGGTTCGGGGAGAATAAACTTGATGAAAGAATCCCTTTAAGTCTATAAGTGAAATTGTGAAATAAGTACAATATGTTCTGCATGGACTTTGAATGCAGAAGGAGACCCATAGATCGCAGAGTTTGTGGGATAAGTAGAGTTTTGAATACAACAGGTTTTCAGACATGCATTTTTCACCCTATACTAGCCTTCTCTTAGGTAAGGGGAAATTGAGGTGAAATAAATCCAGCTCCTGGCACAAAAATACAGCATTGAATTTTGCCTACAGTATGGTACATAATATGGCTCCATATTGTATACCATATTACGAGCTGAACAGCACATAGGCATGTGCATAAAGCCCAATATGTATGCAAATTGACACTAGAATAAAATTATAATTGGCCATGTTGGATTAGGTATAAGGGTCCTTTTAGACAAGCCGATTCTTGAGTGAAGGGACAAATTATGTCAATGCTAGCTCGCTTGCTCTCGTGCAGCCTGAATAGATAGGAAGACACATTGTTGGCTCGTTTAACCGCTTAGTGACCAGGCTTTTTTGCTTTTTTCCATTTTTGTTTTTTCCTACTCCCTTTTAAAAAATCGTAGCTCCTTTATTTATCCATCGACGTCGCTGTATGAGGGCTTGTTTTTTGCGGGACGAGTTGTATTTTTCAATGGCACTATTTATTGTACCATATAATGTACTGAAAAACTTTTTAAAAATTCTTAGCGGAGAGAAATGGAAAAAAAAACGACATTCCACCATCTTTCGGTGCGTCCTGTTTCTACGACGCACAAACTGCAGCAAAAACGACCTGATATTTTTATTCTATGGGTCAGTACGATTACTACGATACCAAACTTATATAGTATTGTTTTTGCTGTAGAACTTGTATTTTTTTTAAAGATATTAAATTTTTTTCAATTATTTTCTGCGGTCATTTTGTGCGCGCGATAACTTTTTTATTTTTTCGTCGACGTAGTTGAGCAAGAGCTCATTTTTTGAGGGATGTTCTGTAGTTTCCGATAGTAGCAATTTGGAATACATACAACTTTTTGATCGCTTTTTATTGCGTTTTTTTCTGGGAGACAGGGTAACTAAAAAAATGCATTTCTGGCGGTTTTTTTTTTTTCGGACGACGTTCACCGTGCAGAAAAAATAATGCACTACTTTGATAGATCGGACTTTTACGGACATGGCGATATCAAATACATATTTTTATTTTATGATTTAGATTTTTTAATAATAGATATGGCAAAAGGGGGGTGATTTAAACTTTTATAACTTTTTTTTTTTTTTACAATTTAAAAAACTTTATTGATCTTTTTTTACTTTACTTTGAAGTCCCCCTGGCGGACTTTAACATGCGATGCTTTGATCGCTTCTGCAGTATGACGTAATGCTATAGCATTACGTCATACTGCTTTTTTACAGGCAGTGTTTCAAGCCACCCTGTGTGGATGGCTTGATAGGCAGTCTGCTAAGGCAGCCCTGGGGCCATTCATTAGGCCCCCGGCTGCCATGACACCTGCACGGATCCCCCGATCTCACCGCGGGGGGGCCGTGCGGGACCCCCAAACAGCGTTCGGGGGATTTAAATGCCGCTGTCAGAATTGACAGCGGCATTTAAAGGGTTAATAGCCGCGCTCGGCCGAACGGCTGACGCCCGCGCTGTATGGAGGGAGATAGTGGCGCTACCTCCCTCCATACACGTCCTGCAGCTGCAGGACATAAAAACACTATGGCCCGGTCGTTAAGGGGTTAAAGGAGCACTGTTCAGTTTTCACATTCGCTGTATAGTTAAATGTGAAAGACTGAATGAATGCTGTTTAAATGGACCGATAAGTGAACGAGCCAACCATGGTTTTTATGCCAGTATAAAATGAACGATGAGTGAACAGCGAACGATTTTCAATAGTCGTTCAGTCATTAGCTTGTGTTTAGACTGAACAATTATCGTTCATGTTTGTTCATCTGAACACTTTTTGGAATAATATCTATCCATGTAAAAGCAGTTTTAGGATTGTACAGCATTGATGGCGTTTTCCAGCCATATGCCAGAAACAACATGCCTGTTAATTGTGAGATCAGATGGGACAACTGTTGGCTGAACAACCATTGCCTGACCGCCGTCTAATGCCTAATGTCAGTTTAATGTCAGGTAAAGCAGTCTGTGGTTCTTTTTGATCTTTCATTTAGTGTGGTTTCTTAAGAGGAGCAGATTAAGACTGGATTCCAATGTAGAGGAAGGGGGGACATTTGGCATTGCAATTCAGCTTTGTTCTAGTCAATGAGAAATTCAACATCACACACAATCTGCAGACAAGAATAACGCTGTACCTAGAAGAAAGCAGCCATGTTTTTATAATATCATATGACCCTTTTAAAAACTGTAGAGTATGTATATCTTACTATATTTACAAGAAATGGTTGCAAAAATGTCTGGGAAAGCCTCGAAAGTTACTCAAGATGAAAATGGTGAAAGAAGTACAGTATATAATTTAATAACTGAACCTAATTTACGTGGTTTCACATTCCATATTCAATGGTACAACCTGTGCTGAAGTTACATCGCTCTTCCCAGTAATGTTTCCCTGGTTCCAATGTCTAAAAAATGTTTGCCAATTATAGCATAACTTTGTTGCGATGATTTAGTAAGGAGCGGACGGTCTTTTCTTAGATTTAAAAAAAGCAAGACTGAGTATAGAGATGAGCGAGCACCAAAATGCTCGGGTGCTCGTTACTCAAGACGAACTTTTCGCAATGCTCGAGGGTTCGTTTCGAGTAACGAACCCCATTGAAGTCAATGAGCGACCCGAGCATTTTTGTATATCGCCGATGCTCGCTAAGGTTTACATTTGTGAAAATCTGCAAAACCCAAGAAAGTGCTGGAAAAGACACAGAAATGGATAGGGCAGGCGAGGGGCTACATGTTGGGCTGCATTTCAGGTTCCCAGGTCCCACTATTAAGCCACAATAGCGGCAAGAGTGGGCCCCCCCCTCCCAACAATTTTTACTTCTGAAAAACCCTCATTAGCAAGGCATACCTTAGCTAAGCACCACACTACCTCCAACAAAGCACAATCACTGCCTGCATGACACTCCACTGCCACTTCTCCTGGGTTACATGCTGCCCAACCCGCCCCCCCCCCCCCCCCGCACGACCCAGTGTCCACAGCGCACACCAAAGTGTCCCTGCGCAGCCTTCAGTTGCCCTCATGCCACATGCTGGCCTCATAGCCACACCACCCTCATGTCTATTTATAAGTGCGTCTGCCATGAGGAGGAACCGCAGGCACACACTGCAGAGGGTTGGCAGGGCCAGGCAGCGACCCTCTTTAAAAGGGGTGGGGCGATAGCCCACAATGCCGTACAGAAGCAATGAGAACTCCAATCCTGTGCCACCTCCATCAGGAGCTGCACACGTGGGCATAGCAATGGGGAACCCATGTGCCACACACTATTCATTCTGTCAAGGGGTCTGCATGCCCCAGTCAGACCGGGGTTTTTTATAAATAGTCACAGGCAGGTACAACTCCGCAATGGGAATTCCGTGTGCACCCACAGCATGGGTGGCTCCCTGGAACCCACCGGCTGTACATAAATATATCCCATTGCAGTGCCCTGGACAGCAGAGTTAATGTCAGATTAAATGCAGGTGGGCTTCGGCCCACACTGCATGCCCCAGTCAGACTGGGGTTCTTTATAAGTAGACACATGCAGTTACAACTCCGTGTGGACCGACAGCATGGGTGGGTCCCAGGAAGCCACCGGCGGTACATAAATATATCCCATTGCATTGCCCATCACAGCTGAGGTAATGTCCGATTAAATGCAGGTGGTCTTCGGCCCACACTGCATGCCCCAGTCTGAGCGGAGTTTTTAATACATAGACACTGGCAGGTACAAATCCCTAGTGTGAAGTCCCTGTGGACCCACAGCATGGGTGGCTCCCTGGAACCCATCGGCAGTACATAAGCGTATCCCATTGCAGTGCCCTGCTCAGCAGAGCTAACGTCACATACAATACAGGTGTGCTTCGGACCACAGTGCATGCCCCAGTCAAAGTGGTAATATGTACTTTAACAGTAACCGCGTTAGTGGGAATGTGGTGGCGACTGCGGACCTAGTAGCGTGGTTTTATTTAGTTGGTTTTTGGAATGTGGCCAGGATTAAGTGGGCCGTGGCGGGGGGATGGTGGGTGGGCTCTCTTGTTGTGTCGGTAAAGGTGAAATTCTTGGACTGCCACCAGCCGGACCAATGCAAAGGTATTTGGCAAGAATGTTTTCATTGTTGGAGGAGGAGGGGGATTTTTTTGAGGCACTACGTGTCCGTGGTTATATGCACCTTACCAGTAACCGCATTGGTGGGAAATGGCCTCGCCACCATCATGTCTTTGGGAAGCCTCCGTTTCTACACCCCAGTGACATAGCATTAGCAGCGGTCTAGGCAGAGCCCAGAATTAGTAACATTTCAGCGGTAGCATTAGGGACAGGCCCCAGTAACATATCACTAGCAGCATTATAGGGGGAGCACAGTATTAGTTCCATTTCAGTAGTAGTAGCAGTCCAGACAGGCCCCAGTAACAATTCTGAAGCAGCAGTATAGGGGGAGCACAGTCTTAGTTCCATTTCAGTAGTAGTAGCAGTCCAGACAGGCCCCAGTAACAATTCCGAAGCAGCAGTATAGGGGGAGCACAGTCTTAGTTCCATTTCAGTAATAGTAGCAGTCAAGACAGGCCCCAGTAACAATTCCGAAGCAGCAGTATAGGGGGAGCACAGTATTAGTTCCATTTCAGTAGTAGTAGCAGTCAAGACAGGCCACAGTAACATTCCCGTTGCAGCAGTTTAGGGAGATAACAGTCTCCTTCACATTTCAGTAGTTGCAGTATAGACAAGGCCCCAGTTACATTTATGTAGCAAAAGTGTGGGCCAACCCCACACACCTTGCTGTAGCATGAGTGCAGGCGAAGCCCATAAAAATTACTAGGATTACACTGTAGGTGAGGGCCCAAAAAAATTGGTGTACCAACAGTACTAATGTACCTCAGAAAAATTGCCCATGCCCAACCTAGAGGGCAGGTGAAACCCATTAATCGCTTTGGTTAATGTGGCTTAATTTGTAACTAGGCCTGGAGGCAGCCCAGTTAAAATAAAAATTGGTTCAGGTGCAAGTTTCAATGCTTTAATGAGAATTGAAACGTATAAACATTGTTTACAAAAGTCATATGACCGAGCCTTGTGGGCCTAAGAAAAATTGCCCGTTCGGCGTGATTACGTGAGGTTTCAGGAGGAGGAGGATGAATATAATACACAGATTGATGAAGCTAAAAGGTCCCCGGTTTTTATGGTGATAGAGAACGATGCTTCCATCCGCGGGTGCAGCCTACGTATTGTTTAGGTACCGCTGCTGTCCGCTGGTGGAGAAGAGAAGTCTGGGGAAATAAAGGCTTTGTTCATCTTTATGAGTGTAAGCCTGTCGGCACTGTCAGTTGACAGGCAGGTATGCTTATCCATGATGATTCCCCCAGCCGCACTAAACACCCTCTCTGACAAGACGCTAGCCGCAGGACAAGCATGCACCTCCAGGGCATACAGCGCGAGTTCAGGCCACATGTCCAGCTTCGACACCCAGTAGTTGTAGGGAGCAGAGGCGTCATGGAGGACGGTCGTGCGATCGGCTACGTACTCCCTCACCATCCTTTTACAGTGCTCCTGCCGACTCAGCCTTAACTGGGGAGTGGTGACACAGTCTTGCTGGAGAGCCATAAAGCTGGCAAAGGCCTTGGAGAGTGTTCCCCTGCCTGCGCAGTACATGCTGCCTGATCTCGGCGCCTCCCCTGCTACCTGGCCCTCGGAATTGCATCTTCTGCCACTAGCGCTGTCGGATGGGAATTTTACCATCAGTTTGTCCGCCAGGGTCCTGTGGTATAGCATCACTCTCGAACCCCTTTCCTCTTCGGGTATGAGAGTGGAAAGGTTCTCCTTATACCGTGGGTCGAGCAGTGTGTACACCCAGTAATCCGTAGTGGCCAGAATGCGTGTAACGCGACGGTCACGAGAAAGGCATCCAAACATGAAGTCCACCATGTGTGCCAGGGTACCTGTACGCAACACATGGCTGTCCTCACTAGGAAGATCACTTTCAGGATCCTCCTCCTCCTCCTCAGGCCATACACGCTGAAAGGATGACAGGCAAGCAGCATGGGTACCCTCAGCAGTGGGCCAAGCTGTCTCTTCCCCCTCCTCCTCATGCTCCTCCCCCTCCTCCTCCTCCTCCTCAACGCGCTGAGATATAGACATGAGGGTGCTCTGACTAGCCAGCGACATACTGTCTTCCTCCGCCTCCGTTTCTGAGCACAAAGCATCTGCCTTTATGCTTTGCAGGGAACGTCTCAAGAGGCATAGCAGAGGAATGGTGACGCTAATAATTGCAGCATCGCGGCTCATTATCTGGGTAGACTCCTCAAAGTTTCCAAGGACCTGGCAGATGTCTGCCAACCAGGCCCACTCTTCTGTAAAGAATTGAGGAGGCTGACTCCCACTGCGCCGCCCATGTTGGAGTTGGTATTCCACTATAGCTCTACGCTGCTCATAGAGCCTGGCCAACATGTGGAGCGTAGAGTTCCACCGTGTGGGCACGTCGCACAGCAGTCGGTGCACTGGCAGATTAAACCGATGTTCCAGGGTCCGCAGGGTGGCAGCGTCCGTCTTGGACTTGCGGAAATGTGCGCTGACCCGGCACACCTTTCCGAGCAGGTCTGACAAGCGTGGGTAGCTTTTCAGAAAGCGCTGAACCACCAAATTAAAGACGTGGGCCAGGCATGGCATGTGTGTGAGGCTGCCAAGCTGCAGAGTCGCCACCAGGTTACGGCCGTTGTCACACACGACCATGCCCGGTTGGAGGCTCAGCGGCGAAAGCCAGCGGTCGGTCTGCTCTGTCAGACCCTGCAGCAGTTCGTGGGTCGTGTGCCTCTTCTCTCCTAAGCTGAGTTGTTTCAGCACGGCCTGCTGACGCTTGCCCACCGCTGTGCTGCCACGCCGTGCGACACCGACTGCTGGCGACGTGCTGCTGCTGACACATCTTGATTGCGAGACAGAGGTTGCGTAGGAGGAGGAGGAGGGTGGTTTAGTGGAGG
The DNA here is from genome assembly GCF_035609145.1 of Eleutherodactylus coqui. Lineage (NCBI taxonomy): Eukaryota > Metazoa > Chordata > Amphibia > Anura > Eleutherodactylidae > Eleutherodactylus > Eleutherodactylus coqui. The sequence continues at coordinate 190,762,627 of NC_089842.1, forward strand.
AAGCATACACCGCCGCAGATACCACCACCGAGCTGGGGCCCGCAATTCTGGGGGTGGGTAGGACGTGAGCGGTCCCAGGCTCTGACTCGGTCCCAGCCTCCACTAAATTCACCCAATGTGCTGTCAAGGAGATATAGTGACCCTGCCCGCCTGTGCTTGCCCACGTGTCCGTTGTTAAGTGGACCTTGGCAGTAACCGCGTTGGTGAGGGCGCGTATAATATTGCGGGAGACGTGGTCGTGCAGGGCTGGGACGGCACATCGGGAAAAGTAGTGGCGACTGGGAACCGAGTAGTGCGGGGCCGCCGCCACCATCATGTTTTTGAAAGCCTCCGTTTCCACAACCCTATACGGCAGCATCTCCAGGCTGATTAATTTGGCTATGTGCACATTTAACGCTTGAGCGTGCGGATGCGTGGCAGCGTACTTGTGCTTGCGCTCAAACAATGCGCTATCGACGGCTGGACGCTGTGCTGAGAGACATTGCTGGATGGGGCCGAGGACAGCGGAGGTGAGGGTGTGGGTGCAGGCCGGGAGACGGTAGTGCCTGTGTCCTGAGAGGGGGGTTGGATCTCAGTGGCAGGTTGGGGCACTGGGGGAGAGTCAGTGGTGCAAACCGGAGGCGGTGAACGGCCTTCGTCCCACCTTGTGAGGTGCTTGGTCATCATATGCCTGCGCATGCTGGTGGTGGTGAGGCTGGTGGTGGTGGTGGCGGCTCCCCAGCTGATCTTGCCACGACAAACCTTGTGCACCACAGTTCGTCGGTCGTCTGCACTCTCAGTGAAAAACTGCCACACCTTTGAGCACCTCGGCCTCTGCAGGGTGGCATGGCGCGAGGGGGCACTTTGGGAAACAGTTGGTGGATTATTCGGTCTGGCCCTGCCTCTACCCCTGGCCACCGCACTGCCTCTTCCAACCTGCCCTACTGCTGCACTTGTCTCACCCTCTGAAGACCTGTCCTCAGTAGGCTTAGCAAACCAGGTGGGGTCAGTCACCTCATCGTCCAGCTGCTCTTCCTCCGAATCCTCTGTGCGCTCCTCCCTTGGACCTACTGCCCTTACTACTACCTCACTGATAGACAACTGTGTCTCATCGTCATCGTCCTCCTCACCCACCAAAAGCTCTTGAGACAGTTGCCGGAAGTCCCCAGCCTCATACCCCGGACCCCGGGAACTTTCCAAAGGTTGGGCATCGGTCACGATAAACTCCTCTGGTGGGAGAGGTACCATTGCTGCCCAATCTCGGCAGGGGCCCGAGAACAGTTCCTGTGAGTCTACCTGCTCCTCAGAATGTGTCATTTTCATGGAGTGAGGAAGGAGGAGCAGCAGCCAGAGGATTCAGAGTTGCAGCTGTGGACGGTGTAGAAGACTGGGTGGTCGATAGATTGCTGGATGCACTTTGTGCCATCCACGACAGGACCTGCTCACACTGCTCATTTTCTAATAAAGGTCTACCGCGTGGACCCATTAATTGTGAGATGAATCTGGGGACCCCTGAAACTTGCCTCACTCCTAATCCTGCAGCAGTCGGCTGCGATACACCTGGATCAGGAGCTCGGCCTGTGCCCACACCCTGACTTGGGCCTCCGCGTCGTCGCCCGCATCCACGTCCTCTAGGCCTACCCCTACCCCTCAGCATGGTGTATTACGAGTAGAGCAGAAACAGAACGCTGTAATTAAATGTGCCGCTTATTGGCCTGTGGTTGGAGGCTGACTTCGCTTACGGAACGCACAGCAGAGCCAGGAAACAATTTTGCGCACGCCTGTAGTGAGACGTAGGTGCGTAGGACTGAGCTAGTGGAATTCACAGTGCAGAAGCAGTCAAGTGGCCAAAGGGCAGTGGTAGGCCTTAAGTATTTTGCTTCAATTTGTTTAAATGGTGAGCTGAAACACCAGACAGATACTGTATGCAGCGTATATATTGTATACTGTTTCCCTCTGGCGCTATGACGGCGGTGATGTAACGGGCACAGCCGAGCCAGGAAACAATTTTGCGCAAGCCTGCTGTAACGCTTTGCTGCATATTAATTAGGACTACTACCCCCAGCAGACACGCAGTACACTGAAGACGGTCACAGGCAGCCCAAAGATAGTATTTTTCCCCAATTTTTTTGAAAAAGCCCACTGTCTATATAGACAGTATTTCTCTTTCACCTTTCCCACTGTCCCTGCCTCACCAGTACTGCCCCTATACTCTGTACAATGACTGCAGACTGAGGACGCAATAGTCTGCACGCCCGATATACAAAAAAATAAAAATTGTGCAACACTGCTAAAAGCAGCCTCAACAGTACTGAACACGGTCAGATGTGGCCCTAAGAAGGACCGTTGGGGTTCTTGAAGACTAAAATAACACCTAACACTCTCCCTATAGCAGCTACAGCAAGACAGCACTTTCCCTGATCTGTCACCATGCCTCTGTGGCGAGCCGCGGGCGGGGCAGATTTAAATACTCGGGTGTCATCTGATCTCCCCAGCCACTCACTGCAGGGGGGTGGTATAGGGCTGGAACGTCACAGGAGGAAGTTGTAATGCCTTCTATGTCTTTCTATTGGCCAGAAAAGCGGGCAAATGTCTCAGAGATGAAAGTGAAAGTAACTCGAACATCGCGTGGTGCTCGTCTCGAGTAACGAGCATCTCGAACACCCTAATACTCAAATGAGCATCAAGCTCGGACGAGTACGCTCGCTCATCTCTAACTGAGTACATTCTCACACTATTTTCTCATATTCGGCTAGACTAATTACTGTTCATCCCTGCCTAGGCGGATTGCTCTAACAGTCTGTTTATCTGGCTCCCATTCTGATCTACAGTACTTCTTAAATGGCCTTTACTTCAGACCTTTCCCTATTAATCTTGGAATTACCTGGAACAGTTCCCTCACTTCTGCAGCACTTGTCTATACAGCCCTACTCACACAGCATAAATGAGGGGGACATTAATTAGCTATAACTTGCTAGACCAGCAGTCAATCAAAGTAGACAAGGATTTGAAGAAAAATTCCTTTATCAGGCTGCCTTTACTAAGGCGAGGCATGTCTCTGGCAAGCTTATCTACCTGATTAATCCGTGTGATGTTTGTACATTTTCCACTCCCAGACATTTTTACCATTCACTTGTAAATCCTTTATTTTATTTAACAGTCTAGCTATGCTTAAGGTATCTGAAGCAATGTAGCAAAACTAATCAAAACTGGCAAAAGCTAGATTTGCATTCAATTCCCTTCAGCTGGCAGTTGACTCATTGCTACCTAAAAAAAAAAAACACTAATTTCGGGTAGCCCGTATTCCTTCTGCTAAGAATCTTCTCAATGCTAGGCAGATTCAGGAGGAAGGTGGAAATATATTCTTAAACCCAGCTAGACGTCTAATACTCACCTCTTTCACAAAGATTATTTATTTGTACTGGGTAACGATAAAAGTTTTTCTTAAAACTTTTAAACTGCGTTTGACAAAGTTCAGGACATTTAATATTCATAAACAAAGAGTAAAGTGATCTTTCCTTTGTGGGTATTTTACTTAAAACATAATGGATTGTTGAGTTGAACAAGTCAAGTTATATTAATTACAGCTCAGACTGGTGATATATAGTAACCGGTTATAGTTCTAATATATTGGGAAGGATATGGAGAAGGTTTAACGTATTAATGCACTGCTGTTCAATTGAGTCCCAATTTCCTTTGTTTTTCTGCCTCAGTTAGCACTTAGCTGTCTGTATGTAGGCGCCTCCAAGAAAGTTTTTTGAAAGACTTTATTTGTACAGATATAGCAAATGTTAACTTTACATACAAGGTATGTTTATCTTAAGCTATCGAAAAGCTATTAATAACTTAGGCTGGTCTCACACGACCGGATTTGAATAGCGCAATCCGCGATCGTCTCCCACGTGGACGAGCTGCAGTATTCCAAATCCAATAACAAAACTAGCACATTAGCATGTTCACTCACAGCGATTCTGCTTGCGGATATAAAATTGCAGCATGCTCTATTCCTGTGCGGATTCCGCATAGACGGCTTTCATTGAAGTCAATAGAAGCCGTCTGACCTGCGGCTATTCCGCAATTGATATTACGGATAGGTCACAGGTACCAGCGTCATCACCGAGCGACGGTGCGAGTTAAAAAAAGTGTTAAAAAAACAACCTGCACTGTGCATGTCTGACTGTGACCGTGCGGATCATCCTTAATACAGATTTAAACATCTCCGCGTGGATGCTGGCCGCAGTCGGATTCCGCTGCAGTCTCCCGCATGCGGAATCTGATCTGTCCATATGAGATCAGACTTAAAGGGGTTTTCCAAATTGTTACTTTTTTGTAAAACTAGTTCTCCACGCACTTACATAACAAATAAACATACACAGCTCTCACCACTCCCCACTGTGTCCGGAGCCCCTTATCCAGGTCTCCCCTCTGATGTCCCACTGGATGCCTGAGCTCTGTCATTGCGTGCAGCTCCTGGGAGCCTAAACTGGGCAGGACTGTAGCCTGAACACAAGCAAACAGCAGAGGACCAAGCAGCACCACAGGACACAGCAGGGAGTGGAGAGAGGTGAGTGCATACTTATTTATTATGTTAAGTGCATGGGGAACTGGTTTTGCAAAAAGCTACAACTAGAAAAAAACCTATAACATATTGACAGACATTGAAAAGATATTGAAAAGCAAAAACTGCAGCATGGGCAGTTATCTTAATTGATTCAGAGTCAAGTTAAACTTTGCTACATCTGTGATTGCCTCCAATCTAGCTTGATTAGTAGAGAAGGAACCACACTCCAGACTTGATCCATGAATTGCGTCAACATTTATTTACATCATCAAGTTTTCATCACATGCAGCAACCTTTTTATGGAAGTCCTTCTTCAGGCTCAGTCTATATAGTGCATGGTTGTCACTAGTAGTTTGGTGGAAATCCATGTTTCCAAAAACATTGCCACTTTTGACCCTAGGTTGAGTTTACTGTGGCAGTTTAGCCCCAGTTAAGCGAATCTATTTAAGCATGTCAAAGCGATTTTCTGTCCAAATCCTTTTGAGGAGATGGGGCGTGGCCTGCGACCAACATGGAGAGTCGCAAGTAAGCAGAGCTCCCCAGGGGGGACATCAAAATCCGTCTATAATCCTGGCCTGAACAGAACCAGAACAATCCAAACAATACTAAGGGGTTTCTAACCCCCAACGGACAAACCTGACCGCAGCTGGGACCGATTGTACCCTCCTGACACCTATAACGGAGCTCCGGACTGTGGCGGGAGTGGAACGGCGCCAAAGCCCTGCCGCTTTCCCGCGCTCTGCACACGGCCTAACCCGCCACCATATCTTGCCGCCCGGCCGCGCTGAGACCCCCGCGGGCTGCTCTCCCTCATCTGCCACCCTGCGGGAAGACTCCTTTGAAACCCGGGGCCGACTGCACCGCATCACCCCGCTGAAACCCCCTTTACGCTACCCTCGGGCCGCGGAGACCTACACCTGGTCGGGAGTCGGATGGGGGCAACCCCCCCTACTGGGACCGCAAATCCTACCTCTGAAGAGAGGGACACCTCCGCCTCCCCTACATCCGAAGCCTGGGTGGAAGCTGAGTGTCATCTGCCGGCTCCGACCGCCCCGACACCGCCCGCCTGCGACTTCCTGGCGGCCGCTCCGATCTGAGGCCGACCTCACGAGCTGGGGCTGGCTGCCCATTCCCCGCCGGTGGGTGGCTGCTCCTGGCTGGACCCACAACGAAGCGGAGCGCTCCTCACCACCCTGGCTGGAGCCGCTTCGGGGTCGCCGGACGTCTGTCCCTCCTGAGGCTGCCGCAGAACATCTTCGGGCCGGCGCGCCAGCGGCGGGGCCCGATGGTGATCGCGGTCTGCGGGAGCCGCCGCATTACGGCCCCTGCCGCTACACAGCAACAGCACCCGGCGCCTTGCGGCGCGCCGTCCGCGGAACTACACGCCGATTCGACCTCTCCTCCAGCCTTCAGCGCGGGTTGCGGCTGACCTGGCCGCCCCCGGCGGCCCGCTCTCAGCAACTCATCTCCGGTCCACCCGACCATTACCGGACCGCGACACCCGGGATCCTACTCCTGAGAGGACTTCCTCCTTGGGTCCGGCCCTGCGGAGCCGGCAACAAACCGTAAGTCACTCGCGGGGGGCTGGGGGACAACACCCAGGACAGACCATATAGACCCCCCACAGCCACAGACTTTGGCTAGGCGACCAACGACAAAACCACCCTACCGCCTAAAATAACTGAGGGGCCGATTACTCTAACATTCTCCTGCGAGAGAGCTGGGTTGGATCGGACCGACAAAATAAAGAGACCCGCGGCGGACACCGGCCCACCTCGGACCCTAAACCATAGCGGCGGGGGCGACCTGCTGTGCCCCGCAGCCGACGTACCACCGCATCTGACAGGCGCAGCCCCCCGCCTCTTATATAGCGACCTAACCTAGACCAAAGACAGCCAGGCGCTACCACGGTCCAGGCGACCAAACAATTTCCTATCAACAACCCATAACAATATAAAGATACGAACCACAGACACCTATAAGAAAATACCGACACCATCTATACTACAACGACAACCTCTATAACCCGCCGCGCCAATCCAATGAATTCTATCATGAGTACACGCGCTAAAGGCGGCGCTGCCGCTGAAAAGTTAAAGGCAACGCGACCCACACAAACGAAACAACCTGAAAACGAAATAGGGCAAAACCCAGAACCCACCATGCGTCAACTTCTAGATGCGATCAACACTTGCAAATCCTCTCTCACCAACAAAATAGAGGAGATCAAATCCGACGTCTCTCTGCTAAGACAAGACTTACATAATATGCGTGACAGAATGCGGGAGATGGAGAACCGTGTCTCTAATGCAGAAGACTCACTGCGCCCACTAACCACGGCGGTCAAAAAGGCAACAAGAGCAATAGAATTCTGCCAATCCAAAACAGATGACTTAGAAAATCGCTCACGCCGTAACAACCTGCGTATAATAGGCCTACCCAAAAAGTCAGAGGGCTCTCACCCGGAAACATTTGCTGAGAATTGGCTGAAAACACTACTGGGGGACAACACCTTCTCCACCCATTTTACAGCAGAAAGAGCCCATCGAGTCCCTACAAAACCACCACAACCGGGAGCCCCCCCACGACCCTTTCTAGTAAGGATCCTAAACTGCAGAGACCGAGATGCCGCACTGCGCCAGTACAACAACACAGCAGTCTCCATATTTCCCGACTTCTCTGCCGAACTACAAAAACAGAGAGCCACCTTCACAGAAGTGAAGCGGAAATTCAAAGAAAGACAAATCCCCTACTCAATGGCATACCCAGCTCGCCTGCGAATAATAGCTCAGGGGAAAACGGTCTTTCTCCAATCCCCTGCGGAAGCCCTGGAGTGGCTGGATATGCATCCTGTAACACCAAGAGAATGAACGACCTCATCACACTTAGCAACAGGACTTTAAATGTTGATGCAACCCGAATTCCCGGCGCCCTCTCGAGGCACAGGCGACGTGCAACACAGTCGTGATACCTCTAAGTTACTTCTGGAACCCAGCGGTCAGCCTTAAACTTCTAAAGGCCACCAAGAGACTCCCCCCCAACAGCATAACATCTGCTACTTCTAACTAGATTGTAGCTAAATTGTTTTTTCTTCTTTCTCTTCCCCCCCCCCCCTTTTTTGGAAATTTCTTTTGATTTTCTAAATCCCCCCCCCCCCCCCTTTTACTTTTTTTTTTTTTTTTTTTTACTCTTGTTCTTTGACACCCGCGGCGTAATTTTAGCGAGATGTCAAGGATTGATGGTTCAAATTGTTATATTCTGTTCTGCACTAATGTTTGTTACAGGCAGGCGCTAACACAATCCCTCCCTTCATACCCACCAATGCCCTACCTCCTCCCCCACCCAAAGGGCACAGACATGATAGTTAAATCTTACACCCACGTAAACAATGACATCCCTAAAATGCCTTAGCTGGAATGTTCGGGGACTCGGCACAGCACTTAAGCGAAGAACGGTATTCTCATACATTAAACAAATAAACCCACATATCGTCAGTTTACAAAAGACCCATCTCATTAGGGATAGGGCAGACACCCTTTCAAAACCATGGATCCAGTGGACCGCCCACTCCTTCCACACCTCCTCCTCCAGGGGCGTCTCGGTACTAATCCACAAGTCGCTACGCTGGAACCCAATTGTCACCCGCAGAGACCCCGAAGGAAGATTCATATTTGTATACGACGAAATAGACTCCAAACCATATGTCATCCTATCCATCTACAACCCACCCCACAACAATCTTCACCTTCTGCAGACTGCCATAGCGTTTGCACATCATTACCCGCTGGCAGGAGTAATTTGCCTAGGTGACTTCAACATGGTAATGGACCCCACCAAAGATAAATTCCATGCACCCCTTAACCCCACCTCCACTTCAAATTCCCCTCTGAGACAACTAGTCGAAAGCGTCGGATGGGTTGACCTCTGGCGACTCCATCACCCCGAAACACGAGAATACACCTGCCACTCACCGGGTCACAACGCGCTGACAAGAATCGATTACATATTCAGTTCCATAGAACTGGCAGTATATCTCTCAAACATAACACACTGCCCGAGAGGCATCTCTGACCACAGCCCCATATTGCTAACCTTAAAATTCCCTCAACTCAGTATAAGGCCCACTTGGAAACTACACCCATTCTGGCTTAAGCTCATGGGATCGGATGACCAGACACCCTTCCATATTTCGTTATTCCTGGACGCCCACAGCAACAACACCCATCCCGCCTTGAAGTGGGACACGCTTAAGGCCTACATCAGAGGATTCCTCAAATCGGCCATCTCATATATTAAAAAATCAACATCGCAGGCCGATAAAGAGATAGAAAATCAGACCCTAGAAGCCGAAAAAACATATATATCCTCCCCCACAGAAGCCAATAAAACAGCCTGGCTCAGTTTATCCCGACTCTATAAACACCAAATACATGCTAAAGCCAAACGCCAACTCTTTTTCGCCAAACAACACTACTTTGAGCTAGGAAACCAATCTAGTCACTTACTCGCCAATCTTATCAAACGTGAAAATCGAACAAACACGATCCTTAAGATCAAAAATCAACAGGGAACTGAATTCACCGATGCCCCGTCTATCACAAATTGCTTTAAAGAATTTTACGCCAACCTATACACCTCCTCCTCTCATAACACAGTGACAGACATCTTAGACTACCTAAAAGACCTAAACTTCCCAACCCTCTCTGAAGAGCAAGTTGACCTCCTAGAAGCCCCTATTACTTTGGAAGAGATTCAACTAACAATCCAAGACATGGCTCTCAATAAATCACCAGGACCTGATGGTCTCCCAATAGAGACATACCGAAAATATAACGAACAACTAGCCCCACAACTCCTTGAAGCACTAAACCAAGCACAATTAGACAAAATACTTCCATCTTCATTCTATAAAGCCTCCATAGTAGTGATCCTGAAGCCCGGGAAGGACCCTACAGACTGTGGCTCTTACCGGCCTATATCGTTGGTAAATACAGACTACAAGATCCTAACCAAAATCCTAGCCACAAGACTAAATCAAGTGATCCTTTCCATCATACACCCCGACCAGACGGGCTTTATGCCAGGAAAATCCACGACCATAAATATCCGTAGGGTCCAAACAGCTATACAACTAGGCAAGCAATATAACATGCCCTGGGCCCTGGTCTCACTAGATATGGCAAAAGCTTTTGACTCAGTGGAGTGGGCCTTTTTAGAAGCCTGTCTAACCCGCTTTGGATTTGGACCTAACTTCCAACAATGGGTCAAAATTATATACAAGTCCCCAAGTGCAAATGTAGTCGTTAATGGCATCATATCGACAGAATTCCATTTGGCAAGAGGCACCCGACAGGGATGCCCTCTATCCCCGGCCTTATTCGCCATAGCCATCGAAGCACTGGCGATTCGAATAAGAAACACCCCCAGCGTGACTGGCATTAAATGGGCAGACCTCGAAAGCAAACTGGGTCTATACGCAGACGATACAATCCTATTCTTATCGAACCCTTCAAACTCCTTTACCCAAGCTATGGCGCACATAGATAAATTCTCCCACTTCTCCGGACTAAATGTCAATTGGTCCAAATCAACAATCCTCTACACAGAAACTGGTCCAAAAAACGATCCCTGTGTTGCAAGATATGGACTAAAACCAGTCTCAACATTTAAATACCTAGGGATGCTCATGTCATATGACCACAACAATGCAATAGCAGATAACATAAACCCACTCCTAGACGACATAAAACAAAGACTGAAACGATGGGCTAAGCTACCACTTTCTGTGGCTGGGCGCATAAACCTCATTAAAATGGTCATCCAACCCAAATGTCTATACATACTACAGCACATGCCAGTGAGTGTCCCCAAACGCCTTTTCAAATCCCTAAACTCCCTAATTATAACATTTATCTGGAACTCCTCCCGTTCCAAACTGAACCTATCAACCTTACAAAGACCCAAAGAACAAGCCGGAATGGCCCTTTCGGATCTCCGGCTCTATTACCTGGCAGGGCAACTACGAAATATCAGAGCCTGGGTCTTAGACAAATAACTACCCATAGCGGACAAACTACTAGCTAAACAAGTAACAGGACATAATCTTCTGAATTTTTTAGAATTTCCGGAATGCACTAAACCCACTGAACTAACCCCGCTTCATAAATTGGCCCTCAGCGTATGGAAAGAGGCAAAGACATTGCAGAGATACCAAGATGTGATACCAGAACTTCCTCTTTGGAATAACCCCGGTCTTACCGCGCTACAGTCCGTTCCAGACCCAAAGTACTGGACAACCCAAGGAATACACACACTAAAAGACATATACCTAGACGGAACACTCCCCACATTCACGCAACTACGCGATAAGTTGCAGGCCCCGCACCTCCAACTATTCAGATTCTTCCAACTAAGACATGCCCTGAACTCCCAATTCCCCCCCACCACGACCCGCATATCCAAGCTCCCCACAATAGGTATGCTCAAATCCCAAGGACCCAAAGGCCTAATATCAGCCCTATATACACATCTCCTCTCAGCCAAAATAGACCTCGGCCCACCACCAGCATATGACAAATGGAGACTCGCCATCACATCCCTTACACCTGAAGAATGGCAGGACATATCTGAATCCCATCTATCAGTGTCACCGGCCGTAAATAACAAGCTAATCCAACTATACATTATACATCAAGCCTACCTTACTCCCACCCGTTTGCATAAAATGCGCAGCGCCACCTCAGACTCATGTCAAAGATGCCACCAGCCGAAGGCGGACTTCTGGCACCTAATCTGGGAGTGCCACTTCGTTAACGAGTTCTGGTCAAAAGTGACAGACCTCGTGAACTCACTTTTACAGCCCCCATTATCCATCAACCTAGACCCCAAGGTGGCGCTGTTTGGCTTGCTGGAGGAGGAGGTGTGGCCACACTACACTCGCGTTTTTCTTGAGAGAACGCTGTTCCTGGCCCGTAAAGAGATAGCCATAAAATGGATGGCAACAGAGCCCCCCTCAATCCCACACTGGATCCAATCTGTCAATACTGTAACCTCATATGAAAAAATCATATACCAAAACAGAGGCTGCCCGACTAAATTCCGAAAAGTATGGGGAGCTTGGCTAGACTCCCACTCTACTTTGATCACTGATTAAAATTTAAGTCTACCCTACGCTAACCCCTCCCCTCCCCCCCTGATCCCTAACACCCCTCCCCTTCCTTTCCCCCCCACTGATAAGCGCCTGAAACTTATAACTTTCCATCTTCAGGATCCGAAACAAAGAAGAACAGGACCCGAGTTTATTGTTGTTTTTTTTTTTATACGTTTAAAAAAGTTTATTGTTACAAATGCGTAATTAAATACCATAAGAAATGCAGTACCAGAATTCGGAACAAGGCAAACCAGGATTATATTCATACCACTATGTACCGAACAAATCTTCTATTACTCTGTATTTCACAAAATGTCTACCTATCAATAAATAAAACGAATTTAAAAAATCCTTTTGAGGACATATCGTCAGGATAGGTCACCAATAGATGATTGCCGGGGACCCGCCACTAGGAAACGGATTGCCTCGCTAAGCTGTCAGTGCAGCAGGGCCGAATGTCATCATCTTGGTCAGAGGTGGAAGTGTCATAGAGTGCTTCACTTCCATTAAAGTAAATGGAGGGCTGCCTCCTATTACACTTCCATGTCCAACTCCAATTTTAGATATTTCATACACCACTGATACACAGTATTCAGAGCTGTTATTTGGTGGACTCCACTTTTTTGGGCAGTATACATAATATTTGGTGGCTACTAAGGCTACTCTGATTAATCATGCACTTTTGTTCTCACGACTCCAATGCCATGCAATTTTTTTCATATTATATTTTTTGTATTTTGTCGATTGGGTTATATCTCTAGTAGATTCCTCACTATATAAGTATATAAATATGTTACACATTCTATAAAAATAGTTCTGCATAAACTATTACTGAAGATAACATACGGTAGATTGAGTAGGACAGCTGGGGCTATGACTGCCTGCAGCAATTCTAAGGATATTTAGAAATCATGTCCTTGGGCGCACTGCTCACAGTCCTCAAGAATTTTACATCTGTATGTCAGTCACATCAGAAATTGATAACTTAGCGGTAGCTTCAATAAAAGGTAGCTGAACTATAAATCACTACTGATCAAAAATGTTAGCCCTTTCTTTAGATAAAAGCCAAATCAGTTATAGATTACATTGAGGGAAAAAAAGAAGAGTTACATTACTGCCAGTGTAACATTTTCCTTTGATATGAAAGAGTAAAGCAGAACAAATAGACTACAAGTCTGCGATACAAGCACACACGATATTGATCTTATACTGCTCAGAAGGAATATTGCCCAAGGAATGTAAGGTCTTTGTACCTGTAACACATACAAGTGCATTGCTTTGGCTAAAGTGCTGAAATGCAGAGTGAAGGTTCTCCTTTCCCAGTACATAAAGACCTGTCACATCTCATCAATCTCAGAGTGCCACACAACAGTGCAGTCTTCACAGGATGTTCTGCAAACAGCCTCCTTTACCCTGAAGCTGGGGTTTTCACAGGATGTACTATTGGGGCGTTATGCATAGTGGTGCATTTTTAACCAATATGCTTTAAGATGTTAACTCTGTACTCGCTTTTCAGTAGTCTTTGACTCTTCCATAACAAAAGCAATTTTTATATATCACCTAATTGTGGGGGCAAAGACACTTCCAGACTCTTGGTGTTGTTTACACCCAAACACCCCTCCTGTCCTGTGACTAGAAGGGCAGCACCTCCCACCCCCTTCCCTGCACCCCCCTTCCCATATCCCAAATTCTCAGATCTCTGAAACTGTTCATTTTCTTGCTCAGTTATCTGCAAAGATTTCTCTGCAGGTGAAGAATGTAACTTCCTTGTCTGTTTAGTAACTTAGTTCTTCAGTACAACATCCAATGCAAAATAAGCAAATGCGGATCAAATAGATGAAAGTTTATACAGTGCAAAAGTATTATCTTTTCAATTAAAATTTGCTCCACTCAACACAGATGCCAACCACATAGGCATTGCATAAATAAACTGTTAAATCAAGATGCAATGATCACCGAACTTAATATACTAGACAAAAAGAGAATTGTGATCCTAACTAGAGATGAGCGAACGTGCTCGGCCACGCCCCTTTTTCGCCCGAATACCGCGATTTCCGAGTACTTCCGTACTCGGGCGAAAAAATTCGGGGGGCGCCGTGGCGGCACGGGGGGTAGCAGTGGGGAGTGGGGGGGGGAGAGGGCTCCCCCCTGTTCCCCGCTGCTACCCCCCGCACCGCCACGCCTCTCCCCGCCCCCCGGCGCCCCCCGAATCTTTTCACCCGAGTACTGAAGTACTCGAAAATGGCGGTACTCGGGTGCGTAAGTACTCGAAACGAGTACGTTCGCTCATCTCTAATCCTAACTAAACATTTGTTAGCAATGCTCTCCAAACCTGTCTTTGTGGAAGTAGTGTCCTGGAGGAATTGTTTTCCTTACTGCCAATTGGGTGAATTGGACATGTTGTGGAAGGATTATTTAAAGTGTTACATGAGAACATGGTCTCTTCTCGTACTATAACATAAAACTGACAATTCTGTGACCAAAGTACTCAAATCAAACTAGTTGAGGAAGTTTGCAGTCAACATTAATACATTGTAAAGTTAGAAACAAAATTAATAAGTGCCTAACTTTTAATACATAATTTAAAACCATATCATATCAAAATCAAGTTACCTAGTTTCACACTAATATACACGCTACCTAATCAGAACAGCCGCCCTGATAAGGACGACCTTGTTCATCAACCTTTCCTTGGTACACTATATTAGGAAGACAAATGAATTGTAACAAAAAAAAACATTTTCCTAAAGAGATGACAAACTTCCACAGTCCCAATGAGTTTCCCTCACGTCATAAGTGGGTTCATCAGAGAATTTTAGAGCTAATACCTAGGCTTAATACAAGAAAGAGACAAGCTAGACCAAAGAAAATAGAATGATAATTTTCTAGCATTGAATTCTAGGCTAATTGCAATGTATGAAAACATGCAACTATAGTTATGTGACAACACAATAAAGTCATCAGTAACAAAATTCTGGGGAGTGACTATTTGATAAGGTCACTACTCATGTAACTTACAACTTTATCAGATAAACGTTTTATGTGTCCGCTCTGGTCTGATGTCTCTGGAAAGGGTGCTGTGATTAGGTAAGATGTATATTGGGGTGACACTAGGTAACTTTCTTTTTAATAACTTTTAATACATCTGTTAAAAGCCATAGGTTTTAATTGATAAATAATGGTATTACTTCCCTGTGAGCAATTCCATGACCAGATATGAACTCTTTAGCAAGGATCACAGTTGTATAATTTAGAAGAATTTTCCATGTGATTCGGTATATAACATGACCAGTGTTGCAAAGATTAAGTATAATTTCCTTTCACAGTTCAGTATGTTTAGTTATGCAGATGACGACAACTGTATATGTGACAGGAATCAGGTTACCCACTTACATAAGGAATCCATAGGTTTCATGCTTCTAATATTATGAAGTGCATTTAATTAAAGGGGTTGTCCCGCGCCGAAACGGGGTTTTTTTTTTTTCAATAGGCCCCCCGTTCGTCGCGAGACAAACCCGATGCAGGGGTAAAAAAAAAAAAACGGATAGTACTTACCCGAATCCCCGCGCTGCGGTGACTTCTTACTTACCTTGCTAAGATGGCCGCCGGGATCTTCACCCACGGTGGACCGCAGGTCTTCTCCCATGGTGCACCGTCGGCTCTGTGCGTTCTATTGCCGATTCCAGCCTCCTGATTGGCTGGAATCGGCACACGTGACGGGGCGGAGCTACGAGGAGCAGCTCTCCGGCACGAGCGGCCCCATTCAGAAGGGAGAAGACCGGACTGCGCAAGCACGTCTAATCGGGAGATTAGACGCTGAAATTAGACGGCACCATGGAGACGAGGATGCTAGCAAAGGAGCAGGTAAGTGAATAACTTCTGTTTGGCTCATATTTAATGCACGATGTATATTACAAAGTGCATTAATATGGCCATACAGAAGTGTATACCCCCACTTGCTTTCGCGGGACAACCCTTTTAAGAAGCAGAATGCCGAGAATTTGCCACAGTTTGACACTATTCCTCTGTTAGAATGAATGGTCAGCATGAAAGGTCAGCTTTCACAATAATAGCATTCCAGTAAACAAAACTGCATCCTAGGCTTCATTCATGTTGGCAAGATATTATAAAGGATACTGTAGTTCAAAAATCCATTTGGCAGGGTGAGTGCAATGCCAACATTTGTCTATTAACATAAATTTAATTAAGGTACCTTTTCAGATAGCGTCTTGAAGGGTCTCAATAGAGGATGTGACTTTGCATTCTCGTCAAGCGATGCTCCATATTTCCAACCACTATGCAGCTAAGACAACACCAAGGGAAATAGAGAAGAAAAAAGTCAATACTAATGATGTGAAAAATCAACAATGTAAACAGTTCTGGTTATCTTGTCAGCTATAGAACTATGGGCTGTCAATTAAAAAACTGGTCATGAGCTATTTTGGGTTACAATAGGGCCTATTCCTGCATCGGAAAAGAATAGGTTACATTCTTAGCAAGTATTTGGACTCCAGGAAATTGAATGCAGTGACCTAAGTGGTGGCTGTGGGGTCATAACTCTTAGATTAGTGTTCCAGAGAAAATTTTGGTTGTGTAGCAATTGTGGTAAAATTGCAGTTTACTTTCCAATTGTTTCACCTCAATTGTTCCCAATGCAGAAAGAGTTTCTGAAGACTTGCAATGATCCTATAAATGTCATCCATTGTTGTGTAAGGTTAGTGCAACCACAAGTTACACTTTGCTTGATTTCACATTTTGCAATGGATAAGGCCGGTCTCACACGGGCGGAGTTGAATTGCGGATTCCTTGATTGCCGTCTGCGTGTATGATACACGGTAATATGTGGACATTGACTTTCGAAGTCTTGCTCACACTTGCGAGTAGGAATTGCAGTGCATATGCAATTTACATTGTGTACGGATGCATATTCGTACGCATGTTGCTAGGAAACCAGAAACAAGTGAAATAAAGAAAGCAGGAGTTTGTGGGCAGACAATGCAGGGCAGTCTGCTGGTTGCAACCTCCGCTTATTCTTCTGGGCCCTTCCACCACAAGAAGGCGGCCTCATGTCCACAGGCAAGCACAGTTTCCAAGTGTGAAATCCCGCAATGGTTTCCACCCATTCCAGCAGCCATGAGGTTTAAAAAGACATTTTTTACCTGTCCGGCTGCCCTGCGTGTCTTCTCCTCCGTCTCGGCTGTTTTTTTTTTCTGCACAGTGTATGCACTTGGCACACCGGCCGTCGTGCCGTGCGTATGTGCTGTGCTTTTTTGAATAATCTCCTGCTTTCCCGCAAATCTGTGGCATGGACGCAGTGTCAGCTGCGTCTGTACCACGGATCGGACGGCTTACATTGACTTCAATGAAAGACGCCCAAGGAGGAAACAGCAGAAAATGGAGCATGTTGCAGGTGTTTTCCCGCGGGTGCAATTTGCACGCTGCGAAAAAATGACATCCGCAGGTCTTTAATTACCTGTGGATGCCCAATGAATGTCTATTGGCATATTGAACTGCAGAACATCCATGCAGATTCCACACGGTGGAATCCTAGTGTTTTTTAAAGTGCTTTATACTACTTTCAAAATAAGTAGTATAAATCAGCCAAGCCCAGAGAGCAGTATCCCGTCGTGAAGACTCTTAGAACAGGTCTCACCACGACAGCATAAGGGAATGTCGCTTGGGTGATAGAAGGGTGTTTCTAGGGGGTTCGACAACTTTCTGATGTGGATGATACACTGTCTTACAAAGCATATCCATGTGGAAAACCGAACGCATACGGGACCACGCGCAATCACTCACAGGTTTTCCGCTGTGGATATCTGCATGTGGAATCTGACCTGCTCGTGTGAGCTGGGCCCAATAATGTATATGAATGTTTTCTACATTAATTAAAAATTTGCAGGCGAAAAAAAAGTTTAATATAGTGGAAAATATAAAAGTACAGTCCATAATAATCAAACAGGTCACAACTTTCATTTTCCAACCTGCCGTAGGACTCGTGGGCCGATATCGTACTTTCCACCATGTGAAAGCCCTGTGGATGCAAAGAGTTTTCATGTGAAAACAGCCTTGCTTTACTGCCGGGATGAAGGGATTCTCTCACCGGCAATAAATGGATTACCCCACAAGGATGAAGGGATTCCTCTGCCGGCAATGAAGGGATTTCCCCGCTGGCGATGAAGGGATCCCTTCGCCGGTGATGAAGGGATCACGGAGTTCGCCCATTGTTTTCAATGGGCGATATCGCAAATAGAACGTGCTGTGATTTTTTTTTTCATGCAACATTGCGTGTGTGAAAACATTGCAAATGGGAATGAAACAATTGAAAACCATTGGTTTCATAATTATGTGTTTTCACTCACTCTCGCATTGCACGATTTTATTGCCAGTGTGAAGGCACACTTAGGCAAAGACAGAACAAGAGAAACAAAGTGGCAAATAATTAATACATTTGTATTGTATAAGCTATAGTTTACTTTGCAATAGTTTGCTATTTCAGGGTCTGTTCTAAACAGACAGACAGTAATTGATGGCACTGTAAACAACACTGTAGATTACTAGATTTTCATCCAAGGTGATAGTAAATGCTGTGACAGAAGCCCAGATTTCTGTAGTCTATTCTTTGTCATGTCTCAGATACCAGTAGCATAGGGATTTATACATATTGTGTTGATTGGGGTAATGTCGTTTTTTTGTAGGAGAGCGTAGCTGACCAGGACTGTTAGGTTAACATAGTACAAGTCATTTCACTTTTATAGTTCTAGTTGGGTCTTCGTGTTGTCTAAGGAGTCTAAGTAGTACTTCTTATCATATAGTTATCAGATGTCCTTTGAAACAAACATTTTGTATTTCAGTGATTTTAGATAAGCATACACCCAAGCGGGAGACACATCTTGTACCTTGTCATAGGCCCATTTATCATGTGAGTGCTCAGCGTTCTTATTGACAATATATTCCAGCTTTTCAGGTAACGTCAGACTGTAAAACAAAAAAATAATCTCTCATGTTGGTCGGAAATGAAAAAGCTGCTTCAGCATGATTGCTATCTATTCCTGAACTCAAGATTAGCATAACATCATTTTATTTGATCATGTAATCCTACAAGAAATCCACGGACATAGCAAACCCTCCTCAGGAGGTACTGCACAGCGTACAGAGGAACATTATTATTCTAAATACCATACGAACAACAAGGACTATGTTGGTAATGTTTTACAGAGATGACTGTTGTGGTTCTTATAGTCATTTCTTATGGAGGAGGTAAATTAATAAGCAACTTGCATTAGTCTTTCCAGACAGTCAACTCTCATGAGTTGATCAGCATTAAATTCTATGGCACGTTTATTTATCTTTATGCCTGTGCTTCAAAATGACTTTGTACATATAAACTGCGTAAAAAACGTATCTGCCCCCATAATGTAAAGGATGAGTGCATGAACAGCAATTACATAAGAAGAGTCTTCCTTTTTTTTTCATGTCATGGACTGCTTTGGCAGCCTACTGACCCGTCTTCATAATTATGTATTTCAAAGGAGTGAGAAGTATAAGCCATATTTGAGATATCTGCAACTGTAAATAATGTGATATAAAATAATGTACATGTAGGTAGTTACAGCTAGGGCTGGGTTCACATGGGGCGGAATTGGGTGGGATTTCCTACATAAATTAAGGAAATACCATATTTTAAATATATATATATATATATATATATATTAGAGGTTAATAAATAAACATTTTTTTTACTCATTCAAGACCCCCTAAAACCTTTACGAGAGCATCTTCTGGGCTTATACATCTTATGTTAAGAACCTGGAGTAGACCATTACTGGGCTAAAAAATGCAGTCTTAAGTAAAATGGTATGTGTTGGCCAAACAGTGGCAATGCATTTACTGTGATAGCAAGCATGGATTGTTGGGTAAGGTTTTCCTTACTAGTGAAGCGATGTCCAATCAGACTAATCCTAAAATATAGGTGAGATTTATGAAATGAAAAAAGGCATAAAAAAACTGTCTTGCACAAAAATGTTGTAGCTTATTTTCCCCTACACTGCTCCACTTATTCAAAAAAGGGGGATGACTATTTGGGATGGAATGGGACATGGCCATCCTGAACTAACACATTTCTATATAATTGATGCCAGAAACCAACACAAATTATACCAAAAATCTATGCCAACTCCTAGCTGGTGTAGATTTGTGTGTATTGCAACTAGAAGACTCCAGCAGAAAAGGAATGTCATTTCCAAAATGCATCTATTGGACTATGCACTATATCTAATTCTGTACCATGCTCCTAATTTTAAATGAAATTGCATAAAGAAGGAATTTTTATGAAGACGTCTGGGTTGTGCTAGAGTCTTCTGTTTGCACTATATAGGATACCTGCGCTCTGCTCCGAGCACACCGGGGGCGCAGGCTTAGCAGGTCTGGTAAGCTGATCAAATACCTGAAATGCGAACATTTCTAGAGTTTTGTGTAAGTGCAAGGACTGCCTCAAACATACCTAATACATGGAGAAGCCTGTGCCTCTTCATATATTAGCTGGGCATCGGCAAACCTATGTTACCGAAATGAGAGACACGTTTACCTTTACCTGAAATGAGAGACACGTTTCAAACACTGCTCTATAGCAGTGTTTGAAACGTGTCTCTCATTTCAGGTAAAGGATTGAACACTTTTTTCCTTATGGAAATAGTTTTTATAGTTCTGTTCACATACTGTTTTTACCAGATACCATTGCATGGGATAACACAGCCTACTGTGCTATTCTGTATCTTTTCTTCACAGTATGCTGATGTATAATGGCTAGATGGCGTATAAATGGGCACTTTTTTGGCACACATCAGGCTAATGTGACACATGGGCATGTTTTGTGTATATGTCAGCGTACACAAGAACTGTCGTGACCTGAATATAGTGTTAGGCTCCTTTTACACAGAGCGATAAATCATTTGCACCAGCGAATAACTGATCGATGATAGAGTTCACTCATGCAGCCTGTTTATAAAGGCAGATAAATCGTTCGCAATTTCACTTACATATCGCTGTGAATATGAATACCTAAATGATCTCTGTTCACACGAATCATGTGAGAACGAGCAAAGAATTATTTTCATGCCTGCATAAAGTGAACGAGTAGTGAATTAATTATTTCATTGTTTAATCGTTGCCTGTGTTTACACTGAATGATCCAACAATTTTTTTAAGATAATCATTCCACATAAGGGCCCTTACTCCTGAATTCCCTGCTCTCTCTCTCCTTTCTTTCAGTGTAAGCCAGGCTGCACATGACCGGGTGCCCACAGCGGAATGCGACTCTATGCCTGGCCGGTATCTGCACGTACCTTTCGTATCTTCGGCTTTTCTGTACTGTAGATGGTCTGCACGGTGAAGCATCGAACATGCGCAGTACAGATTTTTTATTTATTTTTTAAATCCCTGCAATGTCAATTGCGGAAGGGACGTGTGTTGGACGGCTTCCATTGACTTCAATGAGAGCTGTCAATGTGGAGCCCATACAAAAATAGAACATGCTGCGTTTTTTCCTCCACGAACGGGAAATTACAATTGATTTGCACTCATGTGCAGGAAAAATCGTTATTCCATAGTATGTTTTGGGCAGTATTTGCTGTGGAATCCGGAGGCGAACACTCACTCCAGATTCCGCAATGCAAATATGCCTGAGTACAGCCGGCCTTAGAGAGAGCAGCAGAGAAGGGGAGGAGGTTGTACATGGCAGATCAGAGTGTACATGGCAGATCAGAGCAGGAAAAGCATCCATGCTATCAGGGAGAGCAGATCACACAGGCTATAGATAGGGAGGAATGTACACAAACACACATGGAAGTTTGCAGGGGAAGAATTATATAGGCCAGTGGTGGTGAACCGGAAGTAAGTGGTTGCAACATAATACACCAGTCAATCAACTGATTCACGCCCCCAGCTTCTGATTGGCTGGGGGGCAGAGGACTGCGGCAAGGCTGAGAGCGGTGGGCCGAGGTCAGGAGCGCCGAACGGCAAGGCCGAGAGCGGCGGCAGTGCTGGCACAGGTAGCGCAGAGCCTGTCCATCGGCTCCGGCATACAGGACAGCCGCGAGGCTGGGAGCGCCAGGACAGAGGACAGCACCGACCCAGGGAGCTGCAGTGGCAGAGGCTGAGGCACAGGAGCAGAGCGCACCACAACCGTGAGTGTGAGAGGGGAGGGGATGGGATCTCACTATTACTGCTGGGGCCGCTGAGGGATGTCACTATTACTACTGGGACCGCTGAGGGATGTCACTATTACCGCTGGGGCCGCCGTGGGATGTTACTATTACACGGGGGGCCGCCGAGGGATGTTACTATTACACGGGGGGCCGCCGAGGGATGTCACTATTACACGGGGGGGGGGGGGGGGGGCGCCGTGGGATGTCACTATTACACGGGGGGCGGCCGTGAGATGTCACTATTACACGGGGAGCCGGAGTGGGATGTCACTATTACACGGGAGACGGCCATGGGATGTCACTATTACAGGGGGGCCGCCGTGGAATGTCACTATTACTGCTGGGGACGCCGTGGGATGTCACTGTTACACGGAGGGCCGCCGTGGGATGTCACTATTACACGGAGGGTCGCCGTGGGATGTCACTATTACACGGGGGGCGGCCGTGAGATGTCACTATTACACGGGGAGCCGGAGTGGGATGTCACTATTACACGGGAGACGGCCATGGGATGTCACTATTACAGGGGGGCCGCCGTGGAATGTCACTATTACTGCTGGGGACGCCGTGGGATGTCACTGTTACACGGAGGGCCGCCGTGGGATGTCACTATTACACGGAGGGTCGCCGTGGGATGTCACTATTACACGGAGGGCCGCCGTGGGATGTCACTATTACACGGAGGGCCGCCGTGGGATGTCACTATTACACGGAGGGCCGCCGTGGGATGTCACTATTACATGGAGGGCCACCGTGGGATGTCACTATTACACGGAGGGCCGCCGTGGGATGTCACTATTACACGGAGGGCCACCGTGGGATGTCACTATTACACGGGGGGCCGCCGTGGGATGTCACTATTACACGGGGGGCCGCCGTGGGATGTCACTATTACACGGGGGCCACAGTGGGATGTCACTATTACTGCTGGGGACGCCGTGGGATGTCACTGTTACACGGAGGGCCGCCGTGGGATATCACTATTACACGGAGGGCCGCCGTGGGATGTCACTATTACACGGGGGCCACAGTGGGATGTCACTATTACTGCTGGGGACGCCGTGGGATGTCACTGTTACACGGAGGGCCGCCGTGGGATATCACTATTACACGGAGGGCCGCCGTGGGATGTCACTATTACACGGAGGGTCGCCGTGGGATGCCACTATTACACGGAGGGCCGCCGTGGGATGTCACTATTACACGGAGGGCCACTGTGGGATGTCACTATTACACGGGGGGCGGCCGTGAGATGTCACTATTATACGGGGAGCCGCAGTGGGATGTCACTATTACACGGGAGACCGCCATGGGATGTCACTATTACAGGGGGGCCGCCGTGGAATGTCACTATTACTGCTGGGGACGCCGTGGGATGTCACTGTTACATGGAGGGCCGCCGTGGGATGTCACTATTACACGGAGGGTCGCCGTGGGATGTCACTATTACACGGAGGGCCGCCGTGGGATGTCACTATTATACGGAGGGCCGCCGTGGGATGTCACTATTACACGGAGGGCCGCCGTGGGATGTCACTATTACACGGAGGGCCGCCGTGGAATGTCACTATTACTGCTGGGAACGCCGTGGGATGTCACTATTACACGGGGGGCCGCCGTGGGATGTCACTATTACACGGGGGCCACAGTGGGATGTCACTATTACTGCTGGGGACGCCGTGGGATGTCACTGTTACACGGAGGGCCGCCGTGGGATATCACTATTACACGGAGGGCCGCCGTGGGATGTCACTATTACACGGAGGGTCGCCGTGGGATGCCACTATTACACGGAGGGCCGCCGTGGGATGTCACTATTACACGGAGGGCCGCTGTGGGATGTCACTATTACATGGAGGGCCGCCGTGGGATGTCACTATTACACGGAGGGCCGCCGTGGGATGTCACTATAACACGGGGGGATGCCGTAGGATGTTACTGTCTATTTTGAAATAGCCGTGCCATCCCACAGCGGCCCCCAGAATAATAGTGACATCCCACAGTGGCCCCAGCGGTAATATCAGCACAAGAGAGAAGAGACCCTTCATATAAGCTGCAGAAAGAGAAATCAGTCCAGGAATGAAGCTGTGCTAATACACAAGGTCTAGTAAAAGGCAGCAGCATTCTGGACACAGAGATTGTATTGCACAAGAGAAAAGGCTGAAATTAGGAGCAGGTTGAAAATTGTATATTTGTATATATTTGTTTAAATATGAATGAATCAAAGAGATTAGCAGATTGAAACTTAGTGCAACTTTTTAACCCAAGGTAATCACTAGCATAAGTAAAAATCATATGTAAAATCATTTTTACCATGTCAAAAATGCTCATAGGCTTTAAGCTATATATTGGGTTCCTTGCTTCTAGAGAGTTGGGCGTCCACCCACTTGGTTATTACATCATTAGCCCATTAGTCCGGAGCAGAGCTCTTCAGGCATCTTCTCTTGCGAGTAAGGTATATTTAGAGCTAACAAACTTACTTAGCTGTATTGATGGGCTTTGGGTCAAAATTTCCTTCAGAATCCACGGACATCTGCTTCTCAGGTGTTGCTTTAATTCTCGTGTCAACATAATCAGGAGGTAGAGCACCAGCTATTGCACTGAGACATGGCATAGACATTCGGAAGAGCTCAGCCTCATACTTCTGCAGGAGAGATAGGAACTGGTTGGAAAGTCCCACAGAAAAACATGCAAAATCGTTAGTGACAGTAACACAGCCAGGTCACAGCAGCAACAGAAGATGTTTAGTGAAACAGCAAGACAACAAAGATAGCAGTTCAAGTCCAAATACATGCACCACTGAACTAAACATTATATAGTATTTCAGTTTTATCAACATTCAATATCTAAAAAAACGCATGTCAGAAAAAAATGGGTGTTCTTCATGCATTTACAGGCTAGGGACACTATTTTTTAGCTGTTCCAACAAATCTAAAATAAAAGATGAAGCAACTTTTATCACTATGTTCTGCTTCTTTCTCCTATGCAGACTAGGCATGTCCATAGTAAAAACAACATAACTAGAGATGAGCGAGCGCCAAAATGCTCGGGTGCTCGTTACTCGGGACGAAATTATTGCGATGCTCGAGGGTTCGTTTCGAGTAACGAACCCCATTGAAGTCAATGGGCGACCCGAGCATTTTTGTATATCGCCAATGCTCGCTAAGGTTTTCATTTGTGAAAATCTGGGCCATTCAAGAAAGTGATGGGAACGACACAGCAACGGATAGGGCAGGCGAGGGGCTACATGTTGGGCTGCATCTCAAGTTCCCAGGTCCCACTATTAAGCCACAATAGCGGCAAGAGAGGGCCCCCCCCCCCCTCCCAACAACTGTTACTTCTGAAAAGCCCTCATTAGCAATGCATACCTTAGCTAAGCACCACACTACCTCCAACAAAGCACAATCACTGCCTGCATGACACTCCACTGCCACTTCTCCTGGGTTACATGCTGCCCAACCTCTCCCCCCCCCCCCCCCGCATGACGCAGTGTCCACAGCGCACACCAAAGTGTCCCTGCGCAGCCTTCAGCTGCACTCATGCCACAAGCTGGCCTCATAGCCACACCACCCTCATGTCTATTTATAAGTGCGTCTGCCATGAGGAGGAACTGCAGGCACACACTGCAGAGGGTTGGCACGGCTAGGCAGCGACCCTCTTCAAAAGGGGCGGGGCGATAGCCCACAATGCTGTACAGAAGCAATGAGAAATATAATCCTGTGCCACCGCCATCAGGAGCTGCACACGTGGGCATAGCAATGGGGAACCTATGTGCCACACACTATTCATTCTGTCAAGGTGTCTGCATGCCCCAGTCAGACCGCGGTTTTTATAAATAGTCACAGGCAGGTACAACTCCGCAATGGGAATTCCGTGTGCACCCACAGCATGGGTGGCTCCCTGGAACCCACCGGCTGTACATAAATGTATCCCATTGCAGTGCCCTGGACAGCAGAGCTAATGTCAGATTAAATGCAGGTGGACTTCGGCCCACACTGCATGCCCCAACCTGACCGGGGTTTTTAATTCATAGACACAGGCAGGTACAACTCCCTATTGTGAAGTCCCTGTGGACCCACAGCATGGGTGGCTACCTGGAACCCACCGGCGGTACATAAATATATCCCATTGCAGTGCCCAGCACAGCTGAGGTAATGTCATGTTTAATGCAGGTGGGCTTCGGCCCACACTGCATGCCCCAGTCAGACTGGGGTTCTTTAGAAGTGGACACATGCAGTTATAACTCCGTGTGGACCGACAGCATGGGTGGCTCCCTGGAACCCACCGGCGATACATAAATATATCCCATTGCATTGCCCATCACAGCTGAGGTAATGTCATGTTAAATGCAGGTGGTCTTCGGCCCACACTGCATGCCCCAGTCAGACTGGGGTTCTTTAGAAGTAGACACATGCAGTTACAACTCCGTGTGGACCGACAGCATGGGTGGGTGCCAGGAACCCACCGGCGGTACATAAATATATCCCATTGCAGTGCCCAACACAGCTGATGTAACGTCAGCTTTAATGCAGGTGGGCAAAAAATTAATTGGATTACACTGTAGGCGAGGGCCCCAAAAAATTGGTGTACCAACAGTACTAATGTACGTCAGAAAAATTGCCCATGCCCAAGCAAGAGGGCAGGTGAAACCGATTATTCGCTTTGGTTAATGTGGCTTAATTTGTAACTAGGCCTGGAGGCAGCCCAGTTAAAATAAAAATTGGTTCAGGTGAAAGTTTCAACGCTTTAATGAGCATTGAAACGTATAAACATTGTTTACAAAAGTCATATGACTGAGCCTTGTGGGCCTAAGAAAAATTGCCCGTTCGGCGTGATTACGTGAGGAGGAGGAGCAGGAGGAGGAGGATGAATATTATACACAGATTGATGAAGCTAAAAGGTCCACGTTTTTGATGGTGATAGAGAACAATGCTTCCATCCGCGGGTGCAGCCTACGTATTGTTTAGGTATCGCTGCTGTCCGCTGGTGGAGAAGAGAAGTCTGGGGAAATCCAGGCTTTGTTCATCTTGATGAGTGTAAGCCTGTCAGCACTGTAGGTTGACAGGCGGGTACGCTTATACATGATGATTCCCCCAGCCGCACTAAACACCCTCTCTGACAAGACGCTAGCCGCAGGACAAGCAAGCACCTCCAGGGCATACAGCGCGAGTTCAGGCCACGTGTCCAGCTTCGACACCCAGTAGTTGTAGGGGGCAGAGGCGTCACGGAGGACGGTCGTGCGATCCGCTACGTACTCCCTCACCATCCTTTTACAGTGCTCCCGCCGACTCAGCCTTGACTGGGGAGTGGTGACACAGTCTTGCTGGGGAGCCAGAAAGCTGTCAAAGGCCTTAGAGAGTGTTCCCCTGCCTGTGCTGTACATGCTGCCTGATCTCTGCGCCTCCCCTGCTACCTGGCCCTCGGAACTGCGCCTTCGGCCACTAGCGCTGTCGGATGGGAATTTTACCATCAGTTTGTCCGCCAGGGTACTGTGGTATAGCATCACTCTCGAACCCCTTTCCTCTTCGGGTATGAGAGTGGAAAGGTTCTCCTTATACCGTGGGTCGAGCAGTGTGTACACCCAGTAATCCGTAGTGGCCAGAATGCGTGTAACGCGAGGGTCACGAGAAAGGCATCCTAACATGAAGTCAGCCATGTGTGCCAGGGTACCTGTACGCAACACATGGCTGTCCTCACTAGGAAGATCACTTTCAGGATCCTCCTCCTCCTCAGGCCATACACGCTGAAAGGATGACAGGCAAGCAGCATGGGTACCCTCAGCAGTGGGCCAAGCTGTCTCTTCCCCCTCCTCCTCATCCTCCTCATGCTCCTCCTCCTCCTCAACGCGCTGAGATATAGACAGGAGGGTGCTCTGACTATCCAGCGACATACTATCTTCCCCCGCCTCTGTTTCCCAGCGCAAAGCGTCTGCCTTTATGCATTGCAGGGAACTTCTCAAGAGGCATAGCAGAGGAATGGTGACGCTAATGATTGCAGCATCGCCGCTCACCATCTGGGTAGACTCCTCAAAGTTTCCAAGGACCTGGCAGATGTCTGCCAACCAGGCCCACTCTTCTGTAAAGAATTGAGGAGGCTGACTCCCACTGCGCCGCCCATGTTGGAGTTGGTATTCCACTATAGCTCTACGCTGCTCATAGAGCCTGGCCAACATGTGGAGCGTAGAGTTCCACCGTGTGGGCACGTCGCACAGCAGTCGGTGCACTGGCAGATGAAACCGATGTTGCAGGGTGCGCAGGGTGGCAGCGTCCGTGTGGGACTTGCGGAAATGTGCGCAGAGCCGGCGCACCTTTCCGAGCAGGTCTGACAAGCGTGGGTAGCTTTTCAGAAAGCGCTGAACCACCAAATTAAAGACGTGGGCCAGGCATGGCACATACGTGAGGCTGCCGAGCTGCAGAGCCGCCACCAGGTTACGGCCGTTGTCACACACGACCATGCCCGGTTGGAGGCTCAGCGGCGCAAGCCAGCGGTCGGTCTGCTCTGTCAGACCCTGCAGCGGTTCGTGGGCCGTGTGCCTCTTCTCTCCTAAGCTGAGTAGTTTCAGCACGGCCTGCTGGCGCTTTCCCACTGCTGTGCTGCCACGCTGCACGACACCGACTGCTGGCGACGTGCTGCTGCTGACACATCTTGATTGCAAGACAGAGGTTGCGTAGGAGGAGGAGAAGGAGGGTGGTTGAGTGGAGGAAGCATAAACCGCCGCAGAAACCACCACCGAGCTGGGGCCCGCAATTCTGGGGGTGGGTAGGACGTGAGTGGTCCCAGGCTCTGACTCTGTCCCAGCCTCCACTAAATTCACCCAATGTGCCGTCAGGGAGATATAGTGGCCCTGCCCGCCTGTGCTTGTCCACGTGTCCGTTGTTAAGTGTACCTTGGCAGTAACCGCGTTGGTGAGGGCGCGTACAATGTTGCGGGAGACGTGGTCTTGCAGGGCTGGGATGGCACATCGGGAAAAGTAGTGGCGACTGGGAACTAAGTAGCGCGGGGCCGCCGCCGCCATCATACCTTTGAAAGCCTCCGTTTCCACAACCCTATACGGCAGCATCTCCAGGCTGATTAATTTGGCTATGTGCACGTTTAACGCTTGAGCGTGCGGGTGCGTGGCGGCGTACTTGCGCTTGCGCTCCAACACTTGCGCTAGCGACAGCTGGACGGTGCGCTGAGAGACATTGATGGATGGGGCCGAGCACAGCGGAGGTGAGGGTGTGGGTGCAGGCCAGGAGACGGTAGTGCCTGTGTCCTGAGAGGAAAAAGGATGTGAAAAGAACTGGTATGGAGGCGCAACACTCTAAGCTACTAGAAGATGTAGATCAAAGTCCAATGTGTGATGGTGAAAGCACTTCTTTTTTATTATTTTTTCAGAAATTAAAAACCAGCAATGGAATACGCGTTTCGGGGAAGAACCCCTTCGTCAGTTCGGCTGGATAGGACAACAGGATGCCTAGGGGTGACACGATTCCAAAGATATATAGGATGTGTCGGAGGTCCTGTGTGCAGGAGGACAGGGGAGAAAAAAGTGTCCTGAGAGGGGGGTTGGATCTCAGTGGCAGGTTGGGGCACAGGGGGAGAGGCAGCGGTGCAAACCGGAGGCGGTGAACGGCCTTCGTCCCACCTTGTGGGGTGCTTGGCCATCATATGTCTGCGTATGCTGGTGGTGGTGAGGCTGGTGGTGGTGGTGGCTCCCCGGCTGATCTTGGTGCGACACAGGTTGCACACCACTGTTCGTCGGTCGTCTGCACTCTCAGTGAAAAACTGCCAGACCTTTGAGCACCTCGGCCTCTGCAGGGTGGCATGGCGCGAGGGGGCGCTTTGGGAAACAGTTGGTAGATTATTCGGTCTGGCCCTGCCTCTACCCCTGGCCACCACACTGCCTCTTCCAACCTGCCCTGCTGATGCCCTTGCCTCCCCCTCTGAAGACCTGTCCTCAGTAGGCGTAGCAAACCAGGTGGGGTCAGTCACCTCATCGTCCAGCTGCTCTTCCTCCGAATCCTCTGTGCGCTCCTCCCTCGGACTTACTGCCCTTACTACTACCTCACTGATAGACAACTGTGTCTCACCGTCATCGTCCTCCTTACCCACTGAAAGCTCTTGAGACAGTTGCTGGAAGTCCCCAGCCTCATCCCCCGGACCCCGGGAACTTTCCAAAGGTTGGGCATTGGTCACGACAAACTCCTCCGGTGGGAGAGGAACCATTGCTGGCCATTCTGGGCAGGGGCCCGGGAACAGTTCCTGGGAGTCTGCCTGCTCCTCAGAATGTGTCATTGTAATGGAGTGAGGAGGCTGGGAGGAAGGAGGAGCAGCAGCCAGAGGATTCAGAGTTGCAGCAGTGGACGGCGCAGAACTCTGGGTGGTCGATAGATTGCTGGATGCACTTTCTGCCATCCACGACAGGACCTGCTCACACTGCTCATTTTCTAATAAAGGTCTACCGCGTGGACCCATTAATTGTGAGATGAATGTGGGGACGCCAGAAACGTGCCTCTCTCCTAATCCCACAGCAGTCGGCTGCGATACACCTGGATCAGGAGCTCGGCCTGTGCCCACACCCTGACTTGGGCCTCCGCGTCCTCGCCCGCATCCACGTCCTCTAGGCCTACCCCTACCCCTCAGCATGCTGTATTACCAGTAGTGCAGAAACAGAACGCTGTAATTAAATGTGCCGCTTATTGGCCTGTGGTTGGAGGCTGACTTCGCTTACGGAACGCACAGCAGAGGCAGGAAAGACTTTTGCGCAAGCCTGCTGTAACACTTAGCTGGCTGCGTATGAATTAGGACAACTACCCCCAGCAGAGACCCAGTACACTTGTGGACAGGAATACAGCGGTGATGTAAGAGGCAACACAGAGGCAGAAAAGAATTTTGCGCAAGCCTGCTGTAACACTTAGCTGGCTGCGTATGAATTAGGACAACTACCCCCAGCAGAGACCCAGTACACTTGTGGACAGGAATACAGCGGTGATGTAAGAGGCAACGCAGAGGCAGAAAAGAATTTTGCG
Organism: Eleutherodactylus coqui; assembly: GCF_035609145.1. NCBI lineage: Eukaryota > Metazoa > Chordata > Amphibia > Anura > Eleutherodactylidae > Eleutherodactylus > Eleutherodactylus coqui. The sequence goes on from NC_089842.1 coordinate 190,793,533, forward strand.
CAAGCCTGCTGTAACACTTAGCTGGCTGCGTATGAATTAGGACAACTACCCCCAGCAGAGACCCAGTACACTGAGGACGGTCACAGGCAGCCGAAATAGATTTTTTTTCCCAAATGTTTTTGGAAAGGCCCACTGCCCATATACACTAAATATGTCTTCTGTCCCTGCCTCACCACTACTGGCCCTGGACAATGTAAAATTACTGCAGGACGCAATGCTCTGCACGGCCGATATACCAAAAAAAAAAAAAAGTGCAACACTGCAAAAAGCAGCCTCCACACTACTGCACACGGTTAGATGTGGCCCTAAGAAGGACCGTTGGGGTTCTTGAAGCCTAAAATAACTCCTAACGCTCTCCCTATAGCAGCTCCGGCACCAGCAGCACTGTCCCTGATCTCTGTCAGAATGCATCTGTGGCGAGCCGCGGGAGGGGCCGATTTATATACTCGGGTGACACCTGATCTCGCCAGCCACTCACTGCAGGGGGGTGGTATAGGGCTTGAACGTCGCAGGGGGAAGTTGTAATGCCTTCCCTGTCTTTCTATTGGCCAGAAAAGCGCGCTAACGTCTCAGAGATGAAAGTGAAAGTAACTCGAACATCGCGTGGTACTCGTCTCGAGTAATGAGCATCTCGAACACGCTAATACTCGAACGAATATCAAGCTCGGACGAGTACGTTCGCTCATCTCTAAACATAGCCTCTGTGTAGTCTGATTCTGCAGTCATACTTCATGTTATATGTCCTCTACTTCTGACGGAAATGCAAAAATATACATTAGTACAAGTTAGGGGATAAATGGAAAAAAGCACGAGATTGCAGGATTAACTACGCAGAATTTGTTTCCATTAAAATGCATAGGAGCCGCAGGAACAAAACAATAGGACATTTTTAATTAAGAGCTTTTGAAGAATTACTTCATTTTTAGATATTTTGGAACAGCAAAGAAATTGTTTGTGAAGATGAACATAGACTTTAAGCTACCGACTTTCCTAAATCCTAATATAGTTTACATTTATTCAAAAGAATTTGAAAAACAAGGTGAAATATGCAAAATATTGTAAATTTATTTGCCGTGCAAAAATCTCTGGCATGTTAGAAAAAACAAACAAAAATAGCTAACTTGTTACAAACAATAAGATGAAGGTTTTGCCCATCATTTTATTTATTTATTCGCAAAAAATAATTTTTGTTATGTCTGTGGTCTTCAGCCTTTGACAATCCAGTTTAAATGGCTACAAAGGTAGAGGTTTTATGTAAACTCTATCTTAGATATAAGTTTTACCATTTAGAAGAAAAAAAGATGAAATATCTTGTTGCTCAAATAAGAATAACCCTAAAAGGGTTGCTTCATGAAGAACTGCTCTACAGACAGCAATCCGGGTGCTTTACTTCTGTAACCCCAAAACATCAGCTCTTATTGTCAGGGGAAGCTCCTACTAGCCTAAGTTTCCCTGGCAGTGGCTGCTCCAGAACAAATGTAGTATTACATGCCAACCATTCTACTGACAGACCAGCCATGTAATATCAGGAAAGGCCAGGTGCCCAAAAGTGGGTGCCAATCTGGTTCAAAATGCTGGGCCTGAACACGGAACCTTTCTCTGATGCTCCTATGCCTTAATTGTGTATATGGATATCATAGAATGATAGAGCTGGAAGGGTCCTCCAGGGTCATCAAGTCCACCCCCCTGCTCAGTGCAGGATTCACTAAATCATCCCAGACAGATGTCTGTCCATCGTCCATTGAAGGAGAGCTCACCACCTCCCGTGGCAACCTGTTCCACTCATTGATCACCCTCATAAGCCTTTAATACAATCAGAATAAAATGACAGCTTCTTTATGTCCAGTTAATTTGTTAGTCTTCAATTTTCGCATGGCGGTATAGCAATATTAATGCAAAAAGCTGCTTTGAGTCACACATCTCCATGCTCCTGGGCAGGCACAAAACAAACCAAGAAATCATGCCACCATTACAGTCCAATTACACCCATTTCCATGTGTTTCTCGGAGGGCAGCCTCAATCTTATTTCAGAGGCTGTAAAAATTCCGACCGCAATTTCCTTAATCTTCTGCCTGAAGGCAGTCTCCGATTTTCTGTATACAACCAAACCTTGTTCAATGATGCCATTGCTTGGCTCAACAGAGCAAACTGTTTTTGCTTCTTAAAAAAATAACTGAACAGAGAGAATAATGATTTCATTATCTCCTGTCAGCGATCCATGCCAGAGAATTCCTGGGAGGCCAGAACAGCTCAAGTAAATATGTCTCTGAGCAGGATCTCAGCAATAAAACAGAGCATTATGAAAGGGAATTAAATATTAACAGTTTCTTTTACGTGGAGCACACCAAAGTCATTGTGAGCACGCCAGGCAAGGATGCACGCTGCATTTTATTCTAATCCACCATCAGAATGTCTGTCACTTTGTCAATCCACCACGCCATCCTCCTTACCACCTGTCACGTCTTGTCTTGTACTCCCCATATGGATGAATCATCCTCGTTAGAACTTTCAGAAAATTACAGATTTCATGCTCATTTTAAATCTTTGCCGTTTCATTATGGGCATCGTTTCTCGAAGAATGTGGTAAAAGTTTATCAGTTTGCAGAAGGCAATTCAAGAAAGAACAGCTTGCAACGCACAAAATATTATGTTAATGAAATGGTCTCAAATGGAATTTTGTACCATGGCTATAAGCCTTCCAATTTTTGATTCTGTTTACATGCTATTTTCTTCAGCGCGGCTTCCAGGATAGAGACGCTTCTCCATAGCTGCGTGTGTTTTATTATCCTCACCAGCAATTTAAGCCTTAATGCCTCAAATATTAAAGAGTAATCTTTTTTTATTCTGTTTGGCTTCAGTGAATTTAATGAAAATCGTTGGCTAAAATTTTAATACAGAAAAATAGCTAGATCCCGAGATTGTCTAACAGCCAAATGTGACACAGTCAGATACAAATGCACTGCAGGAAACACGCGGTATATCAGACAGTGGAAATACCTTATGGGAAAGGGAGTCAAAAATCCCCCAGAACAGCTTCTCTGTCAAGTGCAATTCTTCCTCCGACGCCAAACCGTAACTTCCCCATCCAGAAGGGAGGCAGTAGTATTTCCAGCTCTGCTCATAATGGTTTGTCAAGAGCTGCAAAAGTAAAACAGAAGATACAAGATACTGTGATACTTTACTTCTCCAATATCTACAGTTTACTGACTGTACAGATGAGCACATTATTTTTCTTGTTAGCGTTACGTTGTTTCTAAAAGAGAACCTGTCAGATCACCAGATTGTCTATTTTAGTTGATACTTGTACTACCCATGAAATGACAATTCTGTGGAGCATAGTTATTAGAACTGTATACTGTATAATCCCTCTGTTATTCCTTAATTTTCAGTTTTTCCTCCCCACTTTCAAAAAATCGTAACTTTTTTATTTATCAATCAACATCGCTGTCTGAGGGCTTGTTTTCTGTAGAATGAGTTGTATTTTTCAATTTTACTACGTAATGTACCATATAATTTACTGAAAACTAACAAAATTTCTAAATGGAGTGAAATAGAAAAAAAAATGCAATTTTACCATGTTTGGGGAGGTCTAGTGACATAATAACTTTATTCTGTGGATCAGTACGATTATGAACATACCAAATTTATCGTTTTTTCACTGTACTACTTAAAATATATATATCTTCTGACAAAAATAAAATTATTTTCCAACTTCTGACCGCCATAACTTTTTTTTTACATCGCAATAGTGTTTGGGCTCAGTTTTGCAGGACATCCTGTAGTTTCCATTTGCAACTTTTTATTTGATTTTTTTCTTGGAGATGGGGTGACTAAAAAAGTGCAATCTGGATTTGTGTAATCTTGTCTCTGATAACATTCACTGTGCAGGACAAATAATGTGTTACATGGATACATTGGAGTGTTACGGATGCAGCGATAACAAGCATGTTTTTGTTTTTTATGTTTTGATTATGCATTAAAAATATGGGGACTTTTTTATGTTTTCTAATAAGTAAAGTTTTTTTAAACATATTTTTACATTCTCTTTTGGTCCCGACGGGGGGCTTGAACTTGCGATTGTTTAATCATTCATGCAGTATGATATAATACCATAGTATTACATCATACTGCGATCTAACAGACATTCTACCAAGCTATGCTAGAGGCATAGCTTGCTAGGCAATCAGCCATGGCAGTGCTGAGGGCCTTGAGAAGGCCCTGGTTCACATGGCAACCTGAATGGTGCCTTGCGATCACATTGTGGGTGGGTTGAGTGTCAGGGGGGAGGTGTTAGGAGCCCAGAACTTTGATTGGGTAAATCAAATGTGTCTGTCAAAACTGACAGCAGCATGTAAGGTTTTAACAGCTGTGATCAGGGTTCACACTGAACGTGGCTGTTGCTGGCGTGCGTCAGCTGTAAGAAACAGCCGGAACCCAAACAGTCTGGAGCGGGATCGGCTTCTGAATATCATAAATCGTACATCCTGTGTCGTTAAGGCATTACCATTGCCCTTGTCAAAGGTAAGTCCAGGGTTGCCACCCCTTTTTTTTTTATACTTTGCTCTGGTCAATGCATCTAAAAATCCCAGACAGATGACATTCCTTACAGACACATTTGAAAGCCATAAAGAGTTATAAAGATTGTGATACATGTCCCCAGCTTAGATACCAATATGACAACATTCACAGCATTTACTGTGAACTATTAAATGATGATAACTACAACTACAATAACTATTTAGACTCCTCCAGCTTAAAAAAAATCACAAACACATAAATTTTCTTTTTTGCAGATAGTGAAAAAAAAGTCTCCTATTTTTAGGGACTGTCCAGAAATTTCTGGACGGTTGGGCATGTCCAAGCTCAACACTGATTGGACTGTGGCAGACAGTATAGAAACACAACTCCAAGGGGTAGCACCAAATTTCCAGGAGGAAAAATAATGTCACAAAGCAAGAAGATGATGCTCCAGAATAGTTATTTTAAAGGGAATGCAAGTATTTACTAAGTCAAACACGTCATGAATAGAACCATTCTTCAGCCATTTTCAGTTCTGCGTCGCCTATTGAAATGAATGGGTAGCGTTAGCAGTGCTGCTGAAAACGTGGCACAACTTGGTGCTGCGTTTTGAAGAGCGCTAAATACAGCGCTAGCTGCACGACCACAGTTATACTCACCAACGCTGGCGCTGCCCGTGGCTCTGGGCACTTGTCAGAGGATCTTCTGCTAGTGACTGGGTTTGAAGACCCACCTCCAGCAAGAAACTGCTCTGATTGGCTAATCCAGCCAGCGCTGGATGCACCAATCACAACCGTTCAATGAATGAATGGCTTGCGGCTCAGCCAATCAGAACAATCTCTTGCTGAGGCATGTTGTTGAAACCCTGTTACCAGCAAGAGATGCTCTGAAGGCAGAGACAAGTGCCTGGAAGCCTGCGGGGACAGCGGCTGCTAAGTGAGTATTTAAATTTTTTTTTCCAGCTTCCTTGGCTGCGTTATCAGCTGTGCAGAAAACGCTGCCAAAATGCTGGCATAACGCATGCCAGCGCTGCTGAAATCGCAGTAAAGGCAGATTTGAAAAAGGCTGCGTTTACTGCAAACGCCTGTGTTAGGGAGGCCTAAGGAGAATATTTAAAGGGGTTATCTCATAAAAAATATTGTTTATGGTTAAACACAGCCCATAATTATAAATATTTTTGTATTTATGCTTATTAAAAAATGTTTCTATTTCCAGATATTACAGGACTAGAATAGCGCCACCTGCTGTTTCCATTCTGTGTGACACCTCAGTAAATGTTCCAAGGTGGTTACAGATGTTCATTCTTGCTTTTCTTTCTGCTCCACCAGGTATGTGGAGGGATTTCTGGTGCAGTGAGCGGCTGCATCTGAAGTTGCTGCATCTTCTCTGGTGTCAGAAGAGATGCTGAACAAGTGATAAGAGAGTCAGACAGTATTACTACAGAGAAGCAGGACTAAGTAGAGTGAACATATAATGGAAGAGTTGGAAAGGACCTCCAGGGTCATCGAATCCAACCCCCTGCTCAGTGCAGAATTCACTAAATCATCCCAGACAGATGTCTGTCCAGCCACTATTTGAACACTTCCATTGAAGGAGAACTCATCACTTCCCGTGGTAATCTGTTCCACTCATTCATCACCCTCACCTTGGAACAGTTACTGAGGTAGAACGGACACAGGAAGGCTGTTCAACTGAAACAGCAGGTGGCGCTATTCTAACATTATTCCTAGAATATCTGTGAATAGAAGCATTTTTTTAAAGTATTTATAATTATGGGCTGCATCTAATTAGAACTAATATTTTTCAGGAACAACCCCTTTAAATTCTGTATAATCTACACCACTGAATAACAAATGAATAATTACTAGAATAAGGGATACATTAGAAGAATTGTTTGACTACTTCACCTCTCTCATCTACTTGTGTCATTGGCATTTTACTGTCTAACAACAGATGCAGCTAAGAGAGAACAGAATTACTGTCGGCTAAGACAAAGTAATTTCCCTTTGACCTGATTGCTGTAAAGCACTTGGTAGTTTCCTGGAAATCCTTGTTTCAAAAGAAGCAGTTATGTTATCAAGAAGAATCATAAACAGATATGTCCTTGCTTAAGTTATCTCTAGGGCCGACACATCCTGAGATGTATGTCGCAAGATGTTACACATGTAAATAAAAAAAAAACAACTAAACATCGATCAATGCCATTCATTGGCCATGCACGGCACACAGACTCCCATGATATAAAAAGTATTCTTTTAACGTATATCTTTTTTTATTGAATGGCTGTAACAGATGCTTGTGGCAGATTTCATATATGGTCCCTCTGATTTGTAAAGTGCTACAGCATATGTTGGCGCTATATAAAGATTTATTAGTATTATTATCATCATTATTAGATACCATTAGAGATGAGCGAACACCAAAATGTTCGGGTGTTCGTTATTCGAAACGAACTTCCCGCGATGTTCGAGGGTTCGTTTCGAATAACGAACCCCATTGAAGTCAATGGGCGACCAGAGCATTTTTGTATTTCGCCGATGCTCGCTAAGGTTTTCATGTGTGAAAATCTGGGCAATTCAAGAAAGTGATGGGAATGACACAGAAACGGATAGGGCAGGCGAGGGGCTACATGTTGGTCTGCATCTCAAGTTCACATGTCCCACTATTAAGCCACAATACCGGCAAGAGTGGGCCCCCCCCCTCCCAACAACTTTTACTTCTGAAAAGCCCTCATTAGCATGGCATACCTTTGCTAAGCACCACACTAGCTACAACAAAGCACAATCACTGCCTGGATGACACTCCGCTGCCACTTCTCCTGGGTTACATGCTGACCAACCGCCCCCCCTCCCCCCCACAGCGCACACCAAAGTGTCCCTGCGCAGCCTTCAGCTGCCCTCATGCCACACCACCCTCATGTCTATTTAGAAGTGCGTCTGCCATGAGGAGGAACCGCAGGCACACACTGCAGAGGGTTGGCACGGCTAGGCAGCGACCCTCTTTAAAAGGGGCGGGGCGATAGCCCACAATGCTGTACAGAAGCAATGAGAAATATAATCCTGTGCCACCGCCATCAGGAGCTGCACACGTGGGCATAGCAATGTGCCACACACTATTCATTCTGTCAAGGTGTCTGCATGCCCCAGTCAGACTGGTAATATGTACCTTAACAGTAACCGCGTTGGTGGTAATGTGGTGGTGACTGCGGACCGAGTAGCACGGTTGTATTTTGTTGGTTTTCGGAATGCGGACAGGATTAAGTGGGTCGTGGCGGGGGGATGGTGTGGGGGCTCTCTTGTTGTGTCGGTAAAGGTGAAATTCTTGGACTGCCACCAGACGAACCAATGCAAAGGCATTTGCCAAGAATGTTTTCCCTGTTGAAGGAGGAGGGGGATGTTTTTGAGGCACTACGTGTCCTCTCCACGTGTCCGTGGTTATATGCACCTTAACAGTAACCGCGTTGGTGGTAATGTGGTGGTGACTGCGGACCTAGTAGCACGGTTGTATTTTGTTGGTTTTCGGAATGCGGCCAGGATTAAGTGGGTCGTGGCGGGGGGATGGTGTGGGGGCTCTCTTGTTGTGTCGGTAAAGGTGAAATTCTTGGACTGCCACCAGACGAACCAATGCAAAGGCATTTGCCAAGAATGTTTTCCCTGTTGGAGGAGGAGGGGGATGTTTTTGAGGCACTACGTGTCCTCTCCACGTGTCCGTGGTTATATGCACCTTAACAGTAACCGCGTTGGTGGGAAATGGCCTCGCCGCCATCATGTCTTTGGGAAGCCTCTGTTTCCACACCCCAGAGACATACCATTAGCAGCGGTATAGGCAGAGCCCAGAATTCGTAACATTTCAGCCGTAGCATTAGGACAGGCCCCACTAACATATCAGTAGCAGCATTATAGGAGGAGCGCAGTCTTCGTTCCATGTCAGCAATAGTAGCACTCAAGACAGGCCCCAGTAACAATTCCGAAGCAGCAGTATAGCGGGAGCGCAGTCTTCGTTCCATGTCAGCAATAGTAGCACTCAAGACAGGCCCCAGTAACAATTCCGAAGCAGCAGTATAGCGGGAGCGCAGTCTTCGTTCCATGTCAGCAATAGTAGCACTCAAGACAGGCCCCAGTAACAATTCCGAAGCAGCAGTATAGCGGGAGCGCAGTCTTCGTTCCATGTCAGCAAAAGTAGCACTCAAGACAGGCCCCAGTAACAATTCCGAAGCAGCAGTATAGCGGGAGCGCAGTCTTCGTTCCATGTCAGCAATAGTAGCACTCAAGACAGGCCCCAGTAACAATTCCGAAGCAGCAGTATAGCGGGAGCGCAGTCTTAGTTCCATTTCAGTAGCCTTAGTATAGCCAAGGCCCAAGTTACATTTATGTAGCTAAAGTGTAGGCCAACCCCACACACCTTTCTGTACCATGAGTGCAGGCGAAGAACATACAAATTGCTATGATTACACTGTAGGTGAGGGCCCCAAAAAATTGGTGTACCAACAGTACTAATGTACCTCAGTAAAAATTGGCCATGCCCAACCAAGATGGCAGGTGAATCGCTTTGGTTAATGTGGCTTAAGTGGTAACTAGGCCTGGAGGCAGCCCAGTGTAACGAAAAATTGGTTCAAGTTAAAGTTCCAACGCTTTTAAGCGCATTGAAACTTATAAAAATTGTTCAGAAAAATTATTTGAGTGAGCCTTGTGGCCCTAAGAAAAATTGCCCGTTCAGCGTGATTACGTGAGGTTTCAGGAGGAGGAGCAGGAGGAGGAGGAGGAATATTAGACACAGATTGATGAAGCAGAAATGTCCCCGTTTTGGATGGTGAGAGAGAACGTAGCTTCCATCCGCGGGTGCAGCCTACGTATTGCTTACGTATCGCTGCTGTCTGCTGGTGGAGAAGAGAAGTCTGGGGAAATCCAGGCTTTGTTCATCTTGATGAGTGTTAGCCTGTCGGCACTGTCGGTTGACAAGCGGCTACGCTTATCTGTGATGATTCCCCCAGCCGCACTAAACACCCTCTCCGACAAGACGCTAGCCGCAGGACAAGCAAGCACCTCCAGGGCATACAGCGCTAGTTCAGGCCACGTGTCCAGCTTCGACACCCAGTAGTTGTAGGTGGCAGAGGCGTCACGGAGGACGGTCGTGCGATCCGCTACGTACTCCCTCACCATCCTTTTACAGTGCTCCCGCCGACTCAGCCTTGACTGGGGAGCGGTGACACAGTCTTGGTGGGGAGCCATAAAGCTGGCCAGGCCCTTAAAGACTGTTGCACTGCCTGGGATGTACATGCTGCTCGATCTCCGCACCTCCCCTGCTACCTTGCCCTCGGTACTGCGCCTTCTGCCACTAGCGCTGTCGGCTGGGAATTTTACCATCAGCTTGTCCGCAAGGGTCCTGTGGTATAGCAACACTCTCGAACCCCTTTCCTCTTCGGGAATGAGAGTGGGCAGGTTCTCCTTATTGCGTGGGTCGAGCAGTGTGTACACCCAGTAATCCGTCGTGGCCAGAATGCGTGCAACGTGAGGGTCACGAGAAAGGCATCCTAACATGAAGTCAGCCATGTGTGCCAGGGTACCTGTACGCAACACATGGCTGTCTTCACTACGAAGATCACTGCCAGGATCCTCCTCCTCCTCCTCCTCAGGCCATACACGCTGAAAGGATGACAGGCAATCAGCCGGTGTACCGTCAGCAGCGGGCCAAGCTGTCTCTTCCCCCTCCTCCTCATCCTCCTCATGCTCCTCCTCCTCCTCCTGTACGCGCTGAGAAATAGACAGGAGGGTGCCCTGACTATCCAGCGGCATACTGTCTTCCCCCGCCCCCGTTTCCGAGCGCAAAGCAGCTGCCTTTATGGTTTGCAGGGAATTTCTCAAGATGCATAGCAGAGGAATGGTGACGCTAATGATTGTAGCATCGCCGCTCACCACCTGGGTAGACTCCTCAAAATTACCAAGGACATGGCAGATGTCTGCCAACCAGGCCCACTCTTCTGAAAGGAATTGAGGAGGTTGACTCCCACTGCGCCGCCCATGTTGGAGTTGGTATTCGACTATAGCTCTACGCTGTTCATAGAGCCTGGCCAACATGTGGAGCGTAGAGTTCCACCGTGTGGGCACGTCGCACAGCAGTCGGTGCACTGGCAGCTTAAAGTGATGTGGCAGGGTGCGCAGGGTGGCAGCGTCCGTGTGGGACTTGCGGAAATGTGCGCAGAGCCGGCGCGCCTTTACGAGCAGGTCTGACAAGCGTGGGTAGCTTTTCAGAAAGCGCTGAACCACCAAATTAAAGACGTGGGCCAGGCATGGCACGTGCGTGAGGCTGCCGAGCTGCAGAGCCGCCACCAGGTTACGGCCGTTGTCACACACGACCATGCCCGGTTGGAGGCTCAGCGGCGCAAGCCAGCGGTCGGTCTGCTGTGTCAGACCCTGCAGCAGTTCGTGGGCCGTGTGCCTCCTATCTCCTAAGCTGAGTAGTTTCAGCACGGCCTGCTGACGCTTGCCCACCGCTGTGCTGCCACACCGCGCGACACCGACTGCTGGCGACATGCTGCTGCTAACACATCTTGATTGCGAGACAGAGGAGGAGGAGGAGGGTGCTTTAGTGGAGGAAGCATACACCTCCGCAGATACCACCACCGAGCTGGGGCCCGCAATTCTGGGGGTGGGTAGGACGTGAGCGGTCCCAGGCTCTGACTCTGTCCCAGCCTCCACTAAATTCACCCAATGTGCCGTCAGGGAGATGTAGTGGCCCTGCCCGCCTGTGCTTGTCCACGTGTCCGTTGTTAAGTGGACCGTGGCAGTAACCGCGTTGGTGAGGGCGCGTACAATGTTGCGGGAGACGTGGTCGTGCAGGGCTGGGACGGCACATCGGGAAAAGTAGTGGCGACTGGGAACTGAGTAGCGCGGGGCCGCCGCCTCCATGATACTTTTGAAGGACTCCGTTTCCACAACCCTATACGGCAGCATCTCAAGGCTGATGAATTTTGCTATGCGGACGGTTAACGTTTGAGCGTGCGGGTGCGTGGCGGCGTACTTGCGCTTGCGCTCCAACAGTTGCGCAAGCGACGGCTGGACGGTGCGCTGAACTACACTGCTGGATGGGGCCGAGGACAGCGGAGATGAGGGTGTGGGTGCAGGCCATGAGGCGGTAGTGCCTGTGTCCTGAGAGGGGGGTTGCATCTCAGTGGCAGGTTGGGGCACAGGGGGAGAGGCAGGGGTGCAAACCGGAGGCGCTGAACGGCCTTCGTCCCACCTTGTGGGGTGCTTGGCCATCATATGTCTGCGCATGGTGGTGGTGGTGAGGCTGTTGGTGTTGGCTCCCCGGCTGAGCTTTGCGCGACAAAGGTTGCACACCACTGTTCGTCGGTCGTCAGGCGTCTCTGTGAAAAACTGCCAGACCTTAGAGCACCTCGGCCTCTGCAGGGTGGCATGGCGCGAGGGGGCGCTTTGGGAAACAGTTGGTGGATTATTCGGTCTGGCCCTGCCTCTACCCCTGGCCACCGCACTGCCTCTTGCAACCTGCCCTGCTGATGCCCTTGACTCCCCCTCTGAAGACCTGTCCTCCTGAGTAAGCGTTGCACACCAGGTGGGGTCAGTCACCTCATCGTCCTGCTGCTCTTCCTCCGAATCCTCTGTGCGCTGCTCCCTCGGACTTACTGCCCTTACTACTACCTCACTGCAAGACAACTGTGTCTGATCGTCATCGTCCTCCTCACCCACAGAAAGTTGTTGAGACAGTTGGCGTAAGTCCCCAGCCTCTTCCCCCGGACCCCGGGAACTTTCGAATGGTTGGGCATCAGTGATGATAAACTCCTCTGGTGGGAGAGGAACTGCTGCTGCCCAATCTAAGCAGGGGCCCGAGAACAGTTCCTGGGAGTGTTCCCGCTCCTGAGCAGGTGTCATTGTAGTGGAGTGAGGAGGCTGGGAGGAAGGAGGAGCAGCAGATAGAGGATTCGGATTTGCAGCAGTGGACGGCGCAGAACTGCGTGTTGACGATAGGTTGCTCGAAGCACTTTCTGCCATCCAGGACAGGACCTGCTCACACTGCTCATTTTCTAATAACCGTCTCCCGCGTGGACCCATTAATTGGGCGATGAATGTGGGGACGCCAGAAACGTGCCTCTCTCCTAATCGCGCAGCAGTCGGCTGCGACACACCTGGATCAGGAGCTCGGCCTGTGCCCACACCCTGACTTGGCCCTCCGCGTCCTCGGCCGCGTCCACGTCCTCTAGGCCTACCGCTACCCCTCAGCATGCTGTATTACCAGTGATTTGATTTCACAGGCAGGAAATAAATTGGCGCAAGACTGCAGCCAAATATAATTTTTTCCCTTTTTTGAAAACGAAAGGCCCCACTGCCTCTAGTGAATGAATAATCTAAGTTTAATAACTGTGCTGTGTCCCTGCTAATGTGTCACAGAACGTGAGGGTAGCAGAGTTATTAACTCTGGCAGAGCAGGTATTTTTTTTCCCAATTAAGGAAAGCAAATGGCGAAGCCAGGAGTAAAACGTAGCTGGGTGCGTCTGATTTTTAAACGTTGCACACGCAGCCGACACGTGTCCACCGCCCTTAGGACGGACAGAGGCAGGACAAATACAATTATTTTCAGTTTTTTTCCACCAAAAGGCAGCACTGCGTATATTCAATGAACATGAGAAGTTTAATAACTGTGCTGTGGCCCTGCTAATGTGGCACAGAACGTGAGGGTAGCAGAGTTATTAACTCTGGCAGAGCAGGTATTTTTTTTCCCAATTAAGGAAAGCAAATGGCAAAGCCAGGAGTAAAACGTAGCTGGGTGCGTCTGATTTTTAAACGTTGCACACGCAGCCGACACGTGTCCACCGCCCTTAGGACGGACAGAGGCAGGACAAATACAATTATTTTCAGTTTTTTTCCACCAAAAGGCAGCACTGCGTATATTCAATGAACATGAGAAGTTTAATAACTGTGCTGTGGCCCTGCTAATGTGGCACAGAACGTGAGGGTAGCAGAGTTATTAACTCTGGCAGAGCAGGTATTTTTTTTCCCAATTAAGGAAAGCAAATGGCAAAGCCAGGAGTAAAACGTAGCTGGGTGCGTCTGATTTTTAAACGTTGCACACGCAGCCGACACGTGTCCACCGCCCTTAGGACGGACAGAGGCAGGACAAATACAATTATTTTCAGTTTTTTTCCACCAAAAGGCAGCACTGCGTATATTCAATGAACATGAGAAGTTTAATAACTGTGCTGTGGCCCTGCTAATGTGGCACAGAACGTGAGGGTAGCAGAGTTATTAACTCTGGCAGAGCAGGTATTTTTTTCCCCAATTAAGGAAAGCAAATGGCAAAGCCAGGAGTAAAACGTAGCTGGGTGCGTCTGATTTTTAAATGTTGCACACGCAGCCGACACGTGTCCACCGCCCTTAGGACGGACAGAGGCAGGACAAATACAATTATTTTCAGTTTTTTTCCACCAAAAGGCAGCACTGCGTATATTCAATGAACATGAGAAGTTTAATAACTGTGCTGTGGCCCTGCCAATGTGGCACAGAACGTGAGGGTAGCAGAGTTATTAACTCTGGCAGAGCAGGTATTTTTTTTCCCAATTAAGGAAAGCAAATGGCAAAGCCAGGAGTAAAACGTAGCTGGGTGCGTCTGATTTTTAAACGTTGCACACGCAGCCGACACGTGTCCACCGCCCATAGGACGGACAGAGGCAGGACAAATACAATTATTTTCAGTTTTTTTCCACCAAAAGGCAGCACTGCGTATATTCAATGAACATGAGAAGTTTAATAACTGTGCTGTGGCCCTGCTAATGTGGCACAGAACGTGAGGGTAGCAGAGTTATTAACTCTGGCAGAGCAGGTATTTTTTTTCCCAATTAAGGAAAGCAAATGGCAAAGCTAGGAGTAAAACGTAGCTGGGTGCGTCTGATTTTTAAACGTTGCACACGCAGCCGACACGTGTCCACCGCCCTTAGGACGGACAGAGGCAGGACAAATAGAATTATTTTCAGTTTTTTTCCACCAAAAGGCAGCACTGCGTATATTTAATGAATAATAACTGTGTTGTGGTCCTGCCTACACAATTCTTTCCCTGCAGTATCAATGGAGGGTGCAATGCTCTGCAGAGGCGATTTTGAGAAGAAAAAAAAAATGCAGCACAGCTAACAGCAGCCAGCACAGTACTGCACACGGTTAAATATGGCCCTAGAAAGGACCGTTGAGGTTCTTGAAGGCTACACTCACTCGTAACACTCTCCCTGCCTATGCAGCACTTCTGTCCCTAATGCCGGGTGCAACGCTCTGCAGAGGCGATTTTGAGAAAAAAAATAATTGCCACTGCTAACAGCAGCCAACACACAGCTATCAGTGGCCCTAATAAGGACCTTTGGGGGTCTTGAAGCCTACACTAACTACCAATTCTTTCCCTACAGCAGCTCCGGTACAAACAGCACTGTCCCTCATCTAACTCACACGGCATCTGAGGCGAGCAGCGGGAGGGGCCGACTTTTATATTCGGCGGACACCTGATCACCCCAGCCACTCACAGCAGGGGGGTGGTATAGGGCTGGAACAACACAGGGGGAAGTTGTAATGCCTTCCCTGTCTTTCAATTGGCCAGAAAAGCGCGCTAACGTCTCAGGGAAGGAAGTGAAAGTAACCCGAACACCGCATGGTGTTCGTTACGAATAACGAACATCCCGAACACCCTAATATTCGCACGAATATCAAGCTCGGACGAACACGTTCGCTCATCTCTAGATACCATCCATCACTCATAGACTCCCCTGCAAAAAATATATACTTCTTTTACTGGATGGTGTAAGATTGTATTGTAGCCTGACAAATTCTATACACTTATTGCCGAAATAATGAAGAAGTTGTCATTTGCTGCAAAACTCGGCATGTGGTTCCATTTCAGGCAGATATGTAAATGATTAGAATTGTGGCGTTATTAATGAATGGTCCTGTCACCCAAGGCCCTAACAGTGGTTCCACCCTTGGCCTATAAAAGGCTCTCAGAGGCTCCTTGTGTTTAGTGACCCCGTTTCCCGCTTGTGTGGAGCTTATTGACCACTAGAATCTCTACAATGCGATTGATGAGATTTCATCCAGTTCACAGAGTTTGAGAGGGCAAATTATTGGAACACGAGAAGCTGGATGGTCGTATTGACGAGTGGTCCACCACCTGGGCCGTCCTGAGCAGACTGTTAGAAGGTGTTGGGACCAGTGAATACGTGAGAGCACGCACACAAAGCAACCAGGCTCAGGACACCCACGGCAGACCACCAGTGGAGAAGATTGTCTGATCATCAGACAAACATGAGCAATTCCAACTATTTTCTTGTCCGCCATCGAGATACACGTGGCACCATTATTACAGGCCCGTATCTGTCGGAAACATTGCCAGGCACTTGGCTGAAGAACATTTTGTCTGACAGCGCCAATTATATATACTGCTTTTGAAACCCACCCACCGTTGCCTGTGTTAGCAGTGGTGTTATGAACGATGAAACTGGACTGCTATAAAGTGGAAGTAGGTTATCTTCAGTGACAAATTCAAGTTTAGTTTGGGCACTGACGTCACCTTGCTCTTGTCTGGAGACCTCACACTGGCGGCGGCACACTGCCTCCCCTCACACTGGAGCGCAACAATGCCACCACTGCTGGTGTGATGGTATGGGGGGCCATCGCATATGACAGTCACCACTAGTAGTGGTACGAGTGACAATGACATCTCAGCGATATGCTTAGGACATCCTGTAGCCACATGTGTTGCCTTTTTGTAGGATACAGGTATACTTTCATTTTAAGACCACAAAGTAGGTAATCCTGAAGATAGTAATGTGATTACCCTTTTAGGGATTGTGCTAGAATTAAAAGTTATCACTTGGCCACAGGATAGATAACTGTGAGATCAGTGGGGGTCCAACTGCTGGGATCCCAATGATCCAGAGAACGGAGTTTCTGAGGGTCCCTGCGTGAATGATGTGGTGGTCAAATATGTGCACAACTGCTCAATTCGTTTCAATGGGAGAGAAAATAGTGAAGTGCTTGAACTTAGCTATATCTGGCAGCTCTAAATGAATTGAATAGAGAAATAGTGTGCATGCTCAGCCGCTGCTTCATACATGCTGCAACCTTTTGGCCCCCTGTTCTCATGATTGTTGGTGGTCCCAGTAGTCGGAGGGCCACCGATTTAAAAGTTATCTCCTATCTTGTGGATTGGGGATAATTTTGAATCCTGGTTCAACTCTTTTAAATGAATACAATGTTGATACTAAGATAAAAAATATGTTTTCAGTTTTTTTTCGGTTCTTTGGCCTTTGATTCAGTCAGTAATGTTTGATGTAACAGTAAGAACACATCAACTATTGAGTACATAATAAAGAAAATACTGTATTGTAATCCAGCAGATTTCATGCCTTTATGTGAAATGTTCTGCACCTGGCTCTTACAGGGAAGCACTGTGACACAACATGACTGCTAGTTGCTAAGTGAAATGCACTTAACGATACCTATAAAAGTATATGAAATATTACTATTGTGGCTGAATGAGTTCATACAATGTATACTTCCACCAGGTGTTTGTAGAAAGCATCACACTTTAGGACAAGATATCTCTAGAATATCCATGAACTTATTAGGTTCTGTGTGTTTGATCATTGGTGACTGCAGCATTTAGTCACGGCACCAATATGCAATTTTTTTGTGAAAGCTAAGCCATCCAGTAATATCAGAGTGGCATTTGACATCCAACCATCCATCTACAGCTGGGATAATGCACCTGAGACTAAGAATAAGTGGATGGATTTCACATTTACATTCAGCAAACCCAACTATATGTGTAAGAAACCATCAGGCACTGCATATACAAGGGGTGTACAAAAATATGGAAACACCATACAAAATGCTTGGGATTTTAATCCTTAGCACTAAGCTGCCATTTTGACCCCTGCTTGGCTGACAGCATTGCTGCCAAATTTGTGTTTACTTCACCTGTTGCCCTGCTCTGGGTGGTTCTGAGAGCCAACTGGTAACAGCAGCTGAGTGGCTCAAACCCCTGACCAATGCAACCTTGTTGTCTGACAGATGTTCTCTTCTCCCTAACAGCATCTGCGTTATATTACCTGTACTGAAGTTACATGGGATTATAAATCATATTTTAATAAAAAGACATGTAGACACTAGAGATGAGCGAGCATACTCGTCCGAGCTTGATGTTCGTTCGGATATTAGGGTGCTCGAGATGCTCGTTACTCGAGACGAGCACCACGCGGTACTCGTCACGATTAAAGGAGCACTGACCATTGAATTCAATGGAGACGGCAATACAGCCGGCTCCATTGAAAGCAATGGGCTGCCAGCGATCTCAGGATGAATTTTCGGGAAGGGCTTAAAAATATAAGCCCTTACCTGAAAATCATCCTAAAATGTGTAAAAAAAAAAAATGACAGCATAAAGATTGTTCTCCTCTGCCATAGCTGTAACAGCTGTGGCAGAGAAGAACGATGTTAGCCCATTGAATTCAATGGAGCCGGCAATACAGCAGGTTCCACTGAAAGCAATGGGCTGCCGGCGTGCGCGGGATGAATTAAATATATAAGCCCTTCCCTGCAATTCATTCAGAAATGTGTAAAAATAAAAAAAAATGTATACTCACTAGAGATGAGCGAGCGTACTCGTCCGAGCTTGATACTCGTTCGAGTATTAGGGTGTTCGAGATGCTCGTTACTCGAGACGAGTACCACGCGATGTTCGAGTTACTTTTACTTTCATCTCTGAGGCGTTAGCGCGCTTTTCTGGCCAATAGAAAGACAGGGAAGGCATTACAACTTCCCCCTGCGACGTTCAAGCCCTATACCACCCCCCTGCAGTGAGTGGCTGGCGAGATCAGGTGTCACCCGAGTATTAAAATCTGCCCGCCCGCGGCTCGCCACAGATGCATTCTGACATAGTTCAGGGAAAATGCTGTTGATGCCGAAGCTGCTATAGGGAGAGCGTTTGCAGTGATTTTAGGCATCAAGAACCCCAACGGTCCTTCTTAGGCCATAGTTCTCTTCTCTATATGCGCTCAATGGGGTCGGCGGCAGCAGCGCCGCCCCTATTGAGAACATATAGAAGACAAATCATTCTTCTTACATATATAAGCCCTTCCCTGCAATTCATCCAGAAATATATATATATATACTTACCTTGTCCCGGCAGACGGAGTTCAGCCGCGGCGGCCGGCAGTGGGTATGAAGGGGGTGTGAGTCAGACTCAGCGCTGAGCCAATCAGGGGGCAGATCTGACTCACACCCCCTTCACACCCACTGTAGGCCGGCCGCGCTGAACTCCGTCTGCCGGGACAAGGTAAGTATATACTGGCGTATAAGGCGATGGGGCGTATAAGACGACCCCCCAACTGTCACCTTATACGCTGGGAATACAGCGGAGCAAAAAATAAAAATCATTACTCACTTCCCCCGGCGTTCTGCGGCGCTGCTGCAGGCTGTCGCTCCCTCCTGGTCCCCGGCAGAGCATTGCTTTCTGGACGCAGGGCTTGAAATCCCCGCCTCCAGAAAGCTACTGTGATTAGCTAACACACGCCGTCAGCCAATCACAGCCATTCAATGACATCATTGTCATTGGCTGTGATTGGCTGAAGGCACGTGTGTTTTCTGGAGGCGGGGATTTCAAGCCCTGCGTCCAGAAAGCAATGCTCTGCCGGGGACCAGGAGGGAGCGACATCCTGCAGCAGCGCCGCAGAACGCCGGGGGAAGTGAGTAATGATTTTTATTTTTTGCTCCGCTGTATTCCCGGCGTATAAGGTGACAGTTGGGGGGTCGTCTTATACGCCCCGTCGCCTTATACCCCGGTATATACGGTATATATTTTTTTATTTTTACACATTTCTGGATGAATTGCAGGGAAGGGCGTCTATATTTAAGCCCTTCCCGACAATTCATCCCGCGCTCGCCGGCAGCCCATTGCTTTCAGTGGAACCTGCTGTATTGCCGGCTCCATTGAATTCAATGGGCTAACATCGTTCTTCTCTGCCACAGCTGTTACTGCTGTGGCAGAGGAGAACGATCTTTATGCTGACAGTGCGGGGGGGGGGGGGGGGGCACTCTTGCCGCTATTGTGGCTTAATAGTGGGACCTGGGAACTTGAGATGCAGCCCAACATGTAGCCCCTCACCTGTCCTATCTGTTGCTGTTTCGTTCCCATCACTTTCTTGAATTGCCTTGATTTTCACAAATGAAAACCTTAGCGAGCATCGGCGATATACAAAAATGCTCGGGTCGCCCATTGACTTCAATGGGGTTCGTTACTCGAAACGAACCCCCAAGCATCGCGATAATTTCGTCCCGAGTAACGAGCACCCAAGCATTTTGGTGCTCGCTCATCTCTAATACTCACCTTTCCGCTGCAGCCGGAGTTCAGCCGCGTCTGCCCGGCAGTTCTTCTGAACTGCTCTCTGTAGTATTCGGCAGGTGGGGATTTAAAATCCCCGCCTGCTGAATGAGCTGCCTCTGATTGGTCACAGCCTCACCAATCAGAGGCAGCTCTCACTCACACCCATTCATGAATTCATGAATGGGTGTGAGTGAGAGCTCCCCCTGATTGGTCCCTGCGCTGAGCCAATCAGAGGCAGCACTCACTCACACCCATTCATGAATTCATGAATGGGTGTGAGTGAGAGCTGCCTCTGATTGGTGAGGCTGTGACCAATCAGAGGCAGCTCATTCAGCAGGCGGGGATTTTAAATCCCCGGCTGCTGAATACTACAGAGAGCAGTTCGGAGAACTGCAGCCAGCCGCCGCTGAACTCCTTCTGCTGGGACCGGGTGAGTATATATATATATATTTTTATTTTTACACATTTCTGGATGAATTGCAGGGAAGGGCTTATATATTTAAGCCCTTCCCGAAAATTCATCCCGCGATCGCCCGCAGCGCATTGCTTTCAATGGAGCCGGCTGTATTGCCGGCTCCATTGAATTCAATGGGCTAACATCGTTCTTCTCTGCCACAGCTGTGGCAGAGAACGATCTTTATGCTGACAGTGCGGGGGGGGGGGGAGCACTCTTGCCGCTATTGTGGCTTAATAGTGGGACCTGGGAACTTGAGATGCAGCCCAACATGTAGCCCCTCACCTGCCCTATCCGTTGCTGTTTCGTTCCCATCACTTTCTTGAATTGCCCTGATTTTCACAAATGAAAACCTTAGCGAGCATCGGCGATATACAAAAATGCTCGGGTCGCCCATTGACTTCAATGGGGTTCGTTACTCGAGACGAACCCCCAAGCATCGCGATAATTTCGTCCCGAGTAACGAGCACCCGAGCATTTTGGTGCTCGCTCATCTCTAATACTCACCTTTCCGCTGCAGCCGGAGTTCAGCCGCGTCTGTCCGGCAGTTCTTCTGAACTGCTCTCTGTAGTATTCGGCAGGTGGGGATTTAAAATCCCCGCCTGCTGAATGAGCTGCCTCTGATTGGTCACAGCCTCACCAATCAGAGGCAGCTCTCACTCACACCCATTCATGAATTCATGAATGGGTGTGAGTGAGAGCTCCCCCTGATTGGTCCCTGCGCTGAGCCAATCAGAGGCAGCACTCACTCACACCCATTCATGAATTCATGAATGGGTGTGAGTGAGAGCTGCCTCTGATTGGTGAGGCTGTGACCAATCAGAGGCAGCTCATTCAGCAGGCGGGGATTTTAAATCCCCGGCTGCTGAATACTACAGAGAGCAGTTCGGAGAACTGCAGCCAGCCGCCGCTGAACTCCTTCTGCTGGGACCGGGTGAGTATATATATATATTTTTTTATTTTTACACATTTCTGGATGAATTGCAGGGAAGGGCTTATATATTTAAGCCCTTCCCGAAAATTCATCCCGCGATCGCCCGCAGCGCATTGCTTTCAATGGAGCCGGCTGTATTGCCGGTTCCATTGAATTCAATGGGCTAACATCGTTCTTCTCTGCCACAGCTGTGGCAGAGAACGATCTTTATGCTGACAGTGCGGAAGGGGGGGGGGGGGAGCACTCTTGCCACTATTGTGGCTTAATAGTGGGACCTGGGAACTTGAGATGCAGCCCAACATGTAGCCCCTCGCCTGCCCTATCCGTTTCTGTGTCGTTCCCATCACTATCGTGAATTTCCCAGATTTTTACAAATGAAAACCTTAGTGAGCATCGGCGATATACAAAAATGCTCGAGTCACCCATTGACTTTAATGGGGTTCGTTACTCGAAACGAACCCTCGAGCATCGCGGGAAGTTGGACTCGAGTAACGAGCACTCGAGCATTTTGGTGCTCGCTCATCTCTAGTAGACACCGATTTTAATCCATGCATTTGTGGGAGATGTCCTACATGTATTTTCTGTATTTTTGTCAACAGTGAAGATGCTATGTTGTGTTTCCAGTCTGAACCTCTGGGGGAAGGGAACATCACCCCCCCACCTCCACAAGAATTGGAGGAGCAGTGCTCTGTGTCCATAAACTGTTCAAACCGGTTCTAACTGGCAAAAACCTATCTAGGAATGTCTTTGTCTTTGTCTTGGTCAGAAAGGAGAAACAGGATGTTCTTCTCATGAGACCAAATTCAAGAATGAACTGAGCGTGCTCACCGAAGTTCCTCCCAGATGGATGACATTACAAGCTACCTCAAACATACCTCCCTCTGAGAATGACCTTTCAGTAGAGATGAGCGAGCCTACTCGGCCACGCCCCTTTTTCGCCCGAGCGCCACGATTTTCGAGTACTTCCGTACTCGGGTGAAAAGATTCGGGGGGGCGCCATGGGTGAGTGGGGGGTTGCAGCGGGGAGTGGGGGGGAGAGGGAGAGAGAGAGGGCTCCCCCCTGTTCCCCGCTGCTACCCCCCGCTCCGCCACGCCTCCCCCTGCCCCCGGCGCCCCCCGAATCTTTTCACCTGAGTACGGAAGTACTCGAAAATCGCGGTGCTCGATCGAGTAATTACTCGAAACGAGTATACTCGCTCATCTCTACCTTTCAGCTCACTAAATAATGTAACTGTATCCTAAATTACTTCACTTCCTGTGTTGAAATTTTATTTAAACTTTACGCGCGTGAATAAAGATTCAGACTCTTTTGGGGACACATGATGGTCAGACATGTGGTCTTTGAAAGGCTCTCTAGGCCTGCCCATATTATCTAATTTGAAACACACAGTACATCGAATAGTGAAAATTGCACGAACACATTTCATATGGTGTTTCCATATTTTTGTCCACCCCCTATATATTGCTCCTTAAGACCCTCAAAAGGATAATTCATGCTAATTCCTACTTTGCTAAAGAAGTTGTCTCATCAAAGACAACCCCTCTTAAAATGAGGTTCCTTCTACCATTAATGGAAGTCCAGAGCATGTAGGTGTTATATACAGTACTTTATGGCTAGTATGGTAGCACTGATGGTGGCTGACAATACCATTGGGCTTTGTAGCTGGCACTGTTAAAGGCATTGTCCTGGATCAGAAAAAGGTGGCTGCTTTCTTTCAAACACAGCCTGTCTGTTAGCCGTGTATGGTTCTGTAGCTCAACTCCATTAACGTGAACTACAGCTGAGCAGCAATACCACACACAACCTGTGGACAAGTGTGGTGCTGTTCTTGAAAGAAAGCAGAAACATTTATTCTCAACCCTAGAGAACCCTTTTTAAGGAAGCACAAGGCATCTGAAAAATCTGCATGTGGCATGCTGTACTCATGGCATGTACCTGTTCCTCTATCCGTAGCCATAGGTTGGTAGACATTTTAGTACATAACGTGTAATTATAAAACCTATTATATGTTGATAATGGATTATACTTTACACTTATATTTTACTACCTTTAGAGGCATTTTACAGTATTCATTGAGCAAAGGGACATCAAAAACCAGACGTCGCAGGAGCTGCTGAAGCATGGAAGGTCGCATGTGGCTGCAGAAAAAAAGCAAAGATTTAAAAGTTCGGGATGACAAAACTTGTTAATTTTTTCACAAAAATGCATTATTCTATTGTACATTATCATAGTAAGAGTAAGCCAAGAGAAGGGTTAATAGCAACATACATATATATATATATATATATATATATATATATATATATATATATATATATATATACACACACATATATATATACTGCATATATATGCCAATTCCTATTATACAAACTGCAGATGACTAGACCTCGCCCTTCTGTACTTAATGCATTCCCTTATATTTCACTTTACCTATAGATAAAAGACACGAATAGAACAAAGATCTCCATAGTAACAAGATACGCAGCCCTGACATCCTCTGCTACTCATGTTTGTATGCATACCTGCATCAGTGACGCTATTGTGTGAGAGTTTAGAAAGACGTGAATATAATCCCCAAAGCTACATCATTTCAAAGGGTTTACAATGTATAGAAGGGTAAGTGACGTACATACAGAAGACATGAAGCAGTAAACGGTGCAGTAAAACACTATACGCATTACTGGTAGTCTCCTGATTTCTGCTTTGTGCACATTACATTAGGGCCATTAGTAAATGCTAATATATATTGTTGCTTTCACTAGATACTATGGATTATAACTAGAGATGAGCGAACACCAAAATGTTCGGGTGTTCGTTATTCGTAACGAACTTCCCGTGATGCTCGAGGGTTCGTTTCGAACAACGAACCCCATTGAAGTCAATGGGCGACCGGAACATTTTTGTATTTCGCCGATGCTCGCTAAGGTTTTCATGTGTGAAAATCTGGGCAATTCAGGAAAGTGATGGGAATGACACAGTGACGGATAGGGCAGGCGAGGGGCTACATGGTGGGCTGCATCTCAAGTTCACAGGTCCCACTATTAAGCCACAATAGCGGCAAGAGTGCCCCCCCCCCCCCCCCCCCCCACTGTCAGCATAAAGATCGTCCTCCTCTGGCACAGCTGTAACAGCTGTAGCAGAGAAGAACGATGTTTGCCCATTGAATTCAATGGAACCGGCAATACAGCCGACTCCACTGAATGCAATGGGCTGCCGGCGATCGCAGGATGAATGGTCGGAAAGGGGTTAAATATATAACCCCTTTCCTGCAATTCATCCAGAAATGTGTTACACTAAAAATATATACCGGCGTATAAGGCGACGGGGCGTATAAGACGACCCCCCAACTGTCACCTTATACGCCGGTAATACAGTGGAGCAAAGAATAAAAAGCATTACTTACGTTTTTAGATGATCTGCGGCGCTCCTGCAGGCTGTCACTCCCTCCTGGTCCACGGCAGACAAGCTTTCTCCACGAAAGACTTTAAATCCCTGCCTCCAGAAGCACATGTGCCTTCAGCCAATCACAGCCAATGACAATGATGTCATTGAATGGCTGTGATTGGCTGTGTTTCTGGAGGCGGGGATTTCAAGCCTTGAAATCCCCGCCTCCAGAAACACAGCCAATCACAGCCATTCAATGACATCATTGTCATTGGCTGTGATTGGCTGAAGGCACGTGTCTTTCTGGAGGCAGGGATTTAAAGTCTTTCGTGGAGAAAGGAATACTCTGCCGTGGATTAGGAGGGAGCGACAGCCTGCAGGAGCGCCGCAGATCATCTAAAAACGTAAGTAATGCTTTTTATTCTTTTCTCCACTGTATTGCCGGCGTATAAGGTGACAGTTGGGGGGTCGTCTTATACGCCCGGTCGCCTTATACGCCGGTATATATTTTTAGTGTAACACATTTCTGGATGAATTGCAGGAAAGGGGTTATATATTTAACCCCTTTCCGACCATTCATCCTGCGATCGCCGGCAGCCCATTGCATTCAGTGGAGTCGGCTGTATTGCCGGTTCCATTGAATTCAATGGGCAAACATCGTTCTTCTCTGCTACAGCTGTTACAGCTGTGCCAGAGAAGAAGGATTTGTCTTCTATATGTTCTCAATGGGGTCAGCGCTGCTGCCGCTGGCCCCATTGAGCGCATATAGAATGCATCCATAGCGAGCAGCGGGAGGGGCAGACTTTCATATCAGGCGGACACCTTATCTCCCCAGCCACTCACAGCAGGGGGGTGGTATAGGGCTTAAACGTTGCAGGGGGAAGTTGTAATGCCTTCCCTGTCTTTATATTGGCCAAAAAAAAGCGCTAACGTCTCAGGGAAGAAAGTTTAATTTACCAGAACACCGCATGGTGTTCGTTACGAATAACGAACATCCCGAACACCCTAATATTCGCACGAATAGCAAGCTCGGACGAACGCGTTCGCTCATCTCTAATTATAACCCTGATTAGGTCCTAAATGTCTTTAACTCCCCTAAACTTTTTATTTGTTAAGGCCCATTTAGACACAACGATTATCGCTCAAAAGATGTCTTTTGAGCGACTTTTGAGCAATAAACATTGTGTGCATTCAGCGCAAGGTGATCGCTCAAACGCTGAGCGATCACCTTGTGCTCCGAGCGAGGTATGCAGAAGACAAGCGGGGCTGCTTGTCTTCTGCATCTAGCTGTTCTCTGCTGGGAGCACCCGGCTGTTATACAGCCGAGCGCTCCGAGCAGGGTATGCAGAACACAGCTGGACCGCTGTGTTCTTCATACTCCGCCTGTGTTAAACAATAGTATCAGTTGTATCCCGCTGTGAATCCCTGATAAGGCTCATCATTGTCTATCAGCATACTGAAAGAGAACGATGAGCGATGGCTTAACAAAAACGGCACGATGTCAGTGCAGTTACACACAATGAATATCGCTCAAAAGACGCTCACCTCTTCTGGTTATAGTCAAAGGACTCACACCATACTGAACACTTATGATGGTGCAGATTAAGGACTACTCAGGATACATTTAAGGTATATTTTCCTTATCTGGTTAATACGCATTAATAAATGTAAAGTTGTATTCTGATATCAGCCTACCTGCTCGAGACTTCACCTTCTTTTTCTAATTGGAGTACGTTTCTAACATGCCCAAACCCTGATTTTGGCTGCCAGGTTTGTGGACACTGGATTGGTGAGCTTATCATTTATTAATTTTTTTGTTTTAGCTGTGCTATCTAAAAACTAACAAATACGGTATATGCTGCAGTACTGTACCTTGTTTGTACAACAGAAGTCAATCGCCAGACGCTCCAAACATGCACCAGTAATTAATCTGCATGATAAATGTTTGGATTGCTACGCAACAAAAAGCTGTAGCGGTCATATACACTACTGTTATGTTTATCTGTTAAACAGAACCTTACAAATATATTAGTGTGCAGCTAAAACGACATCTTTTTGTATTTGGGTTAGGTTGGCTTCACAAGACCAGGTTGGCTCCGCATGCAAGATCCCGCAGCGAATTCCGGCTGTGAAGACGGCCGGTGACCCTGAGGTTTTTGCATTGCCATTGGTCATGTGTACTACAGATTTTTTTTCAACACTTGTATTTCCTGTGCTATCGCTTAGCGATGACACAGGTAACCGCGGCCCGTATACAATTAACATTGACTTCAACAGAGGCAGTTTGCGCCGAGTCTGCGGCAAAATAGAGCATGCTGTGATTTTTTTCTATGCTCACGGAATACGCAATTCACACTCATGAGTGTGAGTGAAAAAAAGAAATCACATGCCTTTCAATGCGTGCGATTTGCTGCGGATCTTCTGCATGGACGCCGATCACGGATTGTACAATAGGAATCCGATCAAGTGAAGCTGGCCTTAGAAACCTTTTACACGAAACGAATGTCAGGCAAACGATGCCCAACAGTCGTCCCCGTGTATACTCTCTCCCTTGCTGTTACACAGACGTGAGTATCGCTGGATCCCTCACAGCGCGGCCAGCAGGGAGGCGGGGCGGGTGGAGGAGAGTTTTCACCCCGCTCTCCCCCGCCCCTCTCCATTCACTGTAAGCAGCGGCCACTCAGTACTGAACGGATACCGTTTACATTGAACAATGGTTGTTCAGGATTTTAAACATGCTTAAAACTGAATGACTGGACGACTGTTCAAAACTCTGCAGGAGTCTGAACAACCAGAACAATTACACTGTGCAACACAACTCTTGTAACAGATAAGCAGATTGGCGGCTTATAGTAACTTTAGTGCGCTGAATTCAAATATGATATCCATTTTTTTCTGCCACGTAAGGTATTCCAGTTATGGGGAATAATGTAATCCAATTACCGTTGTATTGTATCTTTTGGAAATCTGCCTATACAATTAATCCAGTCAGCTCACCATTAACCTTGCTTAATAAAAAGAATAACAAAAGTGATACTCACTGCGCACTGACTGAACACTATAAGGGTAGGTTCATGTAACATATAGGGTATTTTTTCACGAGGCGGAAACACTACGGAGCATCCACCAGTAAGTTGTAAGTAATGAACTGTGTTTTTACAGGTCACTGGTTAGACTGGCACTATTTTTCAAAATGTAATAAGAATATGGCTGAGTAAGGTGAGCAGAAATCCAGATTTAGGCGAGACAGTCCTGCTTTGGGACCCTGTGTCCCACCTTCCGACGTGAGCCCAGCAGGTCATCCATTTGTCCTGCTTTTGGGACTTTTGTCCCACTTTCAGGACGTCTGGTTACCATAGTGATTACAATCCGGGGTGCCACAGCTCCCCAGCTTGTAATGACTGTGGGGCCGCAGCGGATGCACACACTGACGTCACACGTTTAGTGTGTAAATCCAGGATCTTCTTCCGTCTCCCCTGACCTCTCCTCTTCAGTTCTGCGAGAGGAGAAGGGAGAAGGCACTGCTGCAGGTGCACACACACTTCCTCCCGCAGCAGTGCCGAAAAGAGGAGGAGGGTAAGTTTCATGGATTTTATCAGTGTGGGGGGTCACTTTTGCTACTGAGGGTCACTATTGCTACTGAGGGTCACTGTCGGGGGTCACTATTGCTACTGAGGGTCCCTGTGGGGGGTCAGTATTGATACTGAGGGTCACTGTGGCTGTCACTATTGCTACTGAGGGTCACTATGGATGTTACTATAGCTACTGAGGGTCACTGTGGGGGTCATTATAGCTACTGAGGGTCACTGTGGGGGACACTATTACTACTTGAGGCCACTCTGAGGGACACTATTACTACTGAGGGTCACTGTGGGGGACACTATTACTACTGAGAGCTACTGTGGGGGACACTGTTACTAATGAGGCCACCGTGGGAGACACTGCTACTACTGAAGGCCACTATTACTACTGAGGCCAGTGTGGGGGTCACTATTACTACTAAGGGCCACTATGTGGGACACTGTTACTACTGAGCGCCACTGTGGGGGATACTGTTACTACTGAGGGCCACTGTGGGGGACACTGTTACTAGTGAGGCCACTGTGGGGGACACTGTTACTAGTGAGGCCACTGTGGGGGACACTGTTACTAGCGAGGCCACTGTGGGGGACACTGTTACTAGCGAGGCCACTGTGGGGGACACTGTTACTAGCAAGGCCACTGTGGGGGACACTGTTACTTGTTACTAGCGAGGCCCCTGTGGGGGACACTGTTACTAGTGAGGCCACTGTGGGGGACACTGTTACTAGCGAGGCCACTGTGGGGGACACTGTTACTAGCGAGGCCACTGTGGGGGACACTGTTACTAGCGAGGCCACTGTGGGGGATACTGTTACTAGCGAGTCCACTGTGGGGGACACTGTTACTAGCGAGTCCACTGTGGGGGACACTGTTACTAGCGAGGCCACTGTGGGGGACTCTATTACTAGCGAGGCCACTGTGGGGGACTCTATTACTAGCGAGGCCACTGTGGGGGACTCTATTACTAGCGAGGCCACTGTGGGGGACTCTATTACTAGCGAGGCCACTGTGGGGGACTCTATTACTAGCAAGGCCACTGTGAGGGACTCTATTACTAGCAAGGCCACTGTGGGGGACTCTATTACTACCTAGGTCACTGTGGGGGACACTATTACAACTGAGGTCGCTCTGTGTGTGGCAGCATAAATCTAGCTGCCACACACAGAGCAGAAATGCTCCCCCTCACCTCCTCCATAAGCTTCCTGCTGGCAGCGCTCCGCTCACCTCCTCTGTAGGCTTCCTGCTGGCAGCGCTCCCTGGCTTTTAATTCCCAGCGGCCTGGTCAGATGCAGTGCCACTGTTCAGGTGATGCTGATCAGGTTAGGCCACTACAGGCAGCTGGAAACTGGAAGCCCAGGAGCGCTGACAGCAGTAGGCCTACGGAGGGTAGCGCTGCAAAGCATGAAATCATTTGTGGGTACGTGGCTAATTTTCTGTCAAAATTCGCACAAATAGCATGGATTTTGACTGTTTTTTGGATGCAGAAATGCTGCGGAATTTGTTCCCTGTCTTTTTTGCAATGGCCCTGTACTTTTTATAGCGACAAAGGTAAAATCATACGTTGTGATAAGCCCCACCCCTGACCACGCCCTTCTATCCCGCTTTGATCGTGGGAAAATCTGGTCACCTTAGGCTGAGCAGTGTTGATGTCTGAACAACCCAGACAATTTCTGTGGACAGTTCAAAACAAAGATACAGCGGAGGAAAATAACATCCTTGGTAAAGTGGGCCTATCACAAGTATTTCAGAATAAAGCTTGGTGACCAAGATAAGAAGTGGCACCGCACATCATCTGTGTCATGTAATACTCATCACACACAGTGGCTGAAAGGCAAGAGTACAATGCCATTCACCATTCCGATGGTACGGTGAGAACAAAGAGACCACCATACTGACAAATACCAAAGGTTTCTCCAGAAAACAGAAAGATTAAATTCTGTATCCAGATCTACCTTCTGCAATAATACCTATGCATGACACCAGATTACCTATTCCTGATCCAATGGGAGGGTTGCTATTGGCTTCTGGCTGTGCAGTATCCCTGGGACGACTATGGTGGTTACTATTACTACTCAGGCCAATATAAGGGACACTGTTACTACTGGGCCACTATGGGGTCACTATTACTACTGGGGCCCTGTGGGGTCACTATTACTACTGATGCCACTGTGGGGAACACTATTACTACTGTGGTTACTATGGGGGTCACTATTACTACTGAGGTCACTGTGGGGGTCACTATTACTACTGATGCCACTGTAGGGAACACTATTACTACTGAGGTCACTGTGGGGGTCACTAATACTACTGGGGCTTCTATAGGGGTCACTATTGGGGCTCATTCCTGTGGACGTAAACACATCGTATTTGCACAACCAAAAATCACTTGCACCCATATTTTTCGCCTGCTCTGGCGTGTTTGTTTTTAAGTACACAAATACACTGCATATTTGCGCATACAAAAAAGAATGTAGACAGGCTCATTGAAATGGTGTGCAAATAAGCAGGTTTCCTGCATACTCACTGCATATTTGTGCCTGTCCATTAACTTCAATGGCTTATTGCAGTGTGTAATACACCCCAACAAGGTCATGCTGCGTATTTTTTCACATGATTGTACATTGTGTGAAAAAATACAGTCATGTGAACAAACCCATTGAAATGAATGAGTTCTATTCACTGCATATTACGCCCACAAGACATGTCAGTCATTGAAAACCGTTACAAAGGGAAGTACAATCCTAATATGATGCGTGGCTTTTGCTGGTTCTTACAGTGGGAAAATAATGTTTCTTACAGCAGGAAGTCCAGAGCCAAGCGTCATTTTCCACCAAAAACATTTGAATAGTAATATTACGGCACGTCCAAACTGTTATCATCCTAAATAAAGGAAATGGTTCGTAACTTGAACAAGAGACGTGCAGCTAGTATTCAATGTTACCAGTGGAATCAGCAGGTTGTAATTTTACAGAAACATATCAATTATTTTCTGTTGTGAAAATTAAAAAAAAAATTGTTGCACAGTGTAATCGTCCCATGTAAAAGGGCCTTTACACAGTCTTCTCCTGCGTGGCTTACATGTGATCTGAATCTAGCATCACAGTAATAAAATAAAGTCTTACTGGCATATGGAAAGCAGACATTCTTCAATTGTGTCTCTCTGAGCTTTGGTTAGAGAGCGCCCCTTGGACAGTCTGTATATTGTATGCAGGGTGGAATCAATTAATGCTGCATAGTGCTCAGTGCCCGAAAATAGAGGAGCACAGCGAGTGAGCAATGGGAGAACTGCGGAGCAAATATATCTATTCAAGGCAAGAGCCATCTCTGTGACACTCAAGGAAGCCTGGAAAAAAGAAGACAACTTGTTTGAGAGAATGCATTAGTACATACAGTTAAATCACTGCAACATAGATAATGTAGACTAAGGGCAATGGGGAAATAACCAACAAGTACACTAAAACAGAAAACTCCACATACGGATATGCATTGTTGCGGAAACTAGTGGAATAAAAAAAGTCAGGTTTTAGCAAAGAAACAGGAGAGATTTGGGGCAAGAGGACTCTAGCAGTTCTGCAAGTTATAGCCTACATTCACAGCAGGACTTTTCTCTTAACAAAAACAATAAAAGATCGGGTTTCACTCACTTGAAAATCTGTTATCAGTGTTGTCCAATAGACAATGATCATTACAACTCACCCGTAATTTGAGTTTCTCGTGACAGCACTAAGAGAGAGGGATTCCTCCCCTAGTTGAAAAAATAGGCAACTTCTCGCTTTAATATTTCTATTTTTCTGCAAAGGCACCAACAGAATGGAAAAAGATGGTGCCATCATGGGATTGAGAAGATCGAATTACCAGTGAGTTGTCATTGTTATTTTCGCCCCCTCCCACAACACTATCGCAAAAGATATACTAGAAGGAAAAATCAGGGCGGAACAACACCTTGGAGAACCTTGGAGCCAATGTGTCAGCTTGTGTGTTAGGAAATGTTCGCTTCAGAAATATCAAATCTATGGTGTTTGAAAAACGTTGAGCGAGAAGACCAAAGCGCACCTTTGCAGATTTCATCAATGTTAGCCTCTATACACTCAGCCCAAGGTGTGGCCACAGCCCTGATGGAATAAGCCCCAAGACTACCCGGTGGAGAAATCTCCAATAACAAAAAACAAACTAGATAGCCTGTCTGATTTATCATGCAATAGAATTCCTGCTAATTTTCAATGTATTGTCCCTCGTACTAAATTGAGCACACAGATTCGGATTTTTCTCCATTTCTTGGTACCCTGAAGAGGACTCTTAATGGACAATGCCTAAAACTCTGCTACCTAATTGGCCAACATTATTATCACAAAAAAGCATCTGTGTGTAAATGGGCCTTTAGAGTGTGATGTGACCTTCAGAGCACCTCAGGAGTATTGCACTGCCCCTCGGCCTGAGTAAAGTGTTAAGTTCTGCAACATTCAAGTGTTTTGTACAACCTAGTGTGACCAGAAACCATCCAGTATATTGTGCCACTGAGTGTTTATAATGATCAAGATTTCAAGCCACTGTTAAAGAAAATAAAGTCATCTGTTCAACTGCTATGTTCTGCCATATATCTTATAGTGGAAGCCCGTATGCATCCCTTACACAGGGTGGGCAGGGATTACAGATGCTGATTTTGTTTTAGATGTTCATCAAACTGGACTAGCTAGAAAAGTAAACATCTAGCTGCACACAATGGTTTTAAATACCATTTAAGTCACCTCCTAGGATTTCCTTGAATGTAATGCCTCTGATGCCGGTAGGAGGACAGTGCCATGAGCTGATGTCACATCTGGTTCCTCTAGACCAGGGGTGGGCAATTAATTTTCCCATGGGGCCACATGAGAAATTGGAATGGTTTTAGAGGGCCAGACCAACATACGAAGGCTCCATGCACATTGCCTTAATGGGGCCGTATTCCAGCCGCCCGATTTGCGGCCAGAATACGGCCGCCATTCTTGTATTTCTCTCCGTGTTTAGTCTCATAATGGCGATGCAAATTGTAATCTTTAAATACAGCTATCTGCTCTCCACAAACTAAACACACAGCTTTACCTTTGGTTTCAGTAAATAAATATTTAGAAGTCCATTCTTTGTTAAAAACTCGGCATTCTGCATCAATTTTTCTTTTTTTAATGTTAGCCGCCATATTTAAGGGTTAACAGCTAACCTCGGAAAATAGATTTTTTTTAATACACAGTAGTATGCTCCTAGGAGAGGGCACAGAGAGCTGCCCCAAGAAGAGAGATTAAAAAGTGAATATTATTAGTATTATTATTCTAATTACAATGCAAAGGGAAAAGTCCTGACACTTACCAATGACGAGCGTGGAACGATTGTCCTGGCACTCCCCAAGGTCCGCAACGAGCATCCTGGCACTCAGAAGTTACAGTGGCATCACTTACTCAGCATCGGGAAGCAGTGAAACTACAAACTCCGAAGCCTTGTCCATTTTGTTAACTTATGTGCTGTTTAATAAAGTTATTCAAGCCTACGTCATTGGTAGAGGTGCTTGAATAAGTAAGGCCTGAATAACTATTAGCACAGCACAGAAGTGAACAAAATGGACAAGGCTTCGGAGTGCATAGTTTCGCTGCTTCCCGTTGCTGACACCGGACTCATTGGTGAGTCACCAGGACACTCTTTGCGGGCCGGTCCGAGCTATTCAGCGGGCCGGATGTGGCCCACGGGCCGTGCTTTGCCCAGGTCTGCTCTAGACATAAGAACTCAGGATTTTACAGGACCTGGGAGAAGCAAGTTACCATTCCAATGCCCCAGCACATCCAAGGTGTGATGCAAAAACTCTGACCTAGTTGCTGCTCATGCCACCCTGTTGTGCTGCCCATAGAGAACACTTGGATTGGGCTGCAGCCTAATCCTCGGCAGAGATTGAAAGGGCCAGAACCTCAGGAACATCTCAGATGCCACCAAAAGAGACAGTCTGTGGCAACTCTGGCTGAGATTCCTGAGGCTACAATAGCCTCTGGTCCCATGCAGCCCATGAACCCCTACACCAAAAAAAAGTGAAAAAATATTTTAAGAGCTCACAAAACCAAGCTCTAACAAGGGATCAGGGATTAAGGGATCAGGAAACCATTGCCCGTAGCTATTCTGGCAATCGGGTTTTTCTCTCCCTAGTGGGTTGTTCCTTCTCTTTTGTCTGCTGTTGTGGGAGAAGGGAATGTTTTTTCCAGCAAGTAGAATTTCATTACTTCTCCATTGAATAAAACAGCGCTGTGCTGCAATACTAGATGCGAACCATGGATAAATGTAGATGCTTTTCCTCATCCCAGACAAGCTCTTTAAAAATACATAGAAAAACAATGTCTCCAAAATACTGTTCAGCACAAGAATAAGATCTCTTTCTCTCTGTGTATGTATGTATGTATGTATGTATGTGTGTGTGTGTGTGTATATATATATATATATATATATATATATATATGTATATATGTCACCTATCAAATCAAGCAAGGTATAAAAGTGCGGCATTAAATTAATGAAAGAAGGGGAAATGATGAATACGAGTATGACACATGATACACTTTCAATTTATGACTTCACAGAAATGTATATAAAGTTTTATAAATTGTTAAACTCTAACATTATGTTCTTGGCCGCAGATGAAACCTTTGGGCAATGATGACGCTTCACTGTAATAACTAATATTGAATGTTTATCTACATATACACAATACTTTCTAATGATTCTCTCTATTAGAGGAATGTATAAAGCATATTCTAGCTCCCTCTACTGACACATGTATAAGTAGAATTCAGTTTTCCTCTATGTTCTGTAAAGTGGAATATATGATGCTGATCTCCCAATGATAGTGCTGGGTAACAGACTGTAGGAAGAATGAAGAAGTTGCTCTGCTCAAAATATATGCTGGAACACATTGTAAGGTAAACTCAGCTTACTGTGTCAAGAGATGCTGATGCTCTAAGATCAGGTAAGAAGGCCACCTCCAGCAAATGGAGGAGGAAACTTTGGTCCTTAATACCATAGACACGGTCCAGGAAAAGCACCATGGGAGCCTTGTGATCAGGGCAGAAACTGGCTGCCATGTCAGGTTCAAACACTGTGCCATCTGAAAAAAGGGAAATATAAACTCTCAGACTGCTACTTTGTACTACTATTTCACACAAGCAAACAAATAGATGCATGCACACTTAAAGCGGTTCTGCCAACATAGGGGATAGCTTTCTGGTAGATGGGGGTATGATCTCTCTGGGACTCCTATCAGTCCAGAAAATGGAGGTCGAATTAAGCAGTAGCACATTTGCGCTGCCACTCCATTAATTTCAATGGTAAAGCTGGAGATTGCCAAGTTCAAGTGCTCAGTAATCACCGGCACTCCCACCAAAAAGAGTAGAAGTCACCGTTCCATTCATATGAGGACCTTCGGCATCACAGTTCTCAGTTTAAGTGGGGGTCCCAATGGTTGGACCAGCACCTATTAGAAAGTTATTCCCTATATAATGACAAACTATCGTTTAGTATTGTTCTGAAAATCTATTCCATACGTGTGATTTATATATAACCTTTATGAAATGTATGGAACAGTTGCAGAAATTTCTGTTATTTGTATAGCACCACCATATTTCGC
The DNA here is from genome assembly GCF_035609145.1 of Eleutherodactylus coqui. NCBI lineage: Eukaryota > Metazoa > Chordata > Amphibia > Anura > Eleutherodactylidae > Eleutherodactylus > Eleutherodactylus coqui. Next base: position 190,829,413 of record NC_089842.1, read on the forward strand.
AGCACTTTCAGGTAACTTATTTATTACCCCCCACTAAGCTGGGCACTCATTTCCATCCTCGGAAAGGATGGAAGGCTGAGTCAACCTTGGGCCGGCTACCTGAATCACAAGGGGATTGAACTTACAACCTTCAGGTCATGAGCGAGAGCTTAGGACTGCACTTCTGCTGCCTTACCACTCTGCGCCACATGAGGATCCTAAAATGTTCACTGGGTATATCCCTTAAAATATAACTTTTATTAATCAATAAATATAAAATGATTGGGCCTCACAAAAAACAGACAAACTGGAACTAACAAACACAGAGCAAGAATTTTAAACCCTGGAAAAGGACCAGAGAAAATATATGCAATTGACACCTCTATTACAATGCAGAAGTATCCTGCAACGTGAGACACTCTAATGCACTCTTTTTCAGTCACCATTGGGGATGGATGTCACCCAAAGATTAGAGGACCATATTAGGATGCGTCCTTCACAAAAAGATGAAAGGAGGATGATCGTTCCATCAAGGTAAGTGGTTTACGGAACACCTCCAATGGTGACGTACATTCGGGCTCCTATTGTGTCTCATCAACAAGGATCAGAATTATTAGAGGTGAAATGACAAGAGGCCACCAGGCCTATGTCTTCTTAGTACACAAACCCTCTTAAATAAGAGATAAAATCTGGTTCTTGACCAGGTAACTGCCCTATCTGGATAATAGCACCGGGCTAAAGATGCTGAAACAGTAGGACACCAGCAGCAGCCTATGATAGGTCCTTGTCCGTGATGAAAAAAGAACTGTATATAGTTTCGTTTAGAATGGACAAACCACAAGCAAAGCTTCTGCTGATGCCCCCCGAGAAAAAATACACAAGTGGCTGATAGATTATCAACCACAGGTTATCAATCAATGAAGAATCAAATTCTGCTAGAAATAACCAGAGAACCACTATTAAGGTACTGATGCGTTCTCATGCAGAATATAGCTTCAATAACCATTCAGGACGAGATTCAGAAAAACCTTCTGAGAGAATTATTAATGCAGAAATGGTTCGTACTAGTTCAACGCGTTTCTGTCATACACAGACTCATCAGGAGCCGTAATCTATGATGGTGTCATCAGACACGAAATTGTCCTTGGTAGTTATAACGTTTCTCTAATCTATGATACAAAGGTGCCATACACTGAAAATAATGCTGTTATCAGGCAATGAATATGAAACCCTGAACTTCCCTAAGTAGTTAAGTCCTCCTAGATGAGAAAAGGAGGAATTCGCTCCTCTAGATAAACCTAACCAGATTAAAAGGGACACTAAAATAGAAGATAACGCGTCCCAAATAACCCAAAAATTGATTAAACCCCTAAAAAAGGGGAGTTTTGGGATAGAAATGACAAACTGGGAACAATATCCACAGAAAACCAGCAACCCCACGATATGTGGAGAAAGCTTCTAACAAAAAGGTAAACCCTAATCCGGTAGGAGACAGAGCAAAAAGTTGGAAGGAAAGAGTGAGAACAGCAGCTCCTGTCTTGATGGTAGACAGGAGGGAAATGATGACTGCACAGGAGTTGTGTGTCTTAAATGAGGAAATCGAATTATAGGATCCTAAAATGCAATTAATACATTACAAACCTTCTTTAAAGATGCCTGTCGCTTGCATTTACTATATAAAAGTAATCCTAACATATGATGTGCCAACAACAGATGAAAGTAGCTAAACCTTTTTCCTCTTCCTCAGTGCGTGCAATCCTTAAAAATTTGCCTTTCCGTGCTTCCCACGCTGTACATTCAACCTGCACTTCCGGCTTCAGCACCTGCACAATGACATGCTTCAATGATGTCATGCACATGCACCAAAGCCAGAAGTGTGGAACCAGTGTGGTCTTGCTAAAATGCACAGCCCCCAGCCTGAGCTGGAGATGTCAATCATCAGCAGGAAGAGTGTGGTTGCATGGAGTAGAGAGCTCGGATGAGTTCAGCAGTGGAGCCACCCATTGGACGGTTTGATATAATTAGCATGCCATTTCGGAAGTGCAGAAAGTTGAATTTTTGGGGACAGAAGGTACTGAGGAAGATAAAAATAGAAAATTATAAATATAGGTGACAGACTTTCTTTAAATGCTATGTATAAAATAAAATAAAGCCTCTAATCCATTTTCAGTGGGAAAGCAATATGGCAAAGAGTCCATTTTCAATACCTAATTCTCTTGAAAAATGCATATGTTTAAGAATGGCAGCAGCCTACTGCAGTGGCATCTTTAGATTGGTCATCAGACAGGTGTAGCTCAGTGATTTATCACAGGCCACAAAACAAAAAGATACATAAAACTTCAGTTCCTTTACTTCTATATAATGCTTCAATGACAAGGCCACATAATTGGCTTGTAAGGAGCTGGATCCCATCCGTTTTAGCACTAAATATACACCATTGACACTGGCTATTCGTCTGTTCTTGAGAGCGAAGCCTAAATCAAAATGGACTTGAGAATTATTTGGCCTGTTGATACAAGTGACTGATAGAATTACATTAGGTCCTCTGAGATTTTACCTTTGTTAAAAGCAGGCAGTTTCAATGGGATGCTAATAATCCCGACCAGATCTTCTGTGGGCACCAGTGATCTGAGAATGGAGCGGATTCGTATAGCTTCACCTTTACCAGCTTGGATCAACTAGAGACACAACAGGAATGCAGCATTTAACATCCGGGCTCACAGGTGGTTTCATTACACACATAGTTTATAATTAAGCATCCATTAAATGAAACAATAATTGCTGCTTATGTTACTGCAAAGTGTATTGTGTCTGCATGCTACATAGAAAGGCTGTTTATGTCCCTGCTTATATTTCTAGCAATTCAAAGTACCAGCTAAAGCTAAAAGATGATTCCCATTCCTAATGTCTACCTGGGTCTATTTAAGAGTTTACTTTTAAGGTTGCTACAACACAAGAGCTAGCGGTTGCTGCTAGTACTTACGTTTTCCAACAATTGCTGGGCTGAACTTGCAAGGCAGAGGCGTAATTTGAAGCTTCTGGGCCCCAATGCAAAACCTGTAACAGGGTCCCCAACTATAATGCTTTATTCATAGAACTGGGCTCCCTATATGGAGAAGAGGGGTCTTATGGGTCCCCTAAGGCTCCTGGGCCCGGGTGCAACCGCATCCCCTGCATCCTCTATAGTTACGCCCCTGCTGCAAGGGCATGTGCAGTAGTAGCATCTCTCCCCTACAAACACAGGAGCAACTATGCTGATTGCAGTTGTCACCTGGACATCGAAGTTTAGTGAATATGAAGAATTCAGGTGGCAGCTGCAATCAGTGTTTCTCCCTCTGTATTTTGCAGGGCAGAAACACTACTATTAGAGCTCCTGCACAATTGCGTTTCTGTCGCCCATTTGCAATTTTTGTGCAATGCGTTTTTAACATTAGAAAGTCCTAATGACCTTCGCGTTAAAAAAAACAAGCAAAAACGTGCGAGAAAAATGCAAGTGCGGGAGCCCTTATATGAGCGTTTCTTCCCTGCAAAACGCAGGAGGAGCTAAGCTGATGGTCACCAGCACCTGGACATGGTAATTCAGTCACTATGATGGTTCCAGGTACTGGCTTTAATCACTTTTTCTTTGCCTGTGTTTTGCAGGGGAGATAAGGGAGATGGAATAAAGCACTGCTGTGTAATAGCAGCCTTAAAGAACAGATCTTGTCCCTGATCTTTAAGGCAGGCTTCACACAAACATAAGCACAATTGCGCGCGCCTGAGTGCTGTGGTTTTTTTGCACTGAACTATGCTTGTATGCACGTGCATCAGCATATTTTCCTGTAATTTTTGCGTCTGCATGACATGTTCATTTGCGTACAGCTAATTAGTTCCAGGTGTATTCTTTTTCTAGTGCAATTACACAGTGTTTCATCATCTTCTTGTGTGTTGCGTGTGCATTTGTGCACCCCCCTCATTGACCTTTATGGGGGCCTTTGTTGAGCAGATACACAGGAAAATACAGCATGTTCTATTTTATAATGTGCGGCCAAAATAAGCACACAAAATACACACGTGAACAAACTCATTGAAGTCAATGGGTTCTATCCACTGCGTATTGCATGCGCAAGTTTTGCAAGCGCAAATACGTCTGTGTGAAGCTGGCCAAACTATAGTTATCTCACAGTCTAGAGCTATATTCACAATTTTGCATACTTCAGAGCTGAAATCTTCAACATTACCCGCTTACTCAGTGTATTCATAGTGCTAGTTCTGGTGAATTTCATTCCAGGAAGTGTAGCATGATGAAGATGTGAGAAACACTATCCCAGTGAATTATTGGCACTTGGCAGAGCTTTTAAAGGGATTCTCTACTTTGGAAAATCTGCACTTGTTAGAAAGGGACAGGTCCTCCAGAGCACGTGGTGCTCTTCATCACAGCTCTCCATCCTGACAAACAGATGAAGGTCTTTGGCACAGGACCCCCCTTTGTTACTTCAGAACTCGCTAATATGGATGAATTTTCTAAACTGGAGAACCCCATTAATGGTGTTTCTGGTGACCAACTGGTTGAATGTTTCCAACAGCAACCTGCAGAATTGTGAATGTACTGCGAATATTAACCTAGAATATAAAGCAGGCTGTGACTCAGATCAGTGAAAGATAAAACATAAGAGAAGGGCTGTCTAAAATAGAAATGCACTTGTAAAGCAACTTGCATCCTCCTCTTTGCATCCATCTCATAAACTGGCATAATATAAAATCTAAATTTACTGCGCTACATTCATGCTGGGTTACAAACACACTGCAGTATTTGCATGCTTGTACTTTGCTTCTACATAGTGTGTATTTCTGTCACATACATGTGTTTCTGGAGCGCAGCGTCCTAGAAGGTCAATAAGGGCTGAATAAAAGGACATTATAGCATTTCCCATGTGTACAATCTCTTCTTCTTCTTCATCTTCTTCGACCCTAAATTAATACACAAAGCATAATTACTATTTGTGAACAATCATAATAGAAATTAAGTTACCATATTTAAAGGGATTCTGCCTGAACTACAGGCAGCATAAACCCAAAACCGAGATGTCTGTTGCCCCTATAAGTGTTTTATTCTGAAACGACATACTTTGAAGTTTGACTCGAAACAGAGCTCCGAATTACAGGGGTGGGCCGGACCGGCCTTTCCCCGCCCACATCTTGCAGAGTGACAGCTCACCCCACTTTATGTTTAGGTACAGAGCGGTCAGTCATCATGCAGTGGGCAGGGAGAGGCTGACACGGCCCACCCCTGTGACTCAAAGCCCAGGGAGACTTCAAAGTGTATGCATTCAGAAACACTGCAGCATTTCAGAATAAAACTCTCACGGAGGCAACAGACATTTCTGTCTTAGACTCAAGCCGTCCGCGTGAATCTGATGACAGAATCCCCTTTTAAAGAATATTGTATTATCTCAGTGGCTCATATAGAGGTGAAGTTAGCTGAAGAAAAATTATGTGATGGCGGCACTGGACCTCAAAAGCAAAGGATACATCGAAAGCAACCTATACTAAAGGTAAATTGTTTTATTGGAGAGAACACCAGGTGTTTCATGTCTAAACTGGACACTTCATCAGGTATATTGCACATAAAGGAGCAATTGCACTATTTAAAGCGGCCCCAAGAAAAAAAAGAGTTTCCAGACAGGCCTAAGGTCATTGTACACTGCGGCAAACATCCAGTTTTCAGTTCATGCAAGAAGATAAAAACACATAAAAGCAATATGAAAACATATTTTAAAAACATGTGAATCACCTGGTCACTGGGTTGAAAATGTTGGAGCTGTTGATATCGTTCTGTCCAATAGTGTGATTCACCTTCAGTATGGCTTGCTCTGGATACATTCTTCTACTTTTAAAGACAAGTACCATTATCAGGTAATTTTTCTTCAGATTCCTACATACTAAACAGGACCGCATTTGGAAACTGGGATCCACTCGACTGCTCCACCTCCATACTACAAACAGCAGAGAGAGTTCTGCCTTCCGAAGCACAGCCTAGTTAGGTAAGATTTTGTCTCTCTTCACCGCTGTTCAGCCTTGTGGCTTACTACACATTGAAGCGCTTTATTGCCACCTTTTAGTTTCGGAGTCTCCCCATATAGAGGTGAAGACATTTTGTCTCCACTTTCTCCAATTAATATCTTGAATATTTACAAGATGATTTGAAGACACAGTAGCTACTCCTAAATGCTGTATTTTGGAAAATAGATTTACTGTATACTTACACTTCCCTCTGATACCCCTGAGAAGGAAGGTCGAGAGCCGGGTTTTCAGAAATGTTAATAGCCTCCTGCATTGCCGCCAACAAACCATTTCCACCCTCTCCTCTCAAGGAAGGTCCAAAACACTCAGGACGTCGGATAAGAAGCTTCACCACCACACTGGCGTTTTCTTCAACACTCTCACCTGGAAAACAAGGAAGACAAAGACAGCCCTTGGTTACCTGAATAAAGTCTCTGAGGACACAACATTAGAATATCATAATGCTGGTTTATGTCCCCCAAGGATGATGCATTCAGACTTCTGAAGATAATTGGATGGGGGATATGCAGAGCAGGTACAATGAATATGATCTAGAGATGTAAAAGGGACACAGATGTACTGTGATATAGCTCATTAGTAAAATGAAGAATGAAACCTCCACACCACGTATAATGTCCCACAGTTTCTTACCCTGTCTTACAGTAGCTTGACTGGTAGTTTCAAATATAATAGCTATCATTAAGTCACATTAAGAAATGAAGAATAAAAAGTCTACTATTAGAGTATGTTGTGGAAATACTGCGAAATTTACAGTGCAATACTGCCCAATAATGAGCATGTGCTTATGTACTGATTCTTTTTCCTTATCTTATCTGTCCTCCCACTATTCTATGCGCTACAGCACTCCAATCTGAGTGAGGCCTGTAGATCTATGCTTCTTGCTTGATGAATATAATAGAATAACCATAAAAACTGACAGTAACGCATGTAGAGTAGTAGGAGAAGTCAGGGTGTAACTATATAACAATGTAAGTTTATAAACTTTCAGGGTCTGTGTACCCAAAAAAGATACAAGGGTCTACAAAGAATATTGAAAGACTTCACAAAAGAAGGCAGATCGGTAGCTTATATGTCATATTGTGCTCCTGTAACCTGTAGTACTATTTACTTCCAGAAGCATACTGCAGCAGGTGTGGCGGATTTCGCTGGCTGATGGTGTGGATTTCTCCAGCCAATCACCATGCTGGTCATTATCCATACTCTCTCAGAACTCTGGTGTTTGGAGACTTGCATGCTGTTTGGAACTTTGGATGTAGTTTGAGTCAGTCTCCCACATCCCTGAAGAAGGTCTGAACACCTGATTCCCCTGTTGGCATGGTCTGAGGGCCTTTGCTCCCTTATCCTTCTGTCAGGTGTGGTTCCAGACATCGTATGTCCTTTATGTTATCAGATGGGTGATGCCCGACACCTTGTCCCTTCTCCGTCAGATGGGTGATGGCGGACGTTCTCCCCCTTATGTGTGTGGGTGCATGTTTAAACTATGTCCAATTAGGTGTATGTATGTATGAGGTTCTGGGTGGGATTCCCCTGTGACTATAGGTGTACAGACATCTAGTGTGAACTATGACTTGTTCAGTGTCTGTAGGTGTGCAGTTACTTGGTGTGAACAATGTATTGTTCAGTGTAGGTCTGTCTGTTGGTGTGCAGACATCTAGTGTGTATTATTTCCTCGTCTGGTGTTTCAGGCTTTTCCTATCTAGGTTGAAACAGATGGTCCCTAGGTTCCAGTGTGGGGCCGTCCTTATTGGGCCGATCTCCACGCTTATAAGTAGCGTTCTCTTTCCTGGGTTTCGTTATCTTGCTAGATTAGGGACTCTCATGATAACAAGGACCCTTGACATTTGCTTGTGAGCTTACGCCAAAATACTACTAACTTGTACTATTTTATATTTTTATCTGCCTTGGTATGGTAGTACAATGGTAAGTATTTAGCTAGTTGGTGTGGTGTAGAGTCTAGATCCTTATTTCCCCTTTGTTGCGTGCACGTTCGGTTTATGTTTGGTGTGAACAGTGTGTGATTAAGGGCATATCCTTTCCGGTGCCCTTCAGCCTTAATTATTAAATAGATTACTTCCGTGCAGGCAAAGAGAATAAGACTCCATGCAAACGTAACATTATAATTTACAGGTAATTTCACTGATCTTTATGTACATATTGAGTGAAATGTATAATTAGGTTTTGGGTGTTTTTTATTTAATAAAAATGACAAATAATTAATGGTTCCAGCACCTATTCATTATGATGAAATAGATGGCATTATTTTGTGAATGTCACCTGCGAATATATTAACACCTCTTGTTTGCTGTTCCCAAACAAGCCTTTCTCTACCTAAATAAATTAATATTAGTAGTTATTCTCAATATTTTGTCATTTAAAGGCCAGCTGGGCTTTTGTGTTTCTTTCTGATGCCTGTCTGAAAGGTGAATGTGGGATATTTAATTGGCAGGAACACATTGTTTAGATAGCCATGAAATGTGTTTAAAATTCATTGATTATGTAGCCATTCCCCAAGTATATATAAGTGAGCTAGTGTTACCTTGGTTAGTTATTTCTTTCTGTCTGAATCTCCCAGCCTTTCTTCCTCAGTTGGTCATGTGATGTCAGTTCTGACCAGCTCAGATCTACTTTCTAGTCAAATGTTACAGCTTGCATAATGCTATTGCATGGAGCCGCTGGTTGCACATGCAGAGCTGCGGCTCCATTTCTTTCAATGGAGCAGGCAGATAGCCAAGTGCTGTGCTCAACTATCTCGGTCTGCCCCATTGAAATGAATGGGTGTTACCTCTCCATATATTTCAATGGGCAGACAGATAGCCAAGCACAGCACTTTGCTATCTGGCTGGGCTATGGAAAGGAATGGAGCCGCAGCTCCATGTGCAACCAGCGACTCCATTCCCTACTACACCACAGAAATGGGACAGCGTATCTTGAACTGTGAAACAGGGTGGACATATGTCCCCCATTTCTGGGATCGGTGGGGGTCCCAGCGGTTGGACCCCCACCAATCTATCAGTTTCACTCATCCAGTGGATGGGTGAAATTGAAAAAAATGTCCCATCGCTGGAATACTCCTTTAAGCTTTGAATAATTGATTTTAGTTTCTAAGAATTACAAGTCTCCTGTAGCCCAATAAACAGGATGATCAGTAAGTAGTGAGGTGACAATATTGGGCAATATAGTCCTTAATGTTATGTGGCATCGATTCAAGGAGTGCTCGAATACTGTCCTGAAGTAGCGTTAACCCTGTGGTATTGAACATAGTCCACGAGTACTATGGAAGGGCAATCACTTCACATCCAATTGTGTCTTACAGATTCTCGACTGCTCACCACTGTAGTGATTACCAGCTGGGGTGCTGCAGCTCCCTGCCGGTAATCACGCAGCAACCCTGATCCCAATGCACACTCTGATGTCAGTGTGCACCCAGGATCCTCCTCCCCTGAGTCCACTCCTCCTCAGTTCCGCATGGTCTGCTATTCCCCTTTTATCACACTCCCAGATCACATGATTGGTCTGAAACTGCATCAATTTGCATAACTTATTTGTCTGATGATACCCTGAAAGTTCTATCATATGGCTACAAAATTTTCTTGGTGTGGCATTTTATCTATGAGACCGTGTACTTCAATAGTTTATAAGGCAAAAGAAAAAACAGCCAAAGTCCTGTTGATCCTTGATATTTCTCCAAGGTTTCCAGAAGGCAATACAGGTGGTGGCTGCGCCTGCCAACATCGCCTTGAGTTTTCCTGCATACTGTGGGCTAATAATTTGGAATCAGTTAAAAGACAATGAGGGTGAACTCAATTTAGCAGGTTATGAATTTACATGGCCAAATAGAAATGTGTTAACATGTGAACTGGATTTCAACAATGCCTGGTTTATCAGTCTGAAGGATTGTGCCTTTCCAAGTGTTGGAGACATCCGGAAGTATAACTTCAAGCTTTAGAGTACCATTGCAAAATCCCAACAGGGCCCCCACTTACTCTGTGCCATTTATAATACTGCTGCAGTGGGCTCCCTTATGTACAAGGGTCTGGGTACGACTGTCACCTCTGTGTATATATAGTTATAGCCTTGGGGATGATGATAATCATCCATTCAGTCGCATCCGACCTTCAGTCACTCTATAGATCAATGTTCTCCATGCATTCCTGTCTTTCAGTTTGGCGATTGACATGTTCGTGGTGGCCTTGATTGTATCTAGCCTTTGGAGACCACTGCTATAGAGAATTTTCTCATAATGTGATTTACTTTCAGTCTCTAATTTAGAGATTAGATTATTTTCAACTATACAACAAAAAAGAGATCAGAAGAACATCAGTAAGATATAGGTAGTAGCGGTATCTACCCACCCACTGTGGGTGTGCTGACACAGGCACAACACTACTGAAAAGCTTGAAAAGATATCTTCTTTCGGCTGCCACCCACTCAGTGATAAATCTGTTCAATGTTAAGACTGTCTAGTCTAAAGGCCTAGACTAGATGGTCATTTAAAATTGCTCAAAACGAAGGCGACTTCTACCCTTAAGCAATTCAGCTCAGTATCTTATTACAAAGTAAATACAAACAAGTCACAGATGATGGGAATCCATATACAAGACAGGGTTAGGAAATTCCTAATAAATAAACATGGGTTTCAGTGTTGCACCTCCACGCTCCTGTACTTAGGCATCCATCTTACTCCCTTGCTAGACGACATGGTCATGGCCAACGTTCCCCCACTGCTGACCTTGCTGCAAAAAGAACTTGACAAACTGATCACCCTTAAACCTAGCTGGATGGGTAGAACAGTGCTTTATAAAATGCTAATTCTCCCACGAATTTTATATTATTTTCGATCCATTCCCTTAATCATCCCAGACCCCACCTTTTTAGTCTTTCAGCGCCAGATGAATAACTTCATCTGGCGTGGGGTAAAACCAAGGATTGCATTTTCTATAATGTCCAGACCTCTACAACTTGGTGGCATGGGGGTGCCCAACCTTCGACACTACCATAATGCCTTCTTACTAGACCAAATTAAACACTGGTGCTGTGTGGATGCAAACAAATCTTGGCCCTGACTAGAATCCTCCCTCTCATACATTAAAAATTGTCCGGCTCTCCTCCTGGTATTGGTTGTTGTAGACTTTGCTCCGTGGCTGGTGACTCGGGGACAGTGGCTGCTACAATCCGGACATAGAGTACAGTTTGTAATTCACCGAGCGCTTCTGCATCAGTGGGGACCCACCTCTCAATCCCTCCATACAGTCTGACCTCGCTGATGCCCAACCTCTCTCTAAAAAGGTAGCACATAGGACATTAGATGACAATAAAAGATATATACCAGGGGAACTGTGTCATTCCCTTTTCCCAGGTAAAAGACTGGTCCCAGACTCAGAAATATACAAATACATTCGAATCAGCAACCACCTAAGAACCAACCATAAAACCTCCACAGCCATACCTGGGCTGTTGAGGGAGCTCCTGCAACCTAATCAAATCACTCATAAAAAAAACTTACTAACTCCCTGTATCGCCTGCTCACAGACACAAACAAACTGAAAAAAACAATGCAATTCCTGAATTGGGAAAAAAATCTCAACAAAATATTCCCCACTATGGAATGGGACAGGGCACTAAAATGGGTAGATAGATCAACTGCCCCAGCTTCCCACTGGGAACAGTACGAGAAGCTATTGAACAGGTGGTACTTTACACCCGTGCGTCTTTCCCGGACGGGAAAAAATTCTTCCCCTGAATGTTTGAGGGGATGTGGGGGTGTTGGCTCCTTCCTTCATGTATTCTGGTCGTGCCCCATGCTCTCTAATTTTTGGTATCATGTTCACCAGCTGTTATCCAGACTCCACATAGCCAACGCTAGGCTTACCCCTGCAATGGCACTACTCTTGCTAAATATAGAAAGTCTACCTAATGCACATAGGCACCCTAGCTGTGAATTTCTCCTATGAGGAACTAACCACGTTTCAGCAAAATAGATTGAGGCAGTCCAAGAAAAATTGGGAACTCTGGACTAGACAAGTTCAGAGTAAGCAGAAAGGACACCCACCCTAAAGTACAGACACAGGCCTTAACTTAATGTATATCAGCCTGTTGCTACCTACCAAGCTGGGACCAGGCGATGTTCCCCACAAGGAAGTGCCTCCCTTTTCCTCCCTTTCCTACCCACCCTCTGTTCCCTTTCCTGCTTTCTTTGTTATATTGTTTTTGCATTTGCTGACCTGTGCATTACTAATGATTAGAGTTGAGCAAACGTACTCTGTCGAGCTTGATGCTCGTTCAAGTATTAGCGTACTCGATGGTGCTCATTACTCGAATGAGCATCACGCCGTGTTTGACCCCGTCCCAGGTTTTTGCTCCTCCCCGCTGTGACGTGCCTGTTTTGGCCCCGCTGCGACACAGTGCGCGCCAATGGCAAATTTTTGGAGGCAGAGAGAGAGACGAAGAGACAAAAAAAAAAAGCTCGGGACCCGGTGTCCCACATACAAAAATGCTGGAGTCTCCGATTGTAGCCAATGGGGTTCATTACTTGAGTAGAGCTCTCGAATTTTACGAAAAGCTCGACTCCAATAACGCAGACCCGAGCATTTGGGTGCTCGCTGATCTCTACTAATGATGTGAAATTGAAAAACAAATTTTAAAAAGTTGCTCAAATGAACGGAAGTGAGCAATAATCCTTACGTCTAAACACGAGACTATTGTGCCCTATTTGTTTGCTTTTCGTTTGTCACTCAGTTTCAGCCAGCATAAAAATCATTGCCATCTTGCTTACTTCTCATTACATCTAAACACTCCCCGCTCAGGGTTAACATAGAATGTGAAGTACTAAACAGGAAGTGAACGGGAAGGGAACAACTGTTGATAATCTGCCTGTCTGAACATTCCGCATGAGCACAACTAGCGATGACGTCATTCGCTTGTGCGCTCGTTTAAACGAGAATCGATCCATGTAAAAAGGGCATAAGTTTAGACCACCTATTAGTTGACTTTATACCAAAAACTGTAACACAATTTTTGCGCAGTTGATGCAATTTTTAGCACAATTTAGGCCATGTCCCTTTTTCAGACAAGTCAGAAAAACTGTCTGAAAGTGTATAAAAACATACGATAAATGTGTAGTGCAAGTATTTAAGACAGTTTTCTGACGGAACTTATACCAGAAAACTGTCATATTTTGAATAGTAAATATGCCCCTGTACAGTACAGTTATTTACACATTATTTGACTGTAGACCATATGAAGATGAGATGCTAATACAGGGCCCCAGCCAGCATTAGGCTGGCTCTATGTACATATGCCCATTATTAAAAAATAATAATGGCCACTTGGATTTTTTAAATTAATCTGGTCTTATTTTTTGTTTTATTGTAGACTGTGTTCTTGCTACTGTTTTGTACATTTCCTGTATATTTAAAGCATTCCCCTAATAGCATTCTCCACTGTATAAAAAAACCTGACATCTATACTTACAGTTCACGAAAACTGCAAAGCGCAGGAATGACAGGTAGCGCTCGCCCTCTATGGGATTCCATCCAATGTCTGGGTATCCTTTGGCTATTAACATTGGACAACTCTGCAGCCCACAACCTGCCAAGTATGTCACAACCTGTGGAAAAGCAGACAAGTCTCTAAAGTTAGGTTCCAACAGGAGGACAAAGCTGAATGACAGTAAAACTCTCTAGTTGTTTCCTTTCCAAAGCGCATTCCTCGGTTCAGATGATGGAATCGGCGCGAGCTGCTGACAGGTTTAACAATGTGAAAGATTCTTAACTTAGTGAAGGCTTTGGAGGCAAGCATGTTTAGATGTCTGATAGACCTGACAGCAAACCAGTAACAGTGTGTCATACTTCAATCCCGGCAGCTCCATGCTTCTAAACACTTGCTGACTTGGTATAGAGGGGCTTCATCCAGTCTATAAACATATATATATTTTAATAGCATGTCCAATTGATACTACACTGGATACAGTATATAACACTAGTCTGGATACAAGATGTGAAAAGCTGGGCATGGAGGTTGTAGTACCCTGTTGTACCACCTCTAGCTTGTATACATGATGTGATACATGGGCATTGAGGCTCTAGTCCCTTCTTGTACTGCCCTTTAGCCTGGATATAAGATGTGATACAGGTGGGTATGAAGGCTATAGGACCCTGTTATACTGCCTCTAGCTTGGATACAAAATGTGACACAAGCAGACATGGAGGCTCTAGTACCCTGTGGTATCAACCTCTATACATGTTGCGATACGGGCAGGCATGAAGGCATACAGGTTCCGAATAGTATCCTGCAGCATATCGGTTCATATTTTTGTAGCTGAGCCTCTAAACCATCCAAACTCGTAGGCTGTTAAAGTTGACATCCCAGACGGCCCCATACATGTTCTATTGGTGATATATCTAGCAAACTGCAGGCTACACAAGTGTAGCAATGTTGTGGTGACATTCCTGTGACATGGATTGGGGTGCTCACCCTAAACTAAATCTGGATTTGTCGCTGAAGACAACCCAGTTCCACTCCAGTCCAGTTTAATCTTTTATGATACCACTGCAAACAGAGGCTACGATAGGTGGGTGTTAAAGGTTGTACACGTAATGGGCGCCATGAGATTAAATGTCCTTCAGCCAAGTGCCTGGAAATGGTTCCAATAGACACAGGGGCCTGTAATGATGGTGATACTTGTCTCTGGATGGCAGACAACAAAACAGGTGCTTGTTGGACAATTAGACAATCCCCTCTACTGGTGGTCTGTCGAGAACATCCTGTGTCTGGTCAACTTATGTGCCCTCACACATCCATTGCTCCCAACCCCTCCTAACACTCTGGCAGAAAGGTCCTGGTGGCAGCAATTTGTCAATACGACCATCCAGCTCCTCGCGTTCCAATAATGCCCCCTCTCAAACTGGTAACTGGGTGAGATCTCTTCTCTGCATTGTATAGACGTCTAGTGGTCAACTAGCTCTACACAAGCGGAAGAAGAGGCCACTGCACACAAGGAGCCTCTGAGAGCCTTTCTATAGGCCAAGAGGGGAACCACTTTTAGGGCCTCCGGTGACAAGACCGTTCATTTAATCACCGCAACTCTAATCATTTACATATCTGCCTGAGATGTAACTGCCTGCCGAGTTTTGCAACAAAATGGCAACTCCTTCTAGGTGTGCAACTATTTGGACAAAGAGTGTGTATCCACATTGCAGAAGGTCAGAACTAGAGATGAGCGAATGTACTCGTCCGAGCTTGATACTCGTTCGAGTATTAGCGTGTTCGAGATGCTCGTTACTCGTGACGAGTACCACGCGATGTTCGAGTTACTTTCACTTTCATCTCTGAGACGTTAGCGCGCTTTTCTGGCCAATAGAAAGACAGGGAAGGCATTACAACTTCCCCCTGCGACGTTCAAGCCCTATACCACCCCCCCTGCAGTGAGTGGCTGGCGAGATCAGGTGTCACCCGAGTATAAAAATCGGCCCCTCCCGCGGCCCGCCACAGATTTGTTCTCACATAGAGGAGGGAAAGTGCTGTTGGTGCCGGAGCTGCTATAGGGAGAGTGTTAGGAGTATTTTTGGCTTCAAGAACCCCAACAGTCCTTCTTAGGGCCACATCTAACCGTGTGGAGGCTGCTTTTTGCAGTGTTGCACATTTTTTTTTTTTTGTATATCGGCCGTGCAGAGCATTGCGCCCTGCAGTAATTATACATACTCCAGGGCCAGTAGTGGTGGTGAGGCAGGGACAGAAGACATATATTGTGAGGCAGGGACAGAAGACATATATTGTGAGGCAGGGACAGAAGACATATATTTATTGAATATAGGCAGTGGGCCTTTCCAAAAACATTTGGGGAAAAAAATCTATTTGAGCTGCCTGTGACTGTCCTCAGTGTTCTGGGTCTGTGCTGGGTGTAGTTGTCCTCCTAATTCATACACAGCCAGCTAAGTGTTACAGCAGGCTTGCGCAAAATTATTTCCTGGCTCTGTGTTGGCTGTTACATCACATTCCAGTCCACAGTGCAACAGTCTGCAGTTATTTTACATACTCCAGGGCCAGTAGTGGTGAGGCAGGGACAGAAGACATATATTTATTGAATATAGGCAGTGGGCCTTTCCAAAAACATTTGGGAAAAAACATCTATTTGGGCTGCCTGTGACTGTCCTCAGTGTTCTGGGTCTGTGCTGGGTGTAGTTGTCCTCCTAATTCATACACAGCCAGCTAAGTGTTACAGCAGGCTTGCGCAAAATTATTTCCTGGCTCTGTGTTGGCTGTTACATCACATTCCAGTCCACAGTGCAACAGTCTGCAGTTATTTTACATACTCCAGGGCCAGTAGTGGTGAGGCAGGGACAGAAGACATATATTTATTGAATATAGGCAGTGGGCCTTTCCAAAAACATTTGGGAAAAAACATCTATTTGGGCTGCCTGTGACTGTCCTCAGTGTTCTGGGTCTGTACTGGGTGTAGTTGTCCTCCTAATTCATATGCAGCCAGCTAAGTGTTACAGCAGGCTTGCGCAAAATTATTTCCTGGCTCTGTGTTGGCTGTTACATCACATTCCAGTCCACAGTGCAACAGTCTGCAGTTATTTTACATACTCCAGGGCCAGTAGTGGTGACGCAGGGACAGAAGACATATACAGTGTATATAGGCAGTGGGCCTTTCCAAAAACATTTGGGGAAAAAAATCTATTTGGGCTGCCTGTGACTGTCCTCAGTGTCCTGGTTCTGTGCTGCGTGTAGTTGTCCTCCTAATTCATACGCAGCCAGCTAAGTGTTACAGCAGGCTTGCGCAAAATTATTTCCTGGCATTCCGTAAGCGAAGTCAGCCTCCAACCACAGGCCAATAAGCGGCACATTTAATTACAGCGTTCTGTTTCTGCACTACTGGTAATACACCATGCTGAGGGGTAGGGGTAGGCCTAGAGGACGTGGACGCGGGCGAGGACGCGGAGGCCCAAGTCAGGGTATGGGCACAGGCCAAGCTCCTGATCCAGGTGTATCGCAGCCGACTGCTGTGGGATTAGAAGAGAGGCACGTTTCTGGCATCCCCACATTCATCTCACAATTAATGGGTCCACGCGGTAGACCTTTATTAGAAAATGAGCAGTGTGAGCAGGTCCTGTCGTGGATGGCAGAAAGTGCATCCAGCAATCTATCGAACACCCAGAGTTCTGCGCCGTCCACTGCTGCAACTCTGATCATTTACATATCTGCCTGAGATGTAACTGCCTGCCGAGTTTTGCAACAAAATGGCAACTCCTTCTAGGTGTGCAACTATTTGGACAAAGAGTGTGTATCCACATTGCAGAAGGTCAGAACTAGAGATGAGCGAATGTACTCGTCCGAGCTTGATACTCGTTCGAGTATTAGCGTGTTCGAGATGCTCGTTACTCGTGACGAGTACCACGCGATGTTCGAGTTACTTTCACTTTCATCTCTGAGACGTTAGCGCGCTTTTCTGGCCAATAGAAAGACAGGGAAGGCATTACAACTTCCCCCTGCGACGTTCAAGCCCTATACCACCCCCCCTGCAGTGAGTGGCTGGCGAGATCAGGTGTCACCCGAGTATAAAAATCGGCCCCTCCCGCGGCCCGCCACAGATTTGTTCTCACATAGAGGAGGGAAAGTGCTGTTGGTGCCGGAGCTGCTATAGGGAGAGTGTTAGGAGTATTTTTGGCTTCAAGAACCCCAACAGTCCTTCTTAGGGCCACATCTAACCGTGTGGAGGCTGCTTTTTGCAGTGTTGCACATTTTTTTTTTTTTGTATATCGGCCGTGCAGAGCATTGCGCCCTGCAGTAATTATACATACTCCAGGGCCAGTAGTGGTGGTGAGGCAGGGACAGAATACATATATTGTGAGGCAGGGACAGAAGACATATATTGTGAGGCAGGGACAGAAGACATATATTTATTGAATATAGGCAGTGGGCCTTTCCAAAAACATTTGGGGAAAAAAATCTATTTGAGCTGCCTGTGACTGTCCTCAGTGTTCTGGGTCTGTGCTGGGTGTAGTTGTCCTCCTAATTCATACACAGCCAGCTAAGTGTTACAGCAGGCTTGCGCAAAATTATTTCCTGGCTCTGTGTTGGCTGTTACATCACATTCCAGTCCACAGTGCAACAGTCTGCAGTTATTTTACATACTCCAGGGCCAGTAGTGGTGAGGCAGGGACAGAAGACATATATTTATTGAATATAGGCAGTGGGCCTTTCCAAAAACATTTGGGAAAAAACATCTATTTGGGCTGCCTGTGACTGTCCTCAGTGTTCTGGGTCTGTGCTGGGTGTAGTTGTCCTCCTAATTCATATGCAGCCAGCTAAGTGTTACAGCAGGCTTGCGCAAAATTATTTCCTGGCTCTGTGTTGGCTGTTACATCACATTCCAGTCCACAGTGCAACAGTCTGCAGTTATTTTACATACTCCAGGGCCAGTAGTGGTGACGCAGGGACAGAAGACATATACAGTGTATATAGGCAGTGGGCCTTTCCAAAAACATTTGGGGAAAAAAATCTATTTGGGCTGCCTGTGACTGTCCTCAGTGTCCTGGTTCTGTGCTGCGTGTAGTTGTCCTCCTAATTCATACGCAGCCAGCTAAGTGTTACAGCAGGCTTGCGCAAAATTATTTCCTGGCGTTCCGTAAGCGAAGTCAGCCTCCAACCACAGGCCAATAAGCGGCACATTTAATTACAGCGTTCTGTTTCTGCACTACTGGTAATACACCATGCTGAGGGGTAGGGGTAGGCCTAGAGGACGTGGACGCGGGCGAGGACGCGGAGGCCCAAGTCAGGGTGTGGGCACAGGCCAAGCTCCTGATCCAGGTGTATCGCAGCCGACTGCTGTGGGATTAGAAGAGAGGCACGTTTCTGGCATCCCCACATTCATCTCACAATTAATGGGTCCACGCGGTAGACCTTTATTAGAAAATGAGCAGTGTGAGCGGGTCCTGTCGTGGATGGCAGAAAGTGCATCCAGCAATCTATCGAACACCCAGAGTTCTGCGCCGTCCACTGCTGCAACTCTGAATCCTCTGGCTGCTGCTCCTCCTTCCTCCCAGCCTCCTCACTCCATTACAATGACACATTCTGAGGAGCAGGCAGACTCCCAGGAACTGTACCCGGGCCCCTGCCCAGAATGGGCAGCAAGGGTTCCGAATCCTCTCCCACTGGAGGAGTTTGTCGTGACCAATGCCCAACCTTTGGAAAGTTCCCGGGGGCCGGGGGATGAGGCTGGGGACTTCCGGCAACTGTCTCAAGACCTTTCAGTGGGTGAGGAGGATGATGACGATGAGACACAGTTGTCTATCAGTGAGGTAGTAGTAAGGGCAGTAAGTCCGAGGGAGGAGCGCACAGAGGATTCGGAGGAAGAGCAGCAGGACGATGAGGTGACTGACCCCACCTGGTTTGCTACGCCTACTGAGGACAGGTCTTCAGAGGGGGAGGCAAGGGCAGCAGCAGGGCAGGTAGCAAGAGGCAGTGCGGTGTCCAGGGGTAGAGGCAGGGTCAGACCGAATAATCCACCAACTGTTTCCCAAAGCGCCCCCTCGCGCCATGCCAGCCTGCAGAGGCCGAGGTGCTCAAAGGTCTGGCAGTTTTTCACTGAGAGTGCAGACGACCGACGAACAGTGGTGTGCAACCTGTGTCGCGCCAAGATCAGCCGGGGAGCCACCACCACCAGCCTCGCCACCACCAGCATGCGCAGACATATGATGGCCAAGCACCCCACAAGGTGGGACGAAGGCCATTCACCGCCTCCGGTTTGCACCGCTGCCTCTCCCCCTGTGCCCCAACCATGTCACTGAGATCCAACCCCCCTCTCAGGACACAGGCACTACCGTCTCCTGGCCTGCACCCACACCCTCACCTCCGTTGCCCTCGGCCCCATCCAGCAATGTCTGTCAGCGCACCGTCCAGCCGTCGCTAGCGCAAGTGTTGGAGCGCAAGCGCAAGTACGCCGCCACGCACCCGCACGCTCAAGCGTTAAACGTGCACATAGCCAAATTTATCAGCCTGGAGATGCTGCCGTATAGGGTTGTGGAAACGGAGGCTTTCAAAAGTATGATGGCGGCGGCGGCCAAGTGCTACTCAGTTCCCAGTCGCCACTACTTTTCCCGATGTGCCGTCCCAGCCCTGCACGACCACGTCTCCCGCAACATTGTACGCGCCCTCACCAACGCGGTTACTGCCAAGGTCCACTTAACAACGGACACGTGGACAAGCACAGGCGGGCAGGGCCACTATATCTCCTTGACGGCACATTGGGTGAATTTAGTGGAGGCTGGGACAGAGTCAGAGCCTGTGACCGCTCACGTCCTACCCACCCCCAGAATTGCGGGCCCCAGCTCGGTGGTGGTATCTGCGGCGGTGTATGCTTCCTCCAGTAAACCACCCTCCTCCTCCGCAATCTCTGTCTCGCAATCAAGATGTGTCAGCAGCAGCACGTCGGCAGCAGTCGGTGTCGCGCGGCGTGGCAGCACAGCGGTGGGCAAGCGTCAGCAGGCCGTGCTGAAACTACTCAGCTTAGGAGATAAGAGGCACACGGCCCACGAACTGCTGCAGGGTCTGACAGAGCAGACCGACCGCTGGCTTGCGCCGCTGAGCCTCCAACCGGGCATGGTCGTGTGTGACAACGGCCGTAACCTGGTGGCGGCTGTGCAGCTCGGCAGCCTCACACACGTGCTATGCTTGGCCCACGTCTTTAATTTGGTGGTTCAGCGCTTTCTGAAAAGCTACCCACGCTTGTCAGACCTGCTCGGAAAGGTGCGCCGGCTCTGCGCACATTTCCGCAAGTCCCACACGCACGCTGCCACCCTGCGCACCCTGCAACATCGGTTTCATCTGCCAGTGCACCGACTGCTGTGCGACGTGCTCACACGGTGGAACTCTACACTCCAATTGTTGGCCAGGCTCTATGAGCAGCGTAGAGCTATAGTGGAATACCAACTCCAACATGGGCGGCGCAGTGGGAGTCAGCCTCCTCAATTCTTTACAGAAGAGTGGGCCTGGTTGGCAGACATCTGCCAGGTCCTTGGAAACTTTGAGGAGTCTACCCAGATGGTGAGCGGGGATGCTGCAATCATTAGCGTCACCATTCCTCTGCTATGCCTCTTGAGAAGTTCCCTGCAAAGCATAAAGGCAGACGCTTTGCGCTCGGAAACAGAGGCGGGGGAAGACAGTATGTCGCTGGATAGTCAGAGCACCCTCCTGTCTGTATCTCAGCGCGTTGAGGAGGAGGAGGAGGAGCATGAGGAGGATGAGGAGGAGGGGGAAGAGACAGCTTGGCCCACTGCTGAGGGTACCCATGCTGCTTGCCTGTCAACCTTTCAGCGTGTATGGCCTGAGGAGGAGGATCCTGAAAGTGATCTTCAGAGTGAGGACAGCCATGTGTTGCGTACAGGTACCCTGGTACACATGGCTGACTTCATGTTAGGATGCCTTTCTCGTGACCCTCGCGTTACACGCATTCTGGCCACTATGGATTACTGGGTGTACACACTGCTCGACCCACGGTATAAGGAGAACCTTTCCACTCTCATACCCGAAGAGGAAAGGGGTTCGAGAGTGATGCTATACCACAGGACCCTGGCGGACAAACTGATGGTAAAATTCCCATCCGACAGCGCTAGTGGCCGAAAGCGCAGTTCCGAGGGCCAGGTAGCAGGGGAGGAGCAGAGATCAGGCAGCATGTACAGCACAGGCAGGGGAACACTATCTAAGGCCTTTGACAGCTTTCTGGCTCCCCAGCAACACTGTGTCACCGCTCCCCAGTCAAGGCTGAGTCGGCGGGAGCACTGTAAAAGGATGGTGAGGGAGTACGTAGCCGATCGCACAACCGTCCTCCGTGACGCCTCTGCCCTCTACAACTACTGGGTGTCGAAGCTGGACACGTGGCCTGAACTCGCACTGTATGCCCTGGAGGTGCTTGCTTGTCCTGCGGCTAGCGTCTTGTCAGAAAGGGTGTTTAGTGCGGCTGGGGGAATCATCACGGATAAGCGTACCCGCCTGTCAACCGACAGTGCCGACAGGCTTACACTCATCAAGATGAATAAAGCCTGGATTTCCCCAGACTTCTCTTCTCCACCAGCGGACAGCAGCGATACCTAAACAATACGTAGGCTGAACCCGCGGATGGAAGCATTGTTCTCTATCACCATCAATTACGTGGACCTTTTAGCTTCATCAATCTGTGTATAATATTCATCCTCCTCCTCCTGCTCCTCCTCCTGAAACCTGACGTAATCACGCCGAACGGGCAATTTTTCTTAGGGCCACAAGGCTCAGTCATATAATTTTTGTAAACAATTTTTATACGTTTCAATGCTCATTAAAGCGTTGAAACTTTCACCTCAACCAATTTTTATTTTAACTGGGCTGCCTCCAGGCCTAGTTACAAATTAAGCCACATTAACCAAAGCAATTAATGGGTTTCACCTGCCCTCTTGGTTGGGCATGGGAAATTTTTCTGACGTACATTAGTACTGTTGGCACACCAATTTTTTGGGGCCCTCGCCTACAGTGTAATCCAATTAATTTTTTGCCCACCTGCATTAAAGCTGATGTTACATCAGCTGTGTTGGGCACTGCAATGGGATATATTTATGTACCGCCGGTGGGTTCCAGGGAGCCACCCATGCTGTGGGTCCACAGGGAGTTGTAACTGCATGTGTCTACTTCTAAAGAACCCCAGTCTGACTGGGGCATGCAGTGTGGGCCGAAGCCCACCTGCATTTAATCGGACGTTACCTCAGCTGTGATGGGCACTGCAATGGGATTTATTTATGTACAGCCGGTGGGTTCCAGGGAGCCACCCATGCTGTGGATGTACACGGAATTCCCATTGCGGAGTTGTACCTGTCTGTGACTATTTATAAAAAAACCGCGGTCTGACTGGGGCATGCAGACACCTTGACAGAATGAATAGTGTGTGGCACATAGGGTTCCCCACTGCTATGCCCACGTGTGCAGCTCCTGATGGAGGTGGCACAGGATTGGATTTCTCATTGCTTCTGTACAGCATTGTGGGCTATCGCCCGCCCCTTTTAAAGAGGGTCGCTGCCTAGCTGTGCCAACCCTCTGCAGTGTGTGCCTGCGGTTCCTCCTCATGGCAGACGCACTTATAAATAGACATGAGGGTGGTGTGGCATGAGTGCAGCTGAAGGCTGCGCAGGGACACTTTGGTGTGCGCTGTGGACACAGGGTCGTGCGGGGGGGTTGGGCAGCATGTAACCCAGGAGAAGTGGCAGCGGAGTGTCATGTAGGCAGTGATTGTGCTTTGTTGGAGGTAGTGTGGTGCTTAGCTAAGGTATGCATTGCTAATGAGGGCTTTTCAGAAGTAAAAGTTGTTGGGAGGGGGGGGGGGCACTCTTGCCGCTATTGTGGCTTAATAGTGGGACCTGGGAACTTGAGATGCAGCCCAACATGTAGCCCCTCGCCTGCCCTATCCGTTGCTGTGTCGTTCCCATCACTTTCTTGAATTGTCCCGATTTTCACAAATGAAAACCTTAGCGAGTATCGGCGATATACCAAAATGCTCGGGTCGCCCATTGACTTCAATGGGGTTCGTTACTCGAAACGAACCCTCGAGCATTGCGATAATTTCGTCCCGAGTAACGAGCACCCAAGCATTTCGGTGCTCGTTCATCTCTAGTCAGAACATATTTAATGAAAACTAATTGCAAATCTCTTTTATTTGTAAAATAACATGCAATGCAGTAAAACGTGTTCAAGAGTGTTTTCAGACATCTCAAGCAACACAAAATACAGATGTTCCTCTATCTAAACAATGACAAATGTTCCTTTTTTGTTGTGTTTTCTGCTGTGATTTCTTTTATGCATTTTAAACAACACATCCAAAAAGCTGTGTATAAAACCTTTTAGACTAGGTGCAAATGAGTATAGCAAGTGATAAAATATTACTATTACTACCTTAATTGCTTTTTTTAGAACTACTTCACCTGTATCTGACACCAATATACTGTGTATCTGCCCATTCATTGAAAGCAGAGCCCTGCTTTTGATGTATTTTCTGCATTTCAGCATCAAATAACCTATTGTTATTAGGGGGTATGCTATTTCCACATGTTTGTGCAATTAGGATTCATGATGGGGTTAAAAAACTCATCAATACCCATCAATTCTGCAAACATTTACAAATAATTACCTTTTCCAGATCTGGTTCCTGCAAAGCCAAAGCGAGCTCGTTGTTATCCATCACAGATGCTGCAGCGACATCTAGAGGCGTAGAACCTCTCATAGAGGGAGATGCTGTGAAGAGAGATTAGATTGTCGTGGGCTTTTTTTTATATACTCTTATTTATATACAGTATTTTTTTTAACATCTATGTCTTCATGGCAACATACAAGACCTCTGGGGGGCCTTCACAATATCATTCTTTTTATTTTGCAGTTCTCCACTGTAACTGGTGCATCTATAGGAGCACCAGTTACAGGGATAAATAGCCCCCTATGGTCAAAGTCACTAGCAGAGCTTATCGGGGGGGTCACCAGTGATCACGTGACTTTTGGGTCCAATAGAGGAAACAACACTGATGCTTTCTCTAAAGGCTGGAAAAGAGAAGACAGAAGTGGTTATAAACTGTTTCTGTCTTCTTCTTAGGGTCCTCAGCTGTCCCTGATAGCTGAGCACCTGACCTGCTTCTACTAGATTGCAGGAGTTTTAAACTCACGCTGTATATTTACAATTGCACAGGTTTAAAGCCCAGGACCAAGGGCCGCATATTTACAATGCTTGTTTCATACTTGGTTAAAGGGAACCTGGCACATTAAAAGTTCAGTCCGGTCTATGAGCAGCAAGTTATAGAGCAGTAGGAGCTGAGCAAACTAATATCTAGTTTTGCAGGAAAAGATTCAATATAACTTGTCATTTTAATTTTATTTTTTGCAGATTCTGGGTTTAAGAATCTATTTGGTGGTCCTATTCATAAAACCACCCACTGTACCTCTAAGTCCAGGATGAGCAGTGATTTAAATGAATAAACTGCAACTTATACTGACTCTTTTTCCACAAAACCATATATCATTCTGCTCAGCTCCTCCTGCTCTACAACATGATGCCCACAGATTGGACTGCATGCCAAAGTAACAGATTCCCTTTAAATTAAAGTGGTGTTCTCATGCCTTAAAATGGCTTCACAACTGCTTTATCCTTCCCGATTGCTGCTGACTAGGACATGTGACTACTAAGCCAATCACTGGCCACAGCAGTAACCTTCTAAGCAATTTCAAGTAATGAAAAAACCCCTTTAACAAAGCTGTCAATACTATGAACATGCAGTGATTTCACCAGCATCATATACCATGTAAAAAGAAATGGCAACAAGAATGTATTCTTCTGCAAATACATACCTAGACCCACACTGCTATTCTCCAACAAGTAGCCAAGATGCTCAAACATTGCCTTTTGGTTTTGTCGACTAATTCTACAGAAATAGCAGAGAAACCTGCAGCAACTTGCCACCATCTTGGGGAAAGCAATTTGCTGAAATTAAAAAAAAAGTACTTTAATCAGTTTTATCAGATCTTCAGACATTTTAGAAGATTTGCAAACAGATGCAGCAACCAACCTACCTGAGATTTGTCTCCTCCCAGTACATTTACCATAACTTCCATAACAGTTTCATGCATCCCTAGAACTCGCATCAAATTTGGATGCTGATAGAAGACTTTGTTGTTCATGATATCACTAAAAAGAATAGACGTGTTCACAATACATGACCAGACTCCTCACATGATTATGAAGACAGTGAAAGAAACATTTTGCTAATATGAATAGGAACATTATGAGAAAGCCTTTATATTGTTTACTAAAGTTAAAAACAAACAAACACTGCCTTACTTTTGTATGCAAATATTATTGATTAAAGTTGCAATCATAAGGTGGATATCCACACTTGATCATGATTTGCTTTTGCATTTATAATATAAAAATATAGCTTTTAGAGATGAGCGAGCACCAAAATGTTTGGGTGCTCGTTACTCGGGACGAAATTATCGCGATGCTCGAGGGTTCGTTTCGAGTAACGAACCCCATTGAAGTCAATGGGCGACCCGAGCATTTTTGTATATCGCCGATGCTCGCTAAGGTTTTCATTTGTGAAAATCGGGGCAATTCAAGAAAGTGATGGGAACGACACAGCAACGGATAGGGCAGGCAAGGGGCTACATATTGGGCTGCATCTGAAGTTCCCAGGTCCCACTATTAAGCCACAATAGCGGCAAGAGTGCCCCCCCCCCCGCACTGTTAGCATAAAGATCGTTCTCCTCTGCCACAGCAGTAACAGCTGTGGCAGAGAAGAACGATGTTAGCCCATTGAATTCAATGGAGCCGGCAATACAGCAGGTTCCACTGAAAGCAATGGGCTGCCGGCGTGCGCGGGATGAATTGTCGGGAAGGGCTTAAATATAGAAGCCCTTCCCTGCAATTCATCCAGAAATGTGTAAAAATAAAAAAAATATACTGTATATACCGGCGTATAAGGCGACGAGGCGTATAAGACGACCCCCCAACTGTCACCTTATACGCCGGGAATACAGCGGAGCAAAAAATAAAAATCATTACTCACTTCCCCCGGCGTTCTGCGGCGCTGCTGCAGGATGTCGCTCCCTCCTGGTCTCCGGCAGAGCATTGCTTTCTGGACGCAGGGCTTGAAATCCCCGCCTCCAGAAAACACATGTGCCTTCAGCCAATCACAGCCAATGACAATGATGTCATTGAATGGCTGTGATTGGCTGATGGCGTGTGTTAGCTAATCACAGTAGCTTTCTGGAGGCGGGGATTTCAAGCCCTGCGTCCAGAAAGCAATGCTCTGCCAGGGACCAGGAGGGAGCGACAGCCTGCAGCAGCGCCGCAGAACGCCAGGGGAGGTGAGTAATGATTTTTTTTTTTTTGACACTTTCTTTTTTTTGTATTACCGGCGTATAAGACGACCTCCGACTTCAGAGCAGATTTTTCGGGGTTCAAAAGTCGTCTTATACGCCAGTATATACGTTATATACTTACCTTGTCCCGGCAGACGGAGTTCAGCGCGGCCGGCCTACAGTGGGTGTGAAGGGGGTGTGAGTCAGACCTGCCCCCTGATTGGCTCAGTGCTGAGTCTGACTCACACCCCCTTCACACCCACTGCCGGCCACCGCGGCTGAACTCCGTCTGCCGGGACAAGGTAAGTATATATATATATATATATATATATATATATATATATATTTTTTATTTTTTTTTATTTTAACACATTTCTGGATGAATTGCAGGGAAGGGCTTATATATTTAAGCCCTTCCCGACAATTCATCCCGCGCACGCCGGCAGCCCATTGCTTTCAGTGGAACCTGCTGTATTGCTGGCTCCATTGAATTCAATGGGCAAACATCGTTCTTCTCTGCCACAGCTGTTACAGCTGTGGCACAGAAGAATGATTTGTCTTCTATATGTTCTCAATGGGGTCGGCGCTGCTGCCGCCGGCCCCATTGAGCGCATATAGAGAAGAGAACAGGAATCGCAGATAGGTGCGATCTGCGATTTCTATGGCCTAAGAAGGACCGTTGGGGTTCTTGAAGCCTAAAATAACTCCTAACGCTCTCCCTATAGCAGCTCCGGCATCAACAGCACTTTCCCTGAACTATGTCAGAATGCATCTGTGGCGAGCCGCGGGCGGGCAGATTTTAATACTCGGGTGACACCTGATCTCGCCAGCCACTCACTGCAGGGTGGTGGTATAGGGCTTGAACGTCGCAGGGGGAAGTTGTAATGCCTTCCCTGTCTTTCTATTGGCCAGAAAAGCGCGCCAACGTCTCAGAGATGAAAGTGAAAGTAACTCGAACATCGCGTGGTACTCGTCTCGAGTAACGAGCATCTCGAACACCCTAATACTCGAACGAGTATCAAGCTCGGACGAGTACGCTCGCTCATCTCTAATAGCTTTATATTAGTTGGAGCTCAATTTTTCAAACAAAGCACTCCAAATCTCCTGCATGGACTTGCAAGTTGATTTAAAACATAACATGGCGGATACACGCCCATGCCTGCCGCTGCCACTAGGGGGAGCACAGTAGCTTACTGTATACTCAGTACATTGGACTCTATAATAACTCAGCATGAAGCACAAGCTCCCCCTGGTGGCAGCTGCAGTGAGCCAGTATGTCATCTTTTACATCTATGTCTATGCAGGGGATTTGGAGCTATGTATCCGAAAAATGGTATTCCAACCTCCATAAAGATTTATTAAATTAATCAACACAGCATTTTTGACCTAGCAGTACTGTGATGATAAAGCATAGAGGAGGATTTTTATAATTGCAAGCACCTACCCCAAGCCATCAATCATGAGCATCTCCTCTTCTTTGCCCATTCTCACACTCAGTAGTGAGCGTATCTGTCCCAGAGAGGCCAGTAGGTTAATAGTATCTTCCACAGAGGCAGCACTGATTGTATAGGTCTTCCTCATGGCTCGCAACAGTTCTCCAATGCTGTCATACTGTCTTCGCAGGAGGCTGAACATTATACGCACGAGCTCTGGATCTTGAATGTGGTCCTCTTGAGCCCACCGCACCATAGTTTGTGAAATAAGCTCTTTAAGTGTGGCTGGAGGAAAATAAAGACAAAAGGAACCAAAATATTATAGGACTACTTGTCTGGTTTTCCTAGACTCCAGTACAAGAAATTTGCTAGGTCATTTGGTAGTACAACCCCATACTATGCCACTGCAAGGGATCGATAGAAGACCTGAAAGCTTGCTGTAACATCATGTATTTTTGTTGGCCATTAAAAGGTATCATGTCTACAGGATTACTTGGTTTCTTTCACTGAGAACAATCACACTGCAGATCTAAGCATATTGCCATTGAGTACATTAGGAAGCTAAAGCCAACCCATGTAAGAACTTTAATGGTGACAACACAGGCAAAACACTGTTCTTACCATTTGCCTCAGCTGCAGCTACCTGGCATCAGTTGAGAATGTTAGATCTGCTGGTCACTATTATCGTTCATCAAATTCTAGGTATAAGAAGCTGCACTCACCAAAGGATATTAAGTTCCTATTCAATCCAGAACCATAATGTAAGAAGTTCGGGTGTGGAGTGCATAAGTATGTAGGTAATGGCCATTTCGCACTGTAGCATTATTCACCAAACAGGTTACATTTACTGTTAACCAATATCCCCAAGTCTTTAATGTTTTATCAAGTCTTTTATTATTTACCATGGAAATGTAAAATGTATTTTTGAGATTACACATTTGTATCCAGATATTATGAATATATTTACTATACTACCAAAAGTAGACTCATCGTCCAAAAATAATCACGCACCTAGAAGGAGTTGTCAGAACCGTATGAAACTTTGTGTGATTGTAACATTGATATAAGAAAGTGACTATATGTCAGAGCAAAAGGATCATTTATTGTAGAAAACTGACCACTTGTAAGGAGGCTCTAGTACCCTGTTGTACTGCCTATAGCTTGGATACAAGATGTGATACGGGAGGTCATGGAAGCTCCAGTGCCCTGTTGTACAGCCTCTAGCTTGAATACAAGATGTGATACGGGGGCATGGAGGCTCTAGTACCCTATTGTACCATCTCTAGTTTGTATGCAAGATGTGATATGGGGGCATGGAGGCATACAGGCTCCATATGGTATCTTGCAGCATATCGGTTCATATTTGCTGTTACTGAGCCTCTAGATCAAGCAAACTCACAGGCTGTTGAAGTTGGTGTCCCAGATGGTCCCATACATTGGCGATAAAACTGGGAAACTGCAGGCCACACAAGTGTGACAATGTTGTGAAGGCTCCTGTGACATCCTTGCTGTGTGCAGACGAGCATTATTCTGCTAGAAAATGCCTCTTGGAAGCTGCCATGAGAGGAACACATGTCGCTGCAGGATGTCCTGAACATATTGCTGAGCGATCATTGTCACTCATACCACAACTAGGGGTGACAGACTGTCATATGCGATGCCCCCCCCCATACCATAACACCGGCAGTGGCGCCAGTATGGCACTCCACAAAAAAGGCAAGATTAAGGTGCTCACCCCAAACTGAACCTGGATTTGTCGCTGAAGACAACCCAGTTCAACTCCAGTCCAGACGATCCTCTCTACTGTTGGTCTGTAGAGAGCATCCTGAGCCTGGTCGCCTTGTGTGCCCTCACACATCTACTGGTCCCAACCCCTTCAAATAGTCTGGTCAGAACGGTCCAGGTGGTGGCAATTCATTGATATGACCATATAGCTTCTCGCGTTCCAATATTGCGCCCCTCTCAAACTCTGTCAACTGCATGAAATCTGTGTAATTCTATGTGTCGTAGTGGCATCTAGTGGCCAACAAGCTCTACACAAGTGAAAAAGAGGTCACTACACACTAGGAGCCTCTAAGAGCCTTTTTGTAGGACAAGGGTTAAACCGTTTTTAGGGCTTCAGGTGGCAAGACCCTTCATCTTATCACCCCACAACTCTCATCATTTACATATCTGCCTGAGATGGAACTGTATGCCGAGTTTTGCTGGGATACAAGATGTGATACGGCTGAGCATGGAGGCTCTAGTACCCTGTTGTATCGCCTCTAGCTTGGATGTAAGATGTGATACGGGCGGGCATGGAGGTTCTAGTACCCTGTTGTACTGCTTCTAGCTTGGATACGAGATGTGATATGTTCGAGCATGGAGGCTCTAGTACCCTATTGTACTGCCTCTAGCTTGGATACAAGATGAGATACAGGCAACATGGAGGCTCTAATACACTGTTGTACCGTCTCTAGCTTGGATACAAGATGTGATACGGGCAGGCATGGAGGCTCTAGTACCCTTCTGTACTGCCTCTAGCTTGGATACAAGATGTGATACTGGCGGGGATAGAGGCATACAGGTTCCGTATGGTATCCTGCAGCATATTGCTCCACATTTGCTGTAGCTGAGCCTCTAAATAGTGCAAACTCATAGGCTGAGGAAATTGGCACCCTATATGGTCATATATATGTTCTATTGGTGATAAATCTGGTGACCGGGCAGCCACGGAAGTGTGACAATGTTGTGGAGGCATTCTTGTGACACCCTTGCTGTGTCCTGCTGGAAAATGCCTCTTGGAAGCCGCCATGAGAGGAACACATGTAGCTGCAGGATGTCCAGATCATTTCACTGAGCTGTCATTGTCCCTCGTACCACTACTAGGGGTGACCGACTGTCGTGTGCGATGATCCCCCCCAGACCATCACACCAGCAGTGGGGTAGTATGCCGCTCCACAGAAAGGCAGGATTGAGCCGCTCACCCTGAGGTCTCCAGACACTGGATTTGTTGCTGAAGACTACCCTATTCCACTCCGTAGCAGTCCACTGCAAATGGAGGAGACATTGGCCGTGTGTCAAAGGCAGTACATGTAATGGGCACCATGAGACTAAATGTCCTTTAGACAGGTGTCTGGAAATGCTTCTGACAGACACATGGGGCCTGTAACAATGGTGTTGCCTGTCTCTAGATGGTGGGCAATAAAACAGTTGGATTTAGCTTCTTACATTCCAATAATGCGCCCCCCTCTCAAACTCTGTAAATTGGGCAAAATCTCTTTGCGTCATAGAGGAGTCTAGTGGTCAACAAGGTCTACACAAGGGGAAGTTTTGCAGCAAAACAACAACTTCTTCTAGGTGCTTGATTTTTTTTTTACAGAGTGTAATCCTGAGCAAGAATTATAGGTAGCATTAATTTCTATATGTTAATACGTAGTGGGGCACCTCTGGCCCTAATAACATCAGATACTCTCCATGGCATACTTTCTACTAGTATCTGATACACTTCAGCTGGTATATCCATCCATTCATCCCGCAAATGTCTAGCAGGTTCTCTCAAAGAAGCTGTACACTGTTCATATTTCCTGACCCAATACTCCAGTTCATCCCAAAGTTATTCCGTAGAGTTCAGGTCCAGACTCTGTGCAGACCAGTCCAATCGTGGAATATCCATATCCTCAAACCAATATTGTAGTAAAACGGTGTCAGATATAGCCAGTAGAGGTCTCTATAACAGTGTTTTGACAGGGAAAGGGTGCATTAAGTTGTTAAATGGGCAGCACCTGACAAGGTTTGGTAAAACGGAGGTGATTCTCTCAGCATTTAACTTATGAGCTCCTGAGACTGGGTGGAAGAGACATCTCTGTGCTGCAGCCCAAGAGTGGGTAAATGTTGTAGAATGGGTTATGGCATTAGGCCTAATAGAGAGGTTAAAGTTGATGTATAGCGAGTGATAAGATGGTCAGGAGTAATTTTTGTGTACCAGTTAATGTAAAGTGTGAAGCACTGTGATGGAAATAAAACAGGCAGGTGTAATGTATGTTCCTGAGAGTGGTACCAAACATCTTGAGTGAAGAAGATGGTGGTCCCAGGATGTGACTAATCCCCTAATGTCACACTGTAGTGGAGGATATGGTGACAGAAAATGGCACACAAAGTTACTATGATATTCAGAGGAGTGTGGACTATGAGGATTTCCACAGAGAAGTTGCTGTGATTGCAGTAACAGCCCTCCTCATTAAAGACAAAACTTCAAAAGGAGAAAAGTGATAGGAACAGACACTGCATATTGTCACCATAGGTGTCATGGAGGACTATGTAAACTGTCGAGAGGCTGTGTGCATGCAGCTATAGAGGTCTTGAGATCTAAATAAGAGAACTAACGGAATTTACCAGTGAAAATTGACTTGTGTGTTGTTGAATGTTCAGTGGCCAGGAAATGTTTGCTATGTCCATCCCAGCCAAGAAACCCACTGATGACCATGATGAGTGTTGAAGCAGAGGTCGAAAGTTTGTTCCCGTTTGGAGGACCAAGGAGTCAAGTGTGGTTGCTACAGGAGACAACCACAAGTAGCCATATTGAGGTTGTCTACAGATGGACTATTGCATGTACGGGTGTTCAGAGGCAAAGTGTCCAGTCAAACCCCATTGGGGTGTGATGGAGTCCAGAAAGCCAAGAGCGTAACAATGAACTATTACAGTTACCTAGGGTGACCAATATTAATGGCAGGTAGCTGTCGCCAGTAAGCAGAGAAACTGCTGCTGAAGGTGCAATGGTGCATACAGATGTGCACCTGATTGCCAGGCCTTTAGGAGAGAAGGAAAAAGTCCCTGAGCAGATCATGGGTAGAGTCGTACTGTCTGCTGGTCTGAACGGTGACCAAAGGAGTTCATCAGTTTGTCCAGAGAAGCTGCTACATCAGTAGAAGAGTCCAAGGAATAGTGAGGCCATTCTAAAGACTGATGGACTCAATATTGCCAATGTGTTGTATTCAATAAGTATATCGTGAAAATGGCAGGCAATGTATATACAGTGATAATAGTGCAAAGTCATGTGATGTGTATTATGTAGAGATGAGCGAGCACCAAAATGCTCGGGGGCTCGTTACTCGAGACGAAATTTTCGCAATG
Organism: Eleutherodactylus coqui; assembly: GCF_035609145.1. Taxonomy (NCBI): domain Eukaryota; kingdom Metazoa; phylum Chordata; class Amphibia; order Anura; family Eleutherodactylidae; genus Eleutherodactylus; species Eleutherodactylus coqui. Next base: position 190,862,865 of record NC_089842.1, read on the forward strand.
CTCGAGGGTTCGTTTCAAGTAACGAACCCCATTGAAGTCAATGGGCGACTCGAGCATTTTTGTATATCGCCGATGCTCGCTAAGGTTTCCATTTGTGAAAATCTGGGCAATTCAAGAAAGTGATGGGAACGACACAGCAACGGATAGGGCAGGCGAGGGGCTACATGTTGGGCTGCATCTCAAGTTCACAGGTCCCACTATTAAGCCACAATAGCGGCAAGAGTGCCCCCCCCCCTCCCAACAATTTTTACTTCTGAAAAACCCTCATTAGCAATGCATACCTTAAAGGGGTTGTCCCGCGCCGAAACGTTTTTTTTTTTTTTTAACCCCCCCCCCCCCCCGTTCGGCGCGAGACAACCCCGATGCAGGGGTTAAAAAAACAAACCAGAGAGTGCTTACCTGAATCCCGGCGGTCCGGCGTCTTCATACTCACCTGCTGAAGATGGCCGCCGGGGTCTGCTCCCTCCGTGGACCGCAGCTCTTCTGTGCGGTCCATTGCCGATTCCAGCCTCCTGATTGGCTGGAATCGGCACGTGACGGGGCGGAGCTACACGGAGGCGGCATTCTGCACGAGCGGCCCCATTGAAGACAGCAGAAGACCCGGACTGCGCAAGCGCGGCTAATTTGGCCATTAGAGGCCGAAAATTAGTCGGCACCATGGAGATGAGGACGCCAGCAACGGAGCAGGTAAGTGAAAAACTTTTGATAACTTCTGTATGGCTCATAATTAATGCACAATGTACATTACAAAGTGCATTAATATGGCCATACAGAAGTGTATAGACCCACTTGCTGCCGCGGGACAACCCCTTTAACTGAGCACCACACTACCTCCAACAAAGCACAATCACTGCCTGCATGACACTCCGCTGCCACTTCTCCTGGGTTACATGCTGCCCAACCCCCCCCCCCCCCGCACGACCCAGTGTCCACAGCGCACACCAAAGTGTCCCTGCGCAGCCTTCAGCTGCCCTCATGCCACACCACCCTCATGTCTATTTATAAACGCGTCTGCCATGAGGAGGAACCGCAGGCACACACTGCAGAGGGTTGGCACGGCCAGGCAGCGACCCTCTTTAAAAGGGGCGGGGCGATAGCCCATAATACTGTACAGAAGCAATGAGAAATCCAATCCTGTGCCACCTCCATCAGGAGCTGCACACGTGGGCATAGCAATGGGGAACCCATGTGCCACACACTATTCATTCTGTCAAGGTGTCTGCATGCCCCAGTCAGACCGGGGTTTTTTATAAATAGTCACAGGCAGGTACAACTCCGCAAAGGGAATTCCGTGTGCACCCACAGCATGGGTGGCTCTCAGGAACCCACCGGCTGTACATAAATCCCATTGCATTGCTCATCACAGCTGAAGTAACGTCAGGTTTAATGCAGGTGATCTGCGGCCCACACTGCATTCCCCAGTCAGACTGGGGTTCTTTAGAAGTGGACACATGCAGTTACAACTCCGTGTGGACCGACAGCATGGGTGGGTCCCAGGAAGCCACCGGCGGTACATAAATATATCCCATTGCATTGCCCATCACAGCTGAGGTAACGTCAGGTTTAATGCAGGTGGTCTTCGGCCCACACTGCATGCCCCAGTCAGACTGGGGTTCTTTAGAAGTGGACACATGCAGTTACAACTCCGTGTGGACCGACAGCATGGGTGGCTCCCTGGAACCCACCGGCGGTACATAAATATATCCCATTGCAGTGCCCAGCACAGCTGAGATAACGTCAGCTTTAATGCAGGTGGGCTAAAAATTACTAGGATTACAATGTAGGTGAAGGCCCAAAAAAATTGGTGTACTAACAGTACAAATGTACTTCAGAAAAATTGCCCATGCCCAACCAAGAGGACAGGTGAAACCCATTAATCGCTTTGGTTAATGTGGCTTAATTTGTAACTAGGCCTGTAGGCGGCCCAGTTAAAATAAAAATTGGTTCAGGTGCAAGTTTCAACGCTTTATTGAATTGAGAATTGAAACGTATAAACATTGTTTACAAAAGTTATATGACTGAGCCTTGTGGGCCTCAGAAAAATTGCCCGTTCGGCGTGATTACGTGAGGTTTCAGGAGGAGGAGGATGAATATAATACACAGATTGATGAAGCTAAAAGGTCCCCGTTTTTTATGGTGATAGAGAATGATGCTTCCATCCGCGGGTGCAGCCTACGTATTGTTTAGGTACCGCTGCTGTCCGCTGGTGGAGAAGAGAAGTCTGGGGAAATCCAGGCTTTGTTCATCTTTATGATTGTAAGCCTGTCGGCACTGTCGGTTGACAGGCGGGTACGCTTATCTGTGATTATTCCCCCAGCCACACTCAACACCCTCCTGCTAGCCACAGGACAAGCAAGCACCTCCAGGTCATACAGCGCGAGTTCAGGCCACATGTCCAGCTTCGACACCCAGTAGTTGTAGGGGGTAGAGGCGTCACGGAGGACGGTCGTGCGATCGGCTACGTACTCCCTCACCATCCTTTTACACTGCTCCCGCCGACTCAGCCGTGACTGGGGAGCGGTGACACAGTCTTGCTGGGGAGCCAGAAAGCTGTCAAAGGCCTTGGACAGTGTTCCCCTGCCTGTGCTGTACATGCTGCCTGATCTCCGCGCCTCCCCTGCTACCTGGCCCTCGGAACTGCGCCTTCGGCCACTAGCGCTGTCGGATAGGAATTTTACCATCAGTTTGTCCGCCAGGGTCCTGTGGTATAGCATCACTCTCAAACCCCTTTCCTCTTCGGGTATGAGAGTGGAAAGGTTCTCCTTATACCGTGGGTCGAGCAGTGTGTACACCCAGTAATACGTAGTGGCCAGAATGTGTGTAACGCGAGGGTCACGCGAAAGGCATCCTAACATGTAGTCAGCCATGTGTGCCAGGGTACCTGTACGCAACACATGGCTGTCCTCACTAGGAAGATCACTTTCAGGATCCTCCTCCTCCTCCTCAGGCCATACACGCTGAAAGGATGACAGGCAAGCAGCATGGGTACCCTCAGCAGTGGGCCAAGCTGTCTCTTCCCCCTCCTCCTCATGCTCCTCCACCTCCTCCTTCTCTATGCGCTGAGATATAGACAGGAGGGTGCTCTGACTATCCAGCGACATACTGTCTTCCCCCGCCTCCGTTTCTGATTCCAAAGCATCTGCCTATATGCTTTGCAGGGAACTTCTCAAGAGGCATAGCAGAGGAATGGTGACGCTAATGATTGCAGCATCGCCGCTCACCATCTGGGTAGACTCCTCAAAGTTTCCAAGGACCTGGCAGATGTCTGCCAACCAGGCCCACTCTTCTGTAAAGAATTGAGGAGGCTGACTCCCACTGCGCCGCCCATGTTGGAGTTGGTATTCCACTATAGCTCTATGCTGCTCATAGAGCCTGGCCAACATGTGGAGCGTAGAGTTCCACCGTGTGGGCACGTCGCACAGCAGTCGGTGCACTGGCAGATTAAACCGATGTTGCAGGGTGCGCAGGGTGGCAGCGTCCGTGTTGGACTTGTGGAAATGTGCGCTGAGACAGCGCACCTTTCCGAGCAGGTATGACAAGCATGGGTAGCTTTTCAGACAGCGCTGAACCACCAAATTAAAGACGTGGGCCAGGCATGGCACGTGCGTGAGGCTGCCGAGCTGCAGAGCCACCACCAGGTTATGGCCGTTTTCATACACGACCATGCCAGGTTGGAGGCTCAGCGGCGAAAGCCAGCGGTCGGTCTGCTCTGTCAGACCCTGCAGCAGTTCGTGGACCGTGTGCCTCTTCTCTCCTAAGCTGAGTAGTTTCAGCATGGCCTGCTGACGCTTGGCCACCGCTGTGCTGCCACGCCGCGCGACACTGACTGCTGGCGACGTGCTGCTGCTGACACATCTAGATTGCGAGACAGAGGTTGCGTAGGAGGAGGAGGAGGAGGGTGGTTTAGTGGAGGAAGCATACACCGCCGCAGATACCACCACCGAGCTGGGGCCCGCAATTCTGGGGGTGGGTAGGACGTGAGCGGTCCCAGGCTCTGACTCGGTCCCAGCCTCCACTAAATTCACCCAATGTGCCGTCAGGGAGATATAGTGGCCCTGCCCGCCTGTGCTTGTCCACGTGTCCGTTGTTAAGTGGACCTTGGCAGTAACCGCGTTGGTGAGGGCGCATACAATGTTGCGGGAGACGTGGTCCTGCAGGGCTGGGACGGCACATCGGGAAAAGTAGTGGCGACTGGGAACCGAATAGCGCGGGGCCGCCGCCGCCATCATGTTTTTGAAAGCCTCCGTTTCCACAAGCCTATACGGCAGCATCTCCAGGCTGATCAATTTGGCTATGTGCACGTTTAACACTTGAGTGTGCGGGTGCGTGGCAGCATACTTGCGCTCAACCACTTGCGCTAGCGACGGCTGGACGGTGCGCTGAGAGACGTTGGTGGATGGGGCCAAGGACAGCGGAGGTGAGGGTGTGGGTGCAGGCTGGGAGACGGTCGTGTCTGTGTCTTGAGAGGGGGGTTGGATCTCAGTTGCAGGTTGGGGCACAGGGGGAGAGGCAGTGGTGCAAACCGGAGGTGGTGAACGGCCTTCGTCCCACCTTGTGGGGTGCTTGGCCATCATATGCCTGCGCATGCTGGTGGTGGTGAGGCTGGTGGTGGTGGCTCCCCGGCTGATCTTGGCGCGACAAAGGTTGCACACCACTGTTCGTCGGTCGTCTGCACTTTCAGTGAAAAACTGCCAGACCTTTGAGCACCTCGGCCTCTTCAGGGTGGCATGGCGCGAGGGGGCACTTTGGGAAACAGTTGGTGGATTATTCAGTCTGGCCCTGCCTCTACCCCTGGCCACCGCACTGCCTCTTCCAACCTGCCCTGCTGCTGCACTTGCCTCCCCCTCTGAAGACCTGTCCTCAGTAGGCTTAGCAAACCAGGTGGGGTCAGTCACCTCATCGTCCTGCTGCTCTTCCTCCGAATCCTCTGTGCGCTCCTCCCTCGGACTTACTGCAATTACTACTACCTGAGTGATAGATAACTGTGTCTCATCGTCGTCGTCCTCCTCACCCACTGAAAGCTCTTGAGACAGTTGCCGGAAGTCCCCAGCCTCATCCCCCGGACCCCGGGAAATTTCCAAAGGTTGGGCATCGGTCACGACAAACTCCTCCGGTGCGATAGGAACCATTGCTGCCCATTCTGGGCAGGGGCCCGAGAACAGTTCCTGGGAGTCTGCCTGCTCCTCAGAATGTGTCATTGTAATGGAGTGAGGAGGCTGGGAGGAAGGAGGAGCAGCAGCCAGAGGATTCAGAGTTGCAGCAGTGGACGGCGCAGAACTCTGGGTGGTCGATAGATTGCTGGATGCACTTTCTGCCATCCACGACAGGACCTGCTCACACTGCTCATTTTCTAATAAAGGTCTACCGCGTGGACCCATTAATTGTGAGATTAATCTTGGGACGCCAGAAACGTGCCTCTCTCCTAATCCCGCAGCAGTCAGCTGCGATACACCTGGATCAGGAGCTCGGCCTGTGTCCACACCCTGACTTGGGCCTCCGCGTCCTCGCCCGCGTCCACGTCCTCTAGGCCTACCCCTACCCCTCAGCATGGTGTATTACCAGTAGTGCAGAAACAGAACGCTGTAATTAAATGTGACGCTTATTGGCCTGTGGTTGGAGGCTGACTTTGCTTACGGAACGCACAGCAGAGCCAGGAAAGAATTTTGCGCAAGCCTGTAGTGAGACGTAGGTGCGTATGACTGAGCTAGTGGAATTCACAGCGCAGAAGCAGTCAAGTGTCCAAAGGCCACTAGTAGGCCTTAAGTATTTTGCTTCTATTTTTTTAAAGGCTGAGCTGAGACAGCAGACAGATACTGTAGGCAGCGTATATATGTATACTGTTTCCCTCTGGACGGGATGACGGCGGTGATGTAACGGGCAACGCAGAGCCAGGAAGGAATTTTGCGCAAGCCTGCTGTAACAGTTAGCTGCGTATTAATTAGGAATACTACCCCCAGCAGAGACGCAGTACACTCAAGACGGTCACAGGCAGCCCAAAGATAGTATTTTTCCCAAATTTTTTTGAAAAAGCCCACTGCCTATATAGACAGTATATCTCTTTCACCTTTCCCACTGTCCCTGCCTCACCACTACTGGCCCTATACTATGTAAAATTACTGCAGACTGTTTCCCTCTGGACGGGATGACGGCGGTGATGTAACGGGCAACGCAGAGCCAGGAAACACTTTTGCGCAAGCCTGCTGTAACACTTAGCTGCGTATTAATTAGGACTACTACCCCCAGCAGACACGCAGTACACTGAGGACGGTCACAGGCAGCCCAAATATTTTTTTTTCCCAAATTTGTTTGAAAAAGCCCACTGCCTATATAGACACTATATCTCTTTCACCTTTCCCACTGTCCCTGCCTCACCACTACTGGCCCTATACTATGTACAATGACTGCAGACTGAGGATGCAATGCTCTGCATGGCCGATATAGAAAAAAAAAAAGTGCAACACTGCTCACAGCAGCCTTAACAGTACTGCACACGGTCAGATGTGGCCCTAAGAAGGACCGTTGGGGTTCTTGAAGCCTAAAATAACTCCTAACACTCTCCCTATAGCAGCTCCAGCATCAGCAGCACTTTCCCTGATCTATGTCAGAATGCATCTGTGGCGAGCCGCGGGAGGGGCCGATTTAAATACTCGGGTGACACCTGATCTCGCCAGCCACTCACTGCAGGGGGGTGGTATAGGGCTTGAACGTCGCAGGGGGAAGTTGTAATGCCTTCCCTGTCTTTCTATTGGCCAGAAAAGCGCGCTAACGTCTCAGAGATGAAAGTGAAAGTAACTCGAACATCGCGTGGTACTCATCACGAGTAACGAGCATCTCGAACACGCTAATACTCGAACAAGTACGTTCGCTCATCTCTAGTATTATGTCATGTGATTTGTGAAAACAACGATCCCCACTGTAAACCCATACATGCCACGATCAATGTTGAAGTTACAGTTGTAAAGTGTGTTTTTCCGAGAGTGGTGCCAACCATCTTGAGTGAAGATGATGGTGGTTCCAAGAAGTGACTAATTTCCTATTCTCACAATTTAGCATTGTAGACTGCCTAAAGTTATGATAGATTTGCAGTGGTCTGAAGTCTATATATCTGGCTCCTCAGATAATTGTCATACACATCATGTCTTCAGTGTGGATGCACTGTGCAAAGTGTCTTGTCTTCTTTTATGTGTATTGCAGAGCTGCAGCATGTAATAGGTGAATGTCTGCAAGTGGCTGGCATATGTCTGGAAAATGTAACAAGTTTGTCTAGTCATGTGATGATTGTATGAATATAAATATGAGTGATTGATAGTTAGGTGTAGTCTTCTGTCCATGGTCTTCTATCTGCTTCAACGGTTGTGAGAGGAGAGAGAGTGCTGGCCACATGGTGGTACCTTCACTCCTCATGTGGTGAAAGGATGGAAGCAGAAAAGAGGAATCCTGAGGTCCCCAATTCCAGGAACAACCTGTGAGGAGTGAGAGAGAGGAGAAAGAGTCCACCGTGCAGCAATTTATCTTCCAAGTCTCAAGTGAGTGTCTCCGGAGTGTTGTGTCCCCCTCCGGTATTGTTCTGCATCCCGGAGTGTTCGTGTCCAGGAGCGGAGTCATACAGAAAGCAACTGTAGGCCCGATTTCATCCTGTGTCCATCTTCCCTGACCATCTGTTAAAGTTGTCTTTACCTGCATGAGCGAGTAAGCTGTATTCTGCAAAGCCTGAAGTAAAGTTTTCCAGTCACTGTTCGTTCCCAGTGAGTGAGTTTTCAACGTTAACCGCGTGTGGACTTTATTATTTCTAATAATAAAGAATCAACGGTGTGAAGGAACGGTGACGTCACGAGTGGCAATTTCTTCAGTCCACTACACACCTATACAGGTAACCGCTGTCCTAGCATTGCCTGGAAGAGGCCTATCAGTACCTTGGCCGAGGTTACATGCATCCCTCCAGGGAGGAGTCTGGTAGAGCCACCGTGACAGGTGCCATCTCTACCCCCACCAGCTCCTCAGGATAGGCCTTGCGTCTTGGTCGGTATGGGACGTCACAGATGACTTCCAGTAAAATATTCTAAGCTGCTTTAAAATAAAGACCAATCCCATATGTAGTAATGAACATGCTCTACTACCACGATTTAGCTCTCTATTCCTAAACAGTTAACATATGATATATAAATGATGTAGTGGAGTATATATTGTAGACTTTGCTGACTGACACTAGGTGTCACCATTAGCCTTTTCACAATGGTAGGTAAATGGCGTTTTGAATTGATGTGTCTGCAGGAGAAATAGTCAAAATATATAGCAAGTGCTCATCCAGAAGAAGGTAACCGGTGAAGCACCATTATGTATACAGCTGCAGATCTCATATAAATACTAGAGAGTATGAACATTTCTTATGTTTGTTGAAACAGTTTATAGATGATAAAAAAGTTATACTATGCTAATCTCTCCCACATATTATAGAAGAGATAGCCAGCAATGATGATTCCTTCTACCCGATCAGCTGTCAAGCAAAGGGATAATATTACGGTGCATATCTGGTAATCACTGCAGGTGACAAAGTTCAAGCAGAGTTGTCTGGTTGGAAAGGGTGTTTGGATGGTAGACAACTTCTCCATATGTTCATCAAGCTAAAAATTTATTATGATGCTAGTAAGAATTTACGACTACCTACAAAAACTGCAGGAGTATCGCTATCCGGTAGCATTTTGCTTGCACCAGCACAAACCCTTCAGTAAAAAAATGACTATGAGCATTTGAATTATGTGGCGAAACATGTATGTGGCGTGCCCATGAAATCCAAGCCATCTCAGTGTACCAATGCATCAGGGGTACTGACAGGTGGTACCGTCCTCACCTCAGCTATAAACAAGCAGTTATTTTTTCACACTAAATGTCTAACGTTATTGAAATCTGACTCTGACCGCACTTAAAATTAGTTCTGGTAGCTGACTCCTGATCATGATCTGGGAAGGTCTGCTTTAGGGAAGGCTTTCTGACACTCTAATAAGATCCTATCGTTTTAATTTTCGTTTACCATCAGATATTAGCAGAGATTGTAAAGGATTAACTTCCTGCATCAGATGTCTTCTAAACCAGCCGAATCCAGGGACATGGTGTCAATAATCTCCGGCATTAGGAGGTGCTATGCTAAGGGGCTTAATGTACTATCAACACCTTTCAGCTCATTAACTCATTCTAGTTACAATGTAATATGCTAGTAAACTTGCCAGATTTTTAGCACTTGCTTTTTGGGGTGAAAGGCATCCTTTCCAATATTAATGCTGCAATGCTTTTGCATCAACTACAACTTACTAGGAGATTTCTCCTCTTCCTCTGCTGGATCCTGTTCTTCTGTCTTTGGACGCCCTTTGATTTTATATACTAGTGATCGAAGACGATTGGTCCATGATGTGTCTTCCGCCTCTTCTTCTTCGTCTTCAAGTGGAATGCCTTTATTTTAAAAAAAAGAAAAAAGTTAAATATTATACTGAATTGGTTTTACAATATGCTCGCTGGCATATGCCACCATTTACTGACTGGCTGGTGTTCAATTGCTAGGAGACTCGCCAATCCTTAGGGCTCACTCACACGGTCTTACTTTACCCATGTATTCCGTTTCCCAGAAAGTAAGACCCACCCAGAAAATAAGCCTTCGCATGATTTTTCAGGATTTATGAGGATGCTTGAATGATAAGCCCTACTCCAACAATAAGCCCTATTACAGGTAATAAAAAAAAGTCAATTTAAATAGTGTCCAGACAGCTATACATGGAAAAAAAAAAAAAATCTTTTGGAGCCTAAATTAATATAAGACCCTGTCATATTTTCAGGGGAACATATTTTTTCATGCAGTGCTACAAGAAGCAAATTCACCATAGTTTTCCACATTTCTTCTTCTGCTTTACCGTGCAGTAAAAATAACTAGTTGAATATATTCTAGGAAATGGCACAAATACACAAGTACCAAACCAATAGTGTTCTTTTACGGTAAGTTTTAGTACTTTTGCACAATATAAATATGCTTCATGGAAAAAAAGTAATTTTTGTGTCGTCGCATCCCAAAGCCTATAACTTTTCTAATTTTCTGCTCATGTAGTCGTACAATACTTTGTTTTTGTGGGAAAGATTGTAAATCTTCTTGATCCCATTTTGAGGTACATGTCATTTGTTAATTTATTCATTTTTTTGATTGAACTTTATTCAACTTAATTTTACTTATTTTTGCTGGTCTCCAGGGGGCAGTGTATCATGATGACAGATGGCACGATTTTCTTATATTAAATTGATTCTGTATGAAGTCGGAGGCTTACTAAAGCACAGTGTAACCCCATAGAAACATTTGGATGATATATTATGGCTCTGAACAAAGAGCTGTATTATTGCCGTGTGCGTGAGGTCTTAATCTAGTATATTGATAGGGTCAGCAAAATCATTGCAATATAACAACATCCAGATGTACTGTAATCCAAAAATAGTAGTTGTGTGCCAAGGACAGGTTTCCTCAGCGCCCAGTGCCATTCTTTCATAATGCTTGGTGTTGCTGGCGCACAGTACTAGGCCTGGAAGCCATGCTGGGTTGTGATACCACCGCCTGATGCCTTCTATGTGCCACAGGTGGCATGATGATGTCATTACGTTGCCTGCGTCGTTCCACAGGATGTCAGCTGAAAAGGGCTAGAAAGCGCAGCGGGACCATGAGAGGGAGGTGAGTGAGTCTATTGTACTATGGAGAATTATGACTGTAGGGTACTGTATGGCTACAAGTTGACATCATGGCTGTATATTACTACGTGAGGACTGTGTGGCTATAAGGGGAGCTTATGGTTATATGTTCCTACAGAGAACAGGACGGCTAAACGGGGACATTATGGCTATAGGTTCCTACAGGGGGACAGTATAGCTATATATTACTATAGGGTAGCAGTAGCACAGGGTGACATTATTGCTGCAGGAGAATTATTGCCATGTATTACTATAGGGTAATGGCTATATGGCTATACGTTATTACAGGGGGCGATATGATTACATTACTACAGGAGGACATTATGACTTTCTATTATCAGAGGGGTACAATATGGCTACATATTTCTACAGGGGGATAGTAGGATTAAGTATTCCTACAGAAGGGGGCAGTATGGCTATATATAATTATAGAGGGAGGTATATCTATATATTACTATAGGGGGACAAAATGTCCATTTATTACTGCAGGGGGAGAATATAGTTATATATTACTACAGGGGTCAGTATGGCTACATATTACTACAAGGGGTGGGATGGCTATATATTACTACAAGGGGGCAGTATGGCTGCTTATTTACTACAGGAGGATAGTACAGCTTGTTATTTATTACTCGGGGTTGTGTTACTTGTACTGATACATAGTATATTGGGCAAACCATGCGTGGCAGTATTAAATGTTTATCTTATGGATATGAAAAACCAAAGAGCCAAAGACATCTGTGTGGCAACCTCTGAAGAGACAAGTTGTGTCTGAGAGAAGCTATCATGTCAATCTGGACTGGATGAAGAAGAAAACCACAACACTAATTAAAGATCACTTCATGATGAGTCACAATGTCACTATTTATTCTGCCACTGGCTGCCTCTAATAAGTCATGTAGTCCCTGTTTGGTCTGTAGAGTGATAATGGGTAGTAGCATTCTTGCTTGTGTTCTGCCAATTACCTTCATACAGATTGTACCACGAAGTCAAACTTAAATAGCAGGGGTTGACTTGACTATACAATTTTTTCCTTTATTGTGCTTAGTTCTGCTGCTATATTTATATACTGAGCTTGTTTCTGGTGCTGTATTTATGTACTGAGCTTGGTTCTGTACTTATATTATAATGTTGGTTTTGGTGCTGTATTTATGTAATGAACTGTTCTAATGTTATTGATTACAATATTACATATATTAGGAGTATTGCAATTGTTTTATTTGACTATTGGCTTGGCTTCGTGAAGCACCTTACCTGTGCTCTTTCATTTCCTGAAAAGTTGGAAGGTATAGTTTTACCTAAAGAAACTAAGCAGTCAAAACTTAAGTGGCACGTGGTTGCAATTTTTACCGCATCTTAGCAACGCAATTATCTGGTTGGTTCATTTGTCATCAATCTATAAGGATGTTTGTGATTAAACATTTCAGTTTTATGACATTAACTTTAATGTCTAGTGCTTGTTGTATATTGCTGACCCAGGAACCAAATAGTTTTAAACCTGGAGCCAAGTTTAAAGAAAGCTGTGAATTATTCATAACCGCTAGGGAGCCAAATGTGACTCCTGTGGAAACAATACTATATATCATCACAGTATTTATATTTACCACAGTGTATTAGAAGATCCTCATGGAACTCATACAGTTCATCCCGTATTTCTTCAGGACAAGGACTGTCTTCTTGTTGTTGGAAATTCAGAAGCATGTTTATCTTTAAATGGAAAAACTAAATATGTAGTCAATTTATCTACTTGATACGGCTTGAAAAAAGTAAGCACTTCTTTTGGTCATAATATTACCTGTTCCTGTGGAGGAGAGCGGAACTCCCTTGTTTTCTTGGCAGTCAAGGCTGCAGACATGTTGAGTGCCTGCATCAGTTCATTGTAACGGAACTTCTGATTGTACTGAAGCTTTGACACAAAGTTATCAGAGAAGGAAACTATGGACTCCACGCGATGCTTCAGCTCACAGTCACAGAAGTAATGAAGTAGTTCACACATCTAAAAAGGAGAAGGAAAAGAACAGTCTGGTGAATAAAATACAATCGCTGTCAGTACATTGTATAGGGGCCAACAGAGCCTTTAATAGTCTTTCTGGCTAAGAAGTATTTCTAGACCTAAATTCTAAATGTTTGATGGTAATATTGTTGAATTTTACCACCATATAAAACATTTATGGAATCTATAATACGGTAATAATTCAGGAATTCTTATTGAATTCTTGTATAATATACTTCCCCTGGAACAGTGCTATAATGCTATTATCTATGTCAATCCAATAAGTGAA